>NC_057804.1:507503222-507856481 GCF_018294505.1 Triticum aestivum
TGTGGCATTTCTTTTATAGCCCTTTCTGTGATCTCGCCCTGACGTCCGACTGTGGCATTTCTTTTAAAGCCCTTTCTGTGACATCGCCCCGACGTCCGACTGTGGCTTTTCTTTTAAAGCCCTTTCTGTGATGTCGCCCCAACATCCGACTGTGGTATTTCTTTTAAAGCCCTTTATGTGGTGTCGCTAAGACGCCCGACTGTGGCATCATTTCCTTATATTTATTTGTTCACCTTTCGAGGCGTCGCTTCAGACACCCGATCGGTAGTTATTTATGTTTTGTTGGGATTTCAGGCGGACTACCGCCGTTTCCCTTTTACTTACCTCGTTATGCTAATTTTTGAATGTACATTGGTGAATTATTCATGACGCATCCATGCATGCATTTGTTATATCTTACGTCCGAACTGTCTTGCGAGTACTTTCAAAGTACTCACTGGCTTGTTGATTTGGCCAGATGCTGACGAAGGTGATCTCATGGATGAAGAGTTTGATAGCGAGTCCGACACCTAGAGGAGTCCCAGTCAGTCTCGTGCGACCCTGGATTTGGTCACTGTTTTATATCCGCTTCCGCTACCAAATAAATTCATCGAGCCTCACCTCGACGCTCGATGAGATGATAGACTTAGAGTCTTGTATTTCTCTCCTCGCTGTGTTTCTCCACCACCGCCCTATCCTCGAGTCAGTAGTATGCCTCCACACCACTGTGTCATGTCTGCCATTATGTATAATTATTGGCGTGCTTGTAATAATTTGGTTGAGCAACCATAGTTCGACCCTGTAATATATTTTAAGCTACTGGCTTATTGTATCAAGAATTTGTCTACAAGTGAGGAGGATTTCTCTCATACTGAACTCAAAAGATTGGTTTCTCAATAAATATTTTTATTGAAAAACCGGTCGTGACAAGCTTGGTATCAGAGCCAGGCTGACTGTAGGAAGCCACTAGGTGCGATCGCTAATTGGTTATTAGTATGATAGAGCTAATTTAAATTTTTGCAATTGTAGTCATTTTCTGTCAGTCAGCATAAATTTATGATTTGACCATGCAGAATTTTTGCCTACTTTTGTAGATGGCCAACAACAGCTGCGAGTCTCAGACCTTCGCCAACGTGCCCGATGGGTTCGTTAAGCTTCTTTCTTTCATCGTTCAGGTCGCGATGGGGCCATCCGTGCGCCCAGCCTTCACACTCTGCCAGCACCGAGTCAACGACAGTCTGACCATGCACCAGGCCACGGTGCAGTTCAAGGGAGGGCGTGGTGAGTCACGCCGCTTCCGGTTCGTGGGAAGAGCCATGCCTACGGAGAGGCATGCTATGCAGATGGCAGCCCGCGAGGCGATAGCTCGTCTCAGGGATGTCCTCCCCGTGATGAAGACTCGTCGTTACCGTTATCTTCCGTGCCATGTGCCATACACCTGTCACTATGCATACTCCTGCCCCAGAGGAGAACGAGACGAGGCTTTTGAGATGCTCATTGAGTATCTCCGGGCCCTGGAGGCAGCCTTCGACAACCTGGTGGACGACTTCGTAGCTACCCGCATGGACTCAGTTCATGGCTGTGCTGCAAACAGGAGGGAGCTCCTACCCATCGCACCGCCACTGACTTTGGTCTCGTCCTCAGCATCTTATACGCCTACTCGTCGCCTGCCTTCTACCGAAGAATTCAACCAAGTCATTGCACCCACTTCAGCGCGCACTGCACCACCCTTCGCGCCCACTCCTGTACGTGTTGCTCCGCCCCTGGCAACCGCTCCATCCACTCTTCGCAACACTACACGTATGGAGCCCATTAGCAAGGAGGAAGTCGAGTCCCCAACCTCGCTACGCCTCGCCCTCGGCAGGGCAAAGGAGGTCGTCAACATCTCTGCCTGAGTACGCCTAGCTGCCATGTAATGTACCGCTTTGTAAGATATCTACATAGGATGTGAGAAGTAGCATGTTTGCGCATCATGTAGGATCTGGAGAAGTGCACTAGCCTAAATAACATGTCAGGATTTTGTATGCATGTCCTGAGTGATGTATTGTATAATTACCACTCGCGTGTAAGATATGTAATGAGCAGTCCTTCTCCGTGCGCAAGTCGATTTGTTTTTCTTAAGTAAGCTGAGTTATTTAATTTTTTTGGCCAGCTTTATGCATTTATGGATTTGTTTTTGCGACTCTTTCCGCTTTTCTTATGGGTCTTACAAATATATCCCCACAGGAAAAATGTCTCATCCTTGGACTCGCTCCATGCCAATTCCACCAGAGGAAAATTATGATGCACAACCCAGCAACGAGTTCATTCAGGGACAGTCAAGCCAACAGGGCAGTGAATCGGCACTTTCACAAATGTGCCGCCTTTATGAGCAGAGTCAGCAACAACATCGGGAAATGATGAACCAAGTCATCAACATGGGAAATCACCATGGACAGTATCAGCAGCATTCCAAGTTATCTGAGCTACAGAAGACACGTCCTCAAACATTTTCTCACACTGACAAACCTCTTGAAGCCGAGGACTGGCTTCGAGATATGGAGAGAAAATTAATTATTGCAAAATGTTCAGACCCCGAGAAGGTATTATATGCTCCGCACTATCTCACAGGAGCAGCCGCATCGTGGTGGGATAATTTTCTACACATGCATCCCAACGAAAATGACATAACCTGGGATGATTTCAAGGAAGGTTTCCGTGGTGCACACATTCCTAAGAGTATTATGAAAATCAAGAAGAGAGAGTTCGATGACCTCAAACAAAGGAACATGACAGTGTCAGATTACAATAGTCAATTTACTCTATTGTCCCGCTACGCCAATGAAGAGCGTATGACTGAAATCAAGAAGATGGAGAAATTCCTTGACGGTCTAGCGCCCGCACTTAAATGCCAACTGGTCGTGCACACTTTTCCTGATTTTAAAACACTGGTGGACAAAGTCATTACTCTGGAAAATGAGAGACGCAGTCTGGAAGATATCCGCAAGCGGAAAAGGGACCAGACTAACCATGCTCGCAATCAGCGAAGCAAGACAGATTTTCAAAAGGGTGGGACACACAAATCCTCATCCAATGTCTCACGCCCAATCAAGAATTTTCATGCAAGGGACAAGGAATTCACCTATCGCCCCGGCGTTACTTGTTACGCTTGTGGAGAAGAAGGGCACTATGCCAAATAGTGCCCCAAGCCAAGGAGTTCAACCCCAAAGCCGAACAACGGCGGCAACAATTCCGCGCCCAAGCGAAACAATTTCAACCCCAACAATAACCACAGGAAGGGTCATCTGAACCACGTAACCAAAGAGGAGGCACAAAATGCTCCGGATATCGTACTCGGTACGTTTCCTATCAACACAATACCTGCAATGGTTTTGTTTGATTCTGGAGCTTCTCACTCTTTCATTTCGAAAAATTTTGCTTTGCAAAATAATTTTTCGATGCTTCCTTTGGAGAAATCCATGATCATCAAGTCCCCTGGGATTCAGCAAGTTACTCAGAACTACTGTCAAAATGTGGTCATTGAGTTCGAAGGATTGGAGTTTAATGCAAATCTTATTGTGTTGGAAAATAAAGGACTGGATGTCATCCTAGGGATGGATTGGCTAACCACCAATAAGGGTTTTATCGACTGTTTCAACAGGACCGTAATTCTCACACACCACCCAGGGAAGACAATAAGAATATCAGCCAAGGAAGGAAAAATACCCCGGCAACCAAGATTAAATAAGGTGGACGTTTCTGAGCTAAACAAGGTTCCAGTAGTGTGTGAATTTCCAGATGTATTCCCTGAAGAACTACCGGGCATGCCACCAGATCGAGAAATAGAATTCCGCATTGAGCTAGCACCAGGAACCACCCCCATATACAAGAAACCATACAGAATGGCACCATCCGAGTTGATCGAGTTGAAGAAACAAATAAAGGAATTACTGGAAAAAGGATACATTCGAGCCAGCTCCTCACCTTGGGGATCACCAATTTTATTTGCCAAAAAGAAGGATGGAACGCTGAGATTGTGTATTGACTATCGAGCACTTAACATGGTCACAGTCAAAAACAAAATACCCGATGTCAAGGATAAACGATTTGTTTGATCAACTTGCTCAGGCCAAGGTATTCTCAAAAATTGACTTAAGGTCAGGATACCATCAATTGAAGGTACGAACGGAAGATATCCCCAAAACAGCCTTCACCTCCAGATATGGACTATACGAGTTCACAGTGATGCCATTTGGATTAACTAACGCCCCAGCATATTTTGTTCACCTTATGAACAAAGTATTTATGAAATTTATGGACAAGTTCGTCGTGGTATTCATCGATGATATTCTGGTATACTCCAAGACACCAGAAGAGCATGCAGAACATCTCAGGATTGTGCTAGGAGAGCTAAGAAAACACCAATTGTATGCCAAGTTCAGCAAGTGCGAATTTTGGCTAAGACAAGTAGGCTTTCTAGGCCATGTACTGACCCAAGACGGTATCGCAGTGGACCCAGAGAAAGTCAAGGCCGTACTTGGCTGGAAGTCACCAGCCAGTGTAACAGACATACGGAGTTTCTTGGGAATGGCAGGATATTACCGCAGATTTATTGAACGATTTTCCACCATAGCCAAGCCTATGACACAGTTGCTCAAGAAAGATAAGAAGTTTGAATGGACAAAAGCCTGCGAGAAAAGTTTCCAAGAGCTAAAGCGGAAGTTAACGATAGCACCGGTATTAATTGTACCCGACATACACAAGAATTTTGAAGTATATTGTGATGCGTCTAGAAAGGGTCTCGGATGCGTGTTGATACAGGAAGGCAAGGTTGTCGCCTACACTTCAAGGCAACTTCGCAAGCATGAGGAAAATTATCCCACTCATGACTTAGAAATGGCAGCAGTTATTCATGCACTCAAGGAATGGAGGCATTTCTTACTTGGGAATCGATGTGAAATATATACGGATCACAAAAGTCTCAAATATATTTTCACACAGCCAGAACTAAACTTACGGCAACGACGTTGGTTGGAGTTGGTAAAGGATTATGATGTTGGTATCCATTACCATCCAGGGAAAGCAAATGTAGTGGCCGATGCCCTTAGTCGGAACCCCAGCTCCGACGAAAACAATCTGCACAACTTGAGGCCCGAATTCCAACAAGAATTTGCCAAGCTCAACTTGATAATGGTAGCAGAAGGCACCATATCAAACTTGGAAATACAACCCAACCTTGTGGAGAAAATTAAAGAAGCTCAGCCCGGTCACACCAGCATCGAAGGCATCAAAAGAAAGTTGAGTATGGGCAAGGCCTCGGAATTCGTAATAGACAATGAAGGAATATTATGGTACGGAGAAAGGCTCTGCGTGCCAAACATAGAAGACCTTAAGCAGCAAATTTTAGCTGAAGCACACACCACTCCATATTCAATCCACCCTGGAGGAACCAAAATGTATAAGGATATTCAGGAAAGATTTTGGTGGCACGGTATGAAGAGGGACATAGCCACTTTCATTGCATGTTGCGACTCATGTCAACGCATAAAAGCTGAGCATCAGAGACCAGTCGGACTACTGCAACCAAACAAAATACCTGAGTGGAAATGGGATGAAATAGGGATGGATTTTATTGTCGGACTACCTAGGTCACGACACGGGAATGATGCCATATGGGTCATCACCGATAGATTAACCAAAGTGGCACACTTTATTCAAGTGAAGACGACCCACACCACTCAGAGGCTTGCCAGGATTTATCTTTCCCGCATAGTTTGTCTGCACGATGTCCCGAAGACTATAATATCCGACAGAGGCACTCAGTTCGTCTCAAGATTTTGGGAGTATTTACAACAGGCTCTGGGAACCCAACTAGCCTTCAGTACGGCATACCACCCACAGACTGATGGACAGACTGAACGCGTAAACCAAATTTTAGAAGACATGCTGAGAGCATGTGTCCTCACATATGGAACCAGTTGGGAAGAAAGCCTGCCATACGCCGAGTTCGCGTATAACAATAGCTACCAGGCCAGCCTACAAATGGCACCATTTGAGGCTTTATACGGACGAAGATGTCGTACCCCGTTAAATTGGTCAGAGACCGGAGACAGCCGCATCTTCGGACTAGATATGCTCAGAGAAGCCGAGGAAAAGGTCAAGCTAATCAGAGACCGACTTAAGACCGCTCAAAGTCGACAGAAGAGTTATTATGATCAGAAACATAGTAGGGTCAGCTTCGAACCCGGTGAGTTCGTATACTTGAGAGTATCCCCTATGAGAGGACTGCAACGGTTTAAGATTAAAGGAAAGTTAGCACCAAGATTCATTGGACCATTCTGCATAGTGGCACGAAGAGGCACTGTAGCCTACCAGCTAGACTTACCCGAAGACTTGTCCGACATTCACGACGTGTTCCACGTCTCTCAATTAAGGAAGTACGTAAGCAACCCAGAGAAACAAGTATCCCATGAAAGCATTGACGAGCAGCCAGACCTCACTTACCGGGAACGTCCCGTAAGAATATTAGAGGAGTCTGAAAGGAGGACCCGACAGAAGACCATCAAGTTTTTCAAAGTCCAGTGGAGCAATCACACCGACGGTGAAGCAACTTGGGAAAGCGAGGATTTTCTTTGGACAGAGCATCCACACTTATTTAAGGATCAGGTGAAATCTCGGGGACGAGATTTTTCCTAAGGGGGTAGGTGTTGTGACACTCCAAAATTTTAATTTGGTTTTTATCAAAAACCTTGTGGTTTTCTTTGAAAAGAGGCCATTTAAATTTTCTTTCAGAAAACCTTCCTCTTAAAAACTTCCTTTGCTTTGGCAAGGAATTTTATTTTTTCAAACATTGGTGTTTGAATCTTTTGAAACTTCTTCTTTGTTGGTTCCCTCTCAAATTTATTTTTGGGAGTTTAATCTTTTTCTTTTAAAATGAAACTCTATGAAAAACTTGGGATTTTCATATCTTGAAAACCACCCATGACTTTGCATTTTTGCCCATGTGATAAAACCCCTCCAAAACCTCCCCTACACCTTGTGATCAACCTAAGTTCTCTGTCCCAACTAATCCAAGCAAGTTTTGGATTTTATTCTAATTATTTTTCCTCTCAAATCAATTCTGAAAATTATTTGGAACCTGAGTGATTTTCAAAGCAAGTACCCTATTGCATTTGAGTTTTGACCTCCAACCAACTCTCCTGGATAGTCCTTTGTACCCACAACCCAGAACCGTCTTGATCTACTCCTCCTCTTTTCAAATTTTTCAAAATTCAGTCTCTGCAAGTTTGGACCAGATTTGCCAAATTTGGTGAAATTCATATCTACACTTCTCCAAAAATTCCACCAAAAATCATGCAGCCTACTGGAGCAACGAGTAGCCACTCCACCAAGTTTTAGCTCAAGGAAAAATCCCTAGATGCCAAAAGCATTATGTCGAACACCTGAGCTGCACTGTTCTTTGCATTTTCAGTAAAGTTCAGTGAAATTCAGTTTTACAGTGTTGTTTTCTTCAGAGTTCAGACACAAGCTCACAGTGCGCTTGGCTCGATGCTCGTAGCCCCTCAATCTTGTCCGGAGCTTCACACGCATGCGTGGAGCCTTCCTGGCGTCGGTGGCGCGCTGGCCCGCCCTCGCCGGCGTCTTCTGCATCGTCGGGACCTCCCGTGGCGGCCGACAGAAGGCACACCACGGCAGAACGCCGTTCAGCGCCGCCCAAAGCCCCCTGGCTCTCCGCGTGTCCCTGCCATGCCAGCGCACGCCCGTGGCACCGTCGCCGTGGCCCGGCAAGCACGGAACATGCTCCCTGCCGCCGACGGGCCGCGCCACCCCCGTTCCGTCGAGCTCGCCCATAGCACCAAATCCCAGCCTGTTTAGCACCTAAATGGGACCAGTGGACCTCAACGACGATGCCCAAGCCCCTAATCCCACTGCACATCCACGGCACCGCCGTAATCACTCGCCGGAGATCCCCGTTCATGGCAACCGCCTCGGTCCTCCTATAAAAAGGGCCCCCGAGCTCACCCTCGTGCACGCATCATCACCACTCGTCACCAACGCCACGCAAGGCCACTAGGAGGTCCTCGAGGAGGTCTCCTCCCCCAACTCCGGCCGCCCCGATCCGCCTCGGCCTCCACCACGATTCGCTCCGGTGAGGCCATCTCCGACGCCCAAACCCCGTCCGTTACCCTCTCTAGCTACCAGAAGCCTAACCCCCTCTTCAATTTGGTCTCTGCAGCCCTCTCCGACGAGTCCCTCGACCACCCGAGCCGCCATCCGCCGGAGCAAAGCTCGCCGTCGACGTGGTACTCGCCGGCGACCACCACCACCACCAACCGACGCGGAATGGTGCCCTGAGCACGGAGGTACCCTCCGATCCCCCTGCCTCGCCGTGGATCGCCGCCGGCGACCACCGCGGCTCTCGGGCGCCGACGAGCTTCGCCCCCCCCCCCTTTTGAAAGTTCAAACCTGACGAGTGGGACCCCACCATCAGCCTCTCTGCTCTCTCTATTGAATCGTTTTCTGAAAGCGCCTTCGGGCAAAATGCGTTTTCCCTTTGGGCTGGCGTAGTTTCTGCTGAAGCGTTTCTGTTTTAATAAGCTAGCCCCTGGAAACTTTCTGTTTCATTACAGATGAGTCCCTGGGCAAAAACCTTTATAACTTTTAATCAGAAAAGTATTTTTGATTGATTCTTTTTCTGTTCTATTTAAAATTTTGTCTAGTTTTTTATCAGATTTAGTCGAAAAATATTTGGAATACTTTTTGTGCACTCCTTGGTATTTACGATAGTGCATATATTTTCCTTATACCGTATATACCGAAGGAGGTGACGGAGCCGCGAACTTCACCGAGCTAGGCTCCGACTACTCTGAACCAGGCAAGCATGTTTGAACTTTTGAAATGATGAGTGTCTTGGCATGTTTTGCATTTAGTTAGTTTCATGGCATGTTGAGAAGCATATCGATGAACGTTATTTTATGCGATAATGAGGTAAGTGAGTTCGATGATCCATAAGTGGATGGATGTGAGTATGAATGGCCATGTGTTGGCATGAGGATGGGTGAGATGGCAGTGTCGTAGCATGCCAGTCTTATGCCAGACTATGTGACTTCAGTGTCAAACCGTATCGGTCCAGTTCCTCTCATTTCCTTCCCTATACTACCACATGTTTTCCACAAGGAATATGGTTTAGTAAGTTGTAAACTGCTTTTTCTGGTACACACCAAAAGGAGAGGCCGTGATGATGGTTCCATGGCCCTGGATTAAAGCCAGTCATCCGGTCAGGGGGCATGGGTGTTTCCGGTTGGGACCGAGAGGGGGGCACCCCTTAGAGCGCGCGTATATAAATTTGATCCCATGCTATTCGAGATTGTGATCTCCCCGTCTCAAAAGTTTTTCTTGGACGATGTCTAGGGTGATTCCTAGCATCGAGAGGTAGGATGGGTGTGTACTGGTTAGCTGTGTTTTCTTCCGAAATACCGTAAACAGAACTAGTCCTTCGTGACTACGGAAATCCGTTGGCTGTGGGAAAAATTTTGTACAAACTCTGCAGAGTCATATATTCCTCCAAATCATCTATTCCATGTCCAAATTCGTGTTATCTTATCCTAATCAAATGTCAGTTTTGATGGCAGAGACTCCGGTGATTCGCATGAGTGCTAATTCCGGTTAAATGATTATTCCTATGGATGGACTAACCCATTTATTCCTCAAGAATTAAATGTTTATTATGAGTATTATTTACTTGTGAATAAAAGCCCTTTCTGCGATGTCGCTCAGACGTCCGACTGTGGCATTGTTGTATTCTACTTTCTTTTCAATCCCTTTCTGTGATGTCGCCCCGACGTCCGACTGTGGCATTTCTTTTAAAGCCCTTTCTATGATGTCGCCCCGACGTCCGACTGTGGCATTTCTTTTAAAGCCCTTTCTATGATGTCGCCCCGACGTCCGACCGTGGCATTTCTTTTAAAGCCCTTTCTGTGATGTCGCCCCGACGTCCGACTGTGGCATTTCTTTTAAAGCCCTTTCTGTGATGTCGCCCCAACATCCGACTGTGGCATTTCTTTTAAAGCCCTTTCTGTGACGTCGCTCCGACGTCCGACTGTGGCATTTCTTTTAAAGCCCTTTTGTGATGTCGCCCCGACATCCGACTGTGGTATTTCTTTTAAAGCCCTTTATGTGGTGCCGCTAAGACGCCCGACTGTGGCATCATTTCCTTATATTTATTTGTTCACCTTTTGAGGCGTCGCTTCAGACACCTGATCGGTAGTTATTTATGTTTTGTTGGGATTTCAGGCGGACTACCGCCGTTTCCCTTTTACTTACCTCGTTATGCTAATTTTTGAATGTACATTGGTGAATTATTCATGACGCATCCATGCATGCATTTGTTATATCTTACGTCCGAACTGTCTTGCGAGTACTTTCAAAGTACTCACTGGCTTGTTGATTTGGCCAGATGCTGACGAAGGTGATCTCATGGATGAAGAGTTTGATAGCGAGTCCGACACCTAGAGGAGTCCCAGTCAGTCTCGTGCGACCCTGGATTTGGTCACTGTTTTATATCCGCTTCCGCTACCAAATAAATTCATCGAGCCTCACCTCGCGCTCGATGAGATGATAGACTTAGAGTCTTGTATTTCTCTCCCCGCTGTGTTTCTCCACCACCGCCCTATCCTCGAGTCAGTAGTATGCCTCCACACCACTGTGTCATGTCCGCCATTATGTATAATTATTGGCGTGCTTGTAATAATTTGGTTAAGCAACCGTAGTTCGACCCTGTAATATATTTTAAGCTACTGGCTTATTGTATCAAGAATTTGTCTACCAGTGAGGAGGATTTCTCTCATACTGGACTCAAAAGATTGGTTTCTCAATAAATATTTTTATTGAAAAACCGGTCGTGACAACACCCAAGCGAAACAACTTCAACCCCAATAACAATCACAAGAAGGGTCACTTGAACCATGTGACCAAGGAGGAAGCACAGAATGCCCTGGATATCGTACTCGGTACGTTCCATGTCAACACAATACCTGCCACGGTTTTGTTTGATTCTGGAGCTTCTCACTCATTCATTTCAAAGAAATTTTCTGTGCAACATAATTTTTCGATGCTTCCCTTGGAAAAATCCATGATCATCAAGTCCCCCGGGATTAAGCAAATCACTCAGAGTTACTGCCAAGGTGTGGTTATTGAGTTTGAGGGACTAAAGTTTCGGGCAAACCTCATTGTATTGGAAAATAAGGGACTGGATGTTATCCTAGGAATGGACTGGATAACCACCAACAAGCGATTTATCGACTGCTTCAATCAGACTGTAATTCTTACCCATCATCACGGGAAGACGATAAAAATTGCAGCTCAAGAAAGACCAATGTCACGGCAACTAAGGTTGAATAAGGTGGACGTTCAGAGTTAAGAAAAGTTCCAGTGGTGTGTGAGTTCCCCGACGTATTTCCTGAAGAACTACTAGGCATGCCACCAGACCGGGAAATAGAGTTCATCATTGAACTAGCACCTAGAACCACCCCCATTTACAAGAAACCCTATAGAATGGCACCCTTTGAGTTGGTAGAATTAAAGAAGCAAATAAAAGAATTACTGGACAAAGGATTTATTCGAGCCAGCTCCTCACCTTGGGGTTCACCAGTATTATTTGCCAAGAAAAAGGATGGGACACTGAGATTATGTATCGACTATCGAGCACTCAACATGGTTACCATCAAAAACAAATATTTGATGCCACGGATAAATGATTTATTTGACCAGCTCGCGCAAGATAAGGTTTTCTCAAAAATTGATTTAAGGTCGGGGTATCATCAATTAAAAGTACGGACAGAAGATATCCCCAAGACAGCATTCACCTCTAGATACGGACTATACGAGTTTACAGTAATGCCGTTTGGACTGACGAACGCCCCCGCATATTTTGCCCAGCTCATGAACAAAGTGTTTATGAAATTTATGGACAAATTTGTTGTGGTGTTCATTGATGATATCCTGGTATACTCCAAGACACCAGAAGAGCATGTTGAACATCTCAGGATTGTACTGGGAGAATTAAGGAAACATCAATTATATGCCAAATTCAGCAAATGTGAATTTTGGTTAAGACAGGTTGGTTTTCTAGGCCATGTATTGACCCAAGAAGGTGTTGCCGTAGACCCAGAAAAACTTAAGGTCATAATTGGATGGAAACCACCAGCCAACGTAACAGATGTACGAAGTTTCCTAGGAATGGCTGGATATTACCAGAGGTTTATTGAGGGGTTCTCCACCATAGCAAAACCACTGACACAGTTACTCAAGAAGGATAAGAAATTTGTATGGACTGAAGCTTGCGAGAAAAGTTTCCAAGAACTCAAAAGGAAATTAACAACAGCACCAGTACTGGTTGTGCCAGACATACACAAAAGTTTTGGAAGTGTATTGTGACGCATCCCGGAAGGGCCTCAGATGCGTATTAATGCAAGAAGGCAAAGTAGTCGCATATGCTTCCAGGCAACTACGAAAGCATGAAGAAAATTATCCTACTCATGACTTAGAGTTGGCAGCAGTCATTCATGCACTCAAAGAATGGAGGCACTTTTTGCTTGGAAATCGTTGTGAATTATATACGGACCATAAAAGCCTCAAATATATTTCACACAACTAGAACTCAATTTACGACAATGGCACTGGTTGGAATTAGTGAAAGATTATGATGTTGGAATTCACTACCATCCGGGAAAGGCAAATGTAGTGGCAGATGCTCTTAGTCGAAACCCCAGCTCGGGCAACGACAGCCTACAGAATTTGAGACCTGAATTTCAGCAGGAGTTCGCCAAACTGAACTTAGTGATGGTTACTGAAGGCAACGTGCCAAATTTGGAAATACAGCCCACCCTAATGGAACAGATAAAGAAGGCTCAGCCTGGACACCCCAGCATCGAAGGCATAAAAAGAAAATTGAGTCTGGGCAAGGCCTTAGAATTCGTCATAGACGATACGGGAATATTATGGTACGGAGACAGACTTTGCGTACCAAATATAGAAGACCTCAAACAGCAAATTCTAGATGAGGGCCACACCGCTCCATATTCAATACATCCTGGAGGAACAAAGATGTACAAGGACATTCAGGAAAAAAATTGGTGGCACGGTATGAAAAGGGATATAGCCACATTCATTGCATGTTGTGATTCATGTCAACGCATTAAGGGCGATCACCAAAAACCAGCAGGACTATTACAGCCAAACAAGATACCTGAGTGGAAATGGGACGAAAATGGAATGGATTTTATTGTCGGACTACCTTGGTCATGACATGGAAATGATGCCATATGGGTCATCACAGAACCGATTAACTAAGGTGGCACATTTCATCCTAGTAAGGACAACCCACACCACTCAGAAGCTTGCCAAGCTTTATCTCTCCCGTATAGTTTGTCTGCATGGGATTCCAAAGACTATAATATCCGACAAAGGCACTCAATTCGTCTCTAGATTTTGGGATCATTTACAACAAGCTCTGGGGACTCAACTAGTATTCAGTACGGCATACCACCCCCAGACTGGAGGACAAACCGAACGTGTGAACCAAATTCTAGAGGACATGCTAAGAGCATGTGTTCTCACTTATGGAACCAGTTGGGAAGAAATCCTGCCGTATGCCGAGTTCGCATACAACAACAGTTACCAAGCTAGTCTACAAATGGCACCTTTGGAAGCCTTGTACGGGCAAAGATGCCGTACCCCATTAAATTGGTCAGAAACAGGGGACAGTCGTGTCTTCGGCCCCGACATACTCAAGGAAGCTGAGGAGAAAGTTAGACTAATCAGGGATCGACTCGAGACAGCCCAGAGGCGACAAAAGAGTTATTACGATCAAAAACATCGTGAAGTCAGCTTTGAACCCGGTGAATATGTGTACCTACGAGTATCTCCTATGAGGGGCCTGCAACGATTCAAAGTTAAAGGAAAAGCTAGCTCCACGGTTTATTGGACCCTTCTGTGTGACTGCACGAAGAGGCACAGTAGCCTACCAGCTAGACCTACCCAAAGAACTGTCAGACGTCCATGACATGTTCCACATCTCACAATTGAGGAAATGTGTAAGCAACCCAGAGAAGCATGTGTCTCATGAGAGCATTGACGTGCAACCAGACCTCACCTACAGGGAGCGTCCCATAAAAATATTGGAGGAGTCTGAAAGGAGGACCCGTCAGAAAACAATTAAATTTTTCAAGGTTCAGTGGAGCAATCACACCGAGGATGAAGCAACATGGGAAAGAGAGGATTTCCTCCGGACAGAGCACCCACACCTATTTGAGGATTAGCTGAACTCGGGGATGAGATTTTTCCTAAGGGGGTAGGTGTTGTAACACTCCAAAAAAATTGATTTTGGTTTTTATTAAATTCTTTATTTAAAGGGGGTTATTTGATTTTTTGCTAAAAGAAGGGCTCTCCTTCTCAAAACCTTTTATGACAAATATTTTTTTAGGAGCTCTTCTCAATATTGATTTTTGGTCTTGACGGTTCTTCAATATGTGTTGGGTCAACACAAATTAACTTGGGTTGTTTTAATATTTCTTTTATTAAAAAGAGTTCCTTTAAATTATGGGTTATTCCTTCTACTCAAAAAAAATCTCTTTCCATGACCCATGTTGAAAATTTTCTTCCAAACCCACCTCCCTACTGTGGTTCTAGCCAAGCGTCCAATTCCAGCAAGTTTCAATCTCCTTTAGACTTTTATTCTATTTATTTTACCCACAAATCATTTTCTATCATTTATTTTGGACCTTGGTGGCTTGGAAACGAACTACCAGATTTCTTTCGAGTTTTGGTCCCAAATAAACTCCTATGGCTAGTCCTTAGTACCCTCAACCAAGATCCATCAAGATCCACTGGTCCATAGTTCAAATTTTTCAAAATATGCTTGCTGCAATTTTGAACCAAATTTGCCAATTTTGGTGAAATTTATTCTTTTTCTTCTCCTAAAAATCTGAGATAAATCAGGCAGCCTCTAGATGCATCAAGAGGTCACCTCACCAAGGATCAGCTCAAAGAAAATTTTCCACATGCCAAAATCATTTCGTTGAACAGTTGGCATGCACTATTTCTATTCAAAATTCAGAAAAGTTCAGTTTCAGTCAGAGACAGCGTCGTTTTCTTCAGAGCCGCGGCGTCAATCTTGCCAGTGCTCGCTCTGACCTCTTGCTCCCTGCTCCTCCTTCTTATCCATCGCGCCGCACGGTCGTCTGGATGGGCACGAGCATGGGTGGCGACATGTCTCGCCAATGCCGGTGTCTTCCGTGGTGGCAGAACCGCCCGTGGCGGCCAACAGGGGCCAGCCTGCCATTCGGCGCCGTCCAGCACCGCCGGCACTACCAGAAGCCTCCGCGTGGCCGTCCCCTTCTCTGTGCATGCTGCAGCACCATCGCCGTGGCCTGAGAGGTGCAATGCACGCACTCTGCCGCTGACGAGCCCGTGAGGCCGTTCCGTCGAGAGACTTGGAGTATCGCCCAAGTGTACCAAGATTAGGCGTTGGATGAAGCTAGTGGACCAACACGAAGCTACCCAGTCGCCTAAACCTTCCGTCCAGCCTCTGCCTCACCGTAATCACTCGCCGGAGATACCCCGTTCTCGGCTAACGCCTCGACCGGCTATAAAAGGAGGCCTCGAGCTCGTTCTCGACCCAGCACTACCCCTCCACCTCACCAGAACTACGCCCAGCCACTAGGAGGACCTCGAGGAGGCCTTCTTCCTCGACTCCGGCCGCCCCGATCTGGCTCGGGCTCTGGCAAGATCCTCTCTGGTGAGAGCACCCCCGCCTCCCAAACGGCATCAGTAGCCTCCTAGTGCACCCACTTGTCTAACCCGAGTCCCTATTTGACGGTTGCAGCTCTCCTCGGCGAGATCAATCACCGCCTGAACCACCGTCCGCCGGAGTAAAGGCCGCCGTCGACATGGTGCTCGCCGACGACCAACTCCACCACCCATAGACACAGGAGAGCTTCGTGAGTCCGTAGGTACCCTCCACTCCCCTTGCCTCGCCGTGGATCGACGCCGGCGGCCACCGCAAGCCTCGGCCGCCGGCGGGACTCAATTTTAGTTTTTAAACCTGACAGGTGGGACCCCCTCGTCAACTTTCTCTCCTTTTTGAAACATTTTCTAGAAACGCCTTCGGGCAAAATACGTTTTCTAACTGAAACATTTTTGTCTTTTTCTAAACTAGCCCCTGGAAAGTTTCTGTTTCATTTTCTGGAAACCCTTATAACTTTTAAATAAAAGATGATTTTGAGTTGATTCCTTTTCTGTCATCTTTATTTTTCTATCTAGTTTGTTTTTCATATTTATTTGAAAATTATTTGGAACAACTTTTATGCACGCACGGTATTTATGTTAGTATCCGATTTTTTTTATGACGTAGATAACTAAGGTGGTGACGGAGCGGCAAACTTCACCGAGCTAGACTCCGACTACTCAGAATCAGGCAAGCATGTTTGAACCTTTGATATGATGAGTGAGGGAGTCCTGGATTAGGGGGTGTCCGGATGGCCGGACTAAGACCTTTGGCCGGACTCCCGGACTATGAAGATACAAGATTGAAGACTCCGTCCCGTGTCCGGATGGAACTTTCCTTGGCGTGGAAGGCAAGCTTGGCGATACGATATGAAGATCTCCTCCCATTGTAACTGACTCTATGTAACCCTTGCCCTCTCCGGTGTCTATATAAACCGGAGAGGTTTAGTCCATAGGACGAACAACAATCATACCATAGGCTAGCTTCTAGGGTTTAGCCTCTCTGATCTCGTGGTAGATCTACTCTTGTACTACCCATATCATCAAAATTAATCAAGCAGGAGTAGGGTTTTACCTCCATTGAGAGGGCCCGAACCTGGGTAAAAACACCGTGTCCCTTGTCTCCTGTTACCATCCGCCTAGACGCACAGTTCGGGACCCCCTACCCGAGATCCGCCGGTTTTGACACTGACATTGGTGCTTTCACTGAGAGTTTCTCTGTGTCGTCACCGTCAGGAAGGATGCCGCACCCCGTCTTTAAATACAGCGCCGTTGCTAAAGGAGCTTTGGTTGTCGGCCAAACTCTCCGACTAGGCAGGCTTTTGATGACCGCCTGTTCGGCCGCCGCGCCGACGATGACCTCTCGGGCCATCGAAAGCAATCTTCACATCAGCTTGGAGCTTGCCAAGCAGTTAGATCCGACGGATCTCCTCTCCCTGAACGAGCTCTTGGATCGCATTGCGGCCCTAGGAGTCGCTACAGATTACGGCCAGATTGGGCTTAAACCCGATCAGAGAGAGATCGACTCTCCCTAGGTGAACCATCACGTCGAAGTGGTGGAAGAACAATGCAGCGAGTCTTCGGCCGCCCTAAGGACCAGATGTGTCCGGATTCCCGAACCCTCCAAGCCAGACACCCGCGGAGGGGAGGATGTCGCCCAAACCCTGAACCTAAACTCAGGCAGCAGGCCTGATTCATTGAATAATGTCCAAGAAAGCAAGCTTCCGAATTCGGAAAACTCTTGGCCCCTGAATCTTACATCGGGCAAGGTTCCGGATTTAAATCCACCCGCCCACCCAACTATGCGGGATTTATCCCAAATACGGCAAGAGCCCGGGGAAACAGTACACCACTAGTGGGCCAGATTCCTCCTGGTTATGAATAGGATAAAGGACTGTCACGAGAAAGAAGTAATTTCACTCTTCTGTAACAACTGCACGGACATCGGAATCCTCAACGCCATAAGTCGCCGCGAAATTACACGATTCGCCGACTCGACATCCATAGTACAAAAGTACTGTGCGACTGAAAGCGTTCAGAAAACCGAAGATAAATTCTGGGACAATTCGGCCCCGAATACAACACGAGTCCGAAACAAAAGGGCGCATTATCGCCAGGCATCTGAGCCAAACATCAAAAAACAAAAACCCTCTACAGGGTATGGGACCGTACTGGAGGGATGGCTCAATGGACCCTGTAACATTCATAATTCAGGGGAAGCCACACCAACTCACAGCCTTAGAGCATGTTGGATACTCCGGCAGATGGCCCGAAGTGGCGAGGAGCTTCTAAATCCAGCACCCGAAGAATACCTCCCCAGAAATGCCAGTATGATGTCGACAGTCTTTGAGACCTTCACATCAAACAATGCGAGGAAATGAACGCTCCACAACCTTGCCGAGGTCTACCAAGTAGCAACAATAAACCCATGGAGTGACACGGCTATTACCTTTAATGCAAGTGATGAACCTAAATTCCGGACAGCCCAAGCACCAGCCACATTGGTCCTCATTCTGATAGTGGACGGCTTCCGACTTACAAAGGTACTCATGGACGATGGCAGCGGACTCAACCTCATCTACGACGAAACCCTGCAAAAAATGGAAACTGACTGGAGCCGCATTGAGCGAAGCAACACAACCTTTAGAGGAATAATTCCAAGCCGGGAAGCGTGCTGTTCAGGAAAAATCACACTGGATGTGGTGTTCGGCACGCCGGATAATTACAAATCCGAGGAGATCACGTTTCAAGTGGCCCCGTTCAGCAGCGGATACCACGCTCTGCTAGGGCGAGAAGCATTTACAATTTTCCAAACCATACCCCATTACGGGTACATGAAGCTCAAAATGCCTGGACCCAACGGAATCATCACTCTCGCAAGTGATCCGGACATAGCGCTCTGAGCCGAAAACAAGACAGCCGCACTGGCCCTGGAGGCATTATCCGAGGCCCTAGCGGCCAAGGAACTAACTGCGTTGCTCTCCACGGTGGACAGGGACGATGTGATACTGCACAAGAGATCCAAGTCCACCTCTTTCAAACCAGCGGGTGAAATAGTCAAATTCCAAGTCCATCCAACAGACCCTACAAAAACGGCCTCCATCGGGGCACAACTAAAACCCGATGTAGACGCCGCACTCAGAGAATTCCTGCGAGAAAATTGGGACATTTTCGCCTGGCACCCCTCAGATATGCCAGGAATCCCACGCAGGCTGGCTGAGCACAGCCGGAACATCCTAAAAGGGTTTAAACCCGTCAAGCAGACTCTACGGCGTTTTTCCGAACCCAAGAGACAAGCCATGGGAGAGGAGCTAGCAAAACTGCTGGAAGCCAGATTCATCAGAGACATAAAACATCCGGACTGGCTAGCAAACCAGGTGATGGTACCAAAGAAGGACAAATCTTGGCGCCTATGTGTCGATTTCAAAGACCTAAATAAGGCCTGCCCAAAGGACCCTTTCCCACATCCCCGAATTGATCAAATCATCGACGCCACCGCAGGACACGACTCATTGTGTTTCCTCGATGCATACTCTGGCTACCACCAAATCAAGATGGCAGAGTCAGACCAAGCCGCAACGGCATTCATCACCCCGTATGGCCCATTCTGTTTCAACACGATGCCCTTCGGGCTCAAAAACACCGACGCAACAAATCAGTGCATGATTCAGACATGTCTGGCCAACCAGATCGGCAAAACAGTTGAAGCATACGTAGATGACATGGTCGTCAAAACAAAACACGTCGATACTCTAGTAGACGACTTGAGGCTCACGTTCGACAATCTCCGAACATATGACATTAAGCTCAACCCGAAAAAATGCGTTTTCGGCGTATCAGCCGGAAAGCTCTTGGGCTTCATCGTATCCGGTAGAGGAATTGAGGCAAACCCAGCCAAGATCCGAGCTCTTTCACAATTGGATACCCCCAAAGGACCTCAAACAAATACAAAAATTGACAGGATGCGTGGTGGCTCTAAGCTGCTTTATCTCCCACTTAGGAGAAAAGGCATTACCCCTCTATCGCCTCCTGCGGCGCACCGAACACTTCAAGTGGACGGATGCCGCCAAGGCTGGACTCGGAGAAATAAAAGCCATACTGGCAACAAATCCGGTCCTGGCCGCGCCCAACATGCGCGAACCAATGCTATTATACATCGCGGCAACCCATCAAGTTGTAAGCACGGTGCTCGTCATCGAACAAGAAGCGGACGGACACAAGTTCCCCCTCCAAAAACCAGTGTACTACGTGTCCACTGTACTAACTCCATGCAAGTCACGGTACCCGCATTACCAAAAGATAGCGTACGCGGTGTTCATGGCATCCCGGAAGCAGCGACACTACTTTCAAGAGTGCTCAATAACAGTGGGATCCGGAGTACCCCTTAATGATATTATAAACAACCGCGACGCAACGGGCCGGATTGCCAAATGGGCTATCGAGCTCCCCCCGTTCGACATAACTTACAAGCCAAGGCGAGCTATTAAGTCGCAGGTTTTGGCCGACTTCATCGTCGAATGGACTGAAGCCGAACTCCCTAAAGAGTACGGCGCATACTCCAACTGGATCATGCACTTCGACGGCTCCAAAATGTTGGCTGGCCTGTGGGCTGGCATCGTTCTGACGTCCCCAACCGGAGATACAGTCCAATACGTACTTCAGATAATGTACACGGATTCCAACAACTCAGCCGAATACGAGGCCCTTTTACATGGTCTCCGGATGGCAGTCTCCATGGGCATTCAGCGCCTAGAGGTCCGCGGGGATTCAAACCTCGCAATATCCCAAATAAATTGAGACTTCAACACCAAGGATCCGAAAATGGCAGCTTACCGCAATGCCATCTTAAGGATGTCAGCTCGGTTTGAGGGGCTCAAATTTCATCACATAGCCCGGGAAAATAACCAAGCAGCAGACGTGTTGGCACGCATTGGTGCCAAGCGTGAGGCCTTCCCTCCCAACATCTTCCTAGAGAGGCTGTTCAAGCCATCCGTATCATGGGAAGGAGAGTCCGGAAACAATAGCCCAGACACAACCACACTGCCCCTCACCGAACATTCTGACACAGTTGGGGGCTCCGCCAACGAAACAACGCCGTCAGCCCACGCAATAATGGCATTCATTGCCCCTTGGACAGAACCATTCCTAGCCTACCTAACTAGGTAGGAACTTCCCAAGGACCAAAACAAGGCCCGCTGCATAGTGCGGCGATCTAAAGCCTACAAAGTCCAGGAGGGAGAGCTTTACAAGAAAAGCACAACCAGAGTCCTTCAAAGGTGTATCTCCAAAGAGGAAGGGTGAGACCTTTTGGCTAAAATTCATGCCGAGCAAGGCCTTCCGTACCGGATTTTATTGGCCAACGGCCAGGGCAGATGCTCAGGACTTAGTGCAACGATGTGTTGGTTGTCAGTTATTCGCCAACCAAAGCCACATGCCGCCTACCGCCCTACAAACTATACCCATTACCTGGCCTTTTGCGTTCTGGGGGCTTGACATGGTTGGACCCCTTAAAGGAGGAACCCACAAGCAAAAATATCTACTGGTCATGGTGGACAAATTGACCAAATGGATAGAAGCCAAGCCTGTAAAGATGGTCGAATCCGGACCAGTGATAGACTTCATATCCGGGGTCGTACACCGTTACGGCGTCCCCCACAGCATCATAACCGACAACGGCACAAACTTCACGGCCGATGAAGTCAAACTTTGGTGCAAAAACATGGGCATCAAGCTCGACTATGCTTTATTCTATCACCCTCAAACTAACGGTCAAGTCGAACGGGCCAACGGTCTCATTATGAGCGGCATCAAACCCAGACTAGTGCGATCCCTCAAGGAATCTAACACGCACTGGGTAGAGGAGCTTGACTCCGTACTCTGGGGGCTGCGGACCACGCCGAATCGCACTACCGGATTCACACAATTTTTTATGGTATACTGCGCAGAGGCAGTACTGCCATGCGACATAATCCATGACTCACCTCGAGTGCACATGTACGAAGAAAGAGAAGCCGAGCTCGATCGGCAGGACAGCTTGGACACATTGGAAGAGGAGCGCGACGTGGCAAAAGCTCGTTCCGCATTCTATCAACAACAGGCTCGAAGATACCAAAGTAGAGAAGTACGGGCCAAAACTTATAACATTGGCGAACTAGTTCTACGCCTGCCAGACAAGAAAAAGGATAAATTAAAGCCCAAATGGGAGGGCCCCTTCATAATCAACCAAGTACTGACCGGCGGAGCGTACCGTCTGCGAAACGCATCGGATAACCGAATCGAGCCGAACCCATGGAACGCAGCACGCCTACAAAGATTCTACGCCTAGCGCTAGACTCCGTGTTCGTTTCCTTCCTCTGTCCCTTTGTTTTATTTTTATTTTTATTTTTTATTAGCTGTCCGGGATTTTGTTCCTTCTCCCTACCCTTTTTCTTCTCCCAAGCCCTTAGGGGCTTGCCTGTGCATTGTTCGCACATACCCGACGCGCTACCCGCGCTCATAATACCTGGGGGCTTCTTTATCAAGAAGTTTATATAAAACGGGCCTCATGCCCAAAACATGTGTGACACTTCCGCATGAACCTTTTATACACCATTATATGCATCGATATGACTTAAGTTTTGGCCAAGTTGGGTTGCCTGGCTCCTGTGCTTACCCCTACGTTCCCGTTCGTTCGGCTAGGTGGTAAAGGGAGCACCTCTGCAATTGTTACTGCCGGGTCAGCCGGATGTGTACCTCAGACTGGGTGAAGCCGAAAGCTAGCGTTCTTAAGGGAATATTCGGTCGGTGAACTAAAAGATGATCTTTCGTATTTATTCATCTGCCCCCAGATGCTTTTCTGCTCTTTCTGGCAGTTCGGACATGCACTTTAGGGCATGCCTCCCAGGGAAAGGAACCCCTAACGGAACTATTCTCCCTGGAAGATGTTTCTTACTAACCATGTAATATAACATAACTAGTTGGGCACTTGTCTGCTAAAGCACTTATGACCCCTACGCCTTGTCTCCATGCATGCCCGGTTCTTACATAATCGAGAGGGTATTCAGACACACTCCGTACTATAGGGTCCAGAGGTTGAAGCGAAAAGGTCCGCAATGACAAACGATCTACAATCCGGCTAGAAGGCATTTTTTATGTCATTTTAAATTACAGAGTCAATCCGACTCGGCATATTCTTCTTCAATACCATCCAACATGCGGTCTAATTTACAGTCCTGTTGGGAATACTTTGTAGCCAGCTCCACCTGGCCATATGCTAAGCTGACTGGGATCTCCTTTCCATCCGGACCTATAGGGCCGACCTCGGCCATGTGGTTTGGGTCAGCCTTCGTGTACCGAGTCTTCACCATGGCCCAGGCCTCCCTGGCACCTTGACGGCAAGCCGATATCTTCCACAACCGGAAGCGCTGTCGCACTCCCTCCAGCTTCTTTGTAAGCTCCTCAAGGCCTTCGGGCACGGAGAGGGACGGCCACATAGCCTGGATGACGCTTTGCATTGCCTGGATAGCACGGAGAGGGACAGACATCTACAAATGAAAAAGGCTGAAGAGCCTGACTATCTACAACATCCGATCAAGATCGTAGCTGAGGTACAAGCTACTCGTCGAAGTCCACGAGAACACTAGTAAGACCGAAGTCTCCCCTGCAAAAACATAAATAAAGCAACATGAGTACAAAGGTACTTAGCAAGAGTTACATCAGATCCTATCATTCATGCATTTGTATCAAGAGGGTAATGTGGGGTTTAGTTGCAGCAAGCCAGCTTTGACTCTGTGGCTATCCTGTTCTACGACTACCAGAACTTCTTGAGGTGATATGGCGCACACGAGTCCACTAATCACCACACAATACACTACTATGGATTCATCCCCATCTCCCTACGAGAAGGCCATCCATAGCACTCACACTTTTCTTGAGCATTTTAGAGTATCCACTTCAAGTTGTCTATGTACCATGTAAGCATCCAAGAAGTCCATAACCGCGGACCCGGCTATTCGAATAGATCATGTTAACCCTGCAGGGGTGTACTTCTTCACACACGCTCTCGCCACTTACCACCATGTACACGTCATGTAACTCGGCAACCTTCAAGCGGAAGCCTGGCGAGGGTGTCGGCCACGACCTGACTAACCACACAAGACTCTAGTCCAGGTTTATCGCCTATTCGGGTTCCATCCGCAAGGAGATCCGGCCGGGGTGTCGCTCACGGCCCCAAACGATGTGTGCAGGGTTCCCGAGCACACCATCCGGGTGCCACTCGGTACACCAAGCCACGTGTGCCAAGTCTGTCCCAAGCCCACCCTGCCGGGTGCCACTTGGTAGAAAAATAGCACTACCTACAAACACCAGAAACTAGTTGCGACTCCTGGACAGAGATCAAGTCGGTTAATAAGTCGAGAGGGGCACTTAAGCATTCCAATGTGTGGTGGTAGCTAGTCATTGGACAACATACACAGAACTCAGTGCTTAAGGACGGTTCCAGTGAGACAACCCACCATGTACTCCTACATGGCCTCTCACCGCTACCTTTACCAAATCGTGTTCACACACCTCACTCTCAGCACCAGAACATATCATAACACTCCAATTCATTCCCAATGAATCAGACCTGACACAACTCTAAGCAATAGCAGGCATAGCATGGTAGGAACACAACATGGCTCAATCAACTCCTACACACGCTAGTGGGTTTCAACTATTTACTGTGGCAATGACAGGTCATGTAGAGGAATGGGTTCAACTACCGCAGCACAAAGTAGCAGATGAATCGTTGTTGTCCTAATGCAATAACTGAGAGCAGGAGCGAGAGAGTAGGATTTTATCGGAATGAACAAGGGGGTTTGCTTGCCTGGTAGATCAACAAGGGGGCACTGCTCCTCAGACAGGTACTCTGGAATGGTCTCCGGAGCAGGACCTATCGAGAAGGAACGGTGCCAACAATCAATACACAAGCATATGCAACAATATGATGCATGAACATGGCATGAAGATGTGATGCTGTTTGAGCTAATGCAACTAGTATTCATTTGGTTTGAAGTCCATTTGAACCAAAGGTTCAAATGCATCTCCAAATAAGCTCTTTATATAAGCCATTTTAGTGTTTCACTTATACAGCAGGTATAACTTGGTTTTTCATGCATCAAATTGGTACATATGGATAGGTTGCATTTTTCTGATAATTTTTCATATATAATTTATTTCAATCTGAGCTACGGTTGAATTGATATGAATTTTTGAAGTTTTGAACATTTTCTGGAATTTCCTGATTTATTTTAATTCCAGAAAATATATTATTGCACCAGCATGACGTCATGCCTGCGTCAGCAGGTCAACCGGGGCTGACCAGGGTCAAACCTGACGTGTGGGGTCCACACGTCAGTGTCATAGTTAGTTAACAGAGTTAATTAGTTGCTAAACTAATCCTAAACTAAAAATTAGCAGGGCCGGGCCCCACATGTCAGCGTCACAAGGGGGCTTAGTTAGCGGGGGTTGACCCGGTCAATCCCGCCGGCGTCTAGCCGCCGGCGTGGCCGAACGCAGCGGAGGGCTCGGGATCATCGGCCCGGCGACCATTTGGGCGGCGGAGACCACGGGCGAGGAGCCAGCACTCGTCCGCACCGATTGGAGCAAGTGGGAGAGGCAGGGGCGACCGGAGCTCGCCGGAGCGAAGCTTGGGGCGGCGTCCAGAGTTCGGCTTCGAGCGGGAACGGGCTGCGGGGCACGGGAAGGCCACCCGAGGGGCTCTGCGGCACCCTCGTGGCACAGGGAGCACGATGGGGTGCTCAGTTTGGGCGGAGACGGGCCGAGACGACGACGGCAACATGGACGGCGGCGAGAGGCTTCGGCCGTGGTGGGGAGGAGGGCTACAGCATGCGGGAAGCTAAACGGAGAGAGGGGAACGGTGGCGGAGCTCACCGCGGGCTCGACGAGCTTGATGGCGAGCTCGGGGACGCACTGGAGACGGCGGGGCGGCGATGGGGATCCACGGCGGCCAGAGGTGAAGAAGGCGACGGCGATGGCTCCATGGGGCGTCCGGCGAGGCACGGCTTGGCGGAGAGGTGGTGGACAACGTGGCGGAGCTTCCGGACTCGAAGAGAGGGCGAGGGGGAGGTGGTGGCCGCGGCAATGGCGTGCGGCGGCGACGGCGCGTTCGGGCGGTCGCGTGGGAAAGAGACCAGGGGAAGGGGAGGAATGAGAGAGAGGGAGAGAGGTGCGGGGCGTGTGTGGCGACGTCCAGGGAGTCGCAGAGCAGGCAGGGAGGCAGGAGGTGGCCGGGCGCGTGGCCGCGGCCGGCTGTGGCGCGGGAACGCAGCTGCTTGGGCGAGGGGGAGAAGACGACAGAGGAGGAGGCGGGCTGGGCCGCCTGCTGGCTGGGCCGGCCTGCTAGGCCGCTGGGCTGCACAGGGCTGCAGGTAAGTCCAGGTGGGTTTTCCATTTCTTTGTTTTCTTTTCTATTTTCTTACATATGTTTTGATTTAATAAAAAATACTAAATCATTTTATTTTCTTATGCCAATTTTTATAGAGGCTAGTTATATTATTCCAGAGCTCCTTTATAAATGGCATAATTTTTGGACAATATTTTATATATATAACAATATATATCCAAAGCAAATAATTACTGCATTAATTCCAAATGCCCAAAATAAATACTTATGAGGTCCTAAAAATATTGGTTTGATTTTTTTATCTCTGTCCAATATTTTCAGAGAGCAACATGAGCATTTTGTTGGACCTTTTTTGGAGCAATTTTTATTTGGGTCATTTCCAAAAATGATTCTGAGGGTTTCACAAATCCCCATTTCAAATTTAAATGGAATTTAAACATGATGCACAAATGACTAGCTAGCCTTGAGCATACCAGAACTAGGGATGTGACAACTCGCCCCCACTTGAGAGAATCTCGTCCCGAGATTCAGGGGTCGACGGAAAGAAGGTGGGGTACTCCAGTCGAAGACGATCTTCTCGCTCCCAAGTAGCTTCTCTCTCGGAATGATGAGACCATTGAACCTTGAGAAACTTGATGTTCTGACGTCGAGTGACACGCTCTGCTTGATCAAGAATGCGAACCGGGTACTCTCATTATGTGAGGTTATCTTGGAGATCAAGCATTTCATGGTCCACTCCGCGGATGGGATCCGAGAAGCAACGCCTGAGTTGAGAGACGTGGAAGACATCATGAACTCTGGAAAGATGTGGGGGTAGTTCCAACTGGTAGGCAACCTCTCCTCGTTTAGCGATAATGCGAAAAGGACCAATGTAACAAGGAGCCAACTTGCCCTTGATACCGAAGCAATGGGTACCCTTCAAAGGAGTGACCCGAAGGTAAGCTTGGTCGCCAATTTCATAAGTCATATCCTTATGATGGCGGTCATACTAACTCTTCTGACGAGACTGGGCTGTTTTCAAATTCTCACGAATGATGCGAACTTGCTCTTCTGCCTCCTGGATCATGTCCGGTCCAAAGAATTGTCTTTCACCGGTTTCTGACCAGTTCAAAGGTGTTCGACATCTTCGTCCATAGAGAACCTCAAAAGGAGCTTTCTTGAGACTGGATTGATAGCTATTGTTATAGGCAAACTCGGCAAAGGGAAGACATTTCTCCCAATCCATACCGAATGTGATAACACAAGCTCTGAGCATGTCTTCGAGAATTTGGTTGACCCTTTCCACCTGACCACTCGACTGAGGGTGGAAAGCGGTACTGAAGGAAAGATGGGTTCCCATGGCAGTTTGGAAACTCTCCCAGAAATGAGAAGTGAAAAGACTACCAAGGTCTGAATTGATCTCTAGTGGAACACCATGGAGTGAAACTATTCGAGAAATATATAAGTCAGCGAGCTGACTAGTGGTGATACTCTCTCGAACAGGTAGGAAGTGAGCCACTTTGGAAAGACGATCAACGACTACGAAGATAGCGTTATTCCCTCTCTTGGTCCTAGGAAAGCCGGTGATGAAGTCCATACCAACTTTATCCCATTTCCACTCAGGAATAGCTAAAGGCTGAAGGGTGCCAGCAGGTCTCTGATGCTCTGCCTTAACACGACGACATACGTCACAGTGAGCAATGAAGTCGGCGATTTCTCTCTTCATCCTAGTCCACCAGAACCTCTGGCGTAGGTCCTGATACATCTTAGTACTACCGGGATGAATTGTGAGAGGGGATTCATGCGCCTCCTTAAGAATCAATTGTTGCATCTGCTGACTCTTGGGAACCACCAAGTGGTTCCCAAAGTAAACAACACCTCGTTCATCTATAGAGAAACAACCAGCTACTCCCTTGGAGATATTCTTCTTGATTCGGGAGATTCCCGTATCATGCTTCTGGACTTCTATGATACGATCCACAATAGTAGGTTTTGCCACCAAGGTAGAAAGGAATCCGTGAGGAGCAATGTGAAGGTTAAGCTTACAAAATTCCTCATGGAGAAGTGGTTGACCCTGCTGCAACATGAGATTGTTGCAATAGGATTTACGGCTTAGCGCATCAGCCATGGCATTAGCTTTGCCTGGAGTGTAGGTAATCCCTAGATCATAATCTTTGATTAACTCCAACCAACGTCTTTGCCTAAGGTTCAAATCTAGTTGGGTGAAGATATACTTGAGACTCTGGTGATCGGTGTAGATCTCGCAATGTTTACCAAGAAGGTAATGTCGCCAGGTCTTGAGTGCATAGACTACGGCTGCAAGCTCTAGATCATGTGTAGGATAATTCTCCTCATGTGGATGCAACTATCGAGATGCATAGGCAATCACATGACGATCCTGCATAAGAATGCAACCTAGTCCTTGTCGTGAGGCATCGCAGTAGATAACAAAGTCTTTAGTGAAATCCGGTGGCACAAGTATGGGAGCAGAAGTCAGGCGTCTTTTCAGTTCCTGAAAACTGTACTCACACTATGGGGACCACTCAAACTTTTTATCTTTCTTGAGAAGTTCCATGAGAGGTTTAGCTACTTTGGAGAAGTTTTCAACAAAGCGGCGACAATAGCTGGCTAGACCAAGGAAACTCCTAACTTGTTTAACGGTTTCAGGAGGAGTCCAATCAAGAATGGCCTTAACTCTCTCGGGATTGACAGCAATGCCCTTACCAGAGATTACGTGGCCTAGGTAGGTCACTTCTGGCAACCAAAATTCACACTTGGAGAACTTGGCATAAAGGCGGTGCTCTCTGAGTTTTTCTAACACAAGTCTAAGATGTTCGGCATGCTCTTCCTCGTTCTTCGAGTAAATAAGAATATCATCGAGGTAAACCACGACGAACTTATCTAAGTACTCCATGAAGATCGAGTTCATCAGGCGGGAGAAAGTGGCTGGGGCGTTGGTTAGGCCGAAGGACATGACGGTGTACTCATACTGGCCATAATGAGTGACAAAAGCCGTTTTAGGGATGTCCCCGTTTTTGATCTTGATTTGGTGGTAGCCTAACCTCAAATCCATCTTGGAGAAGACTGAGGATCCAGCGAGCTGGTCATACAGGTCGTTGATCTTGGGGAGCGGATACTTGTTCTTTATCGTGACCAAATTAACGGGACGATAGTCTACAACCATCCGGTCCATACCATCCTTCTTCTTGACGAAGAGGACGGGGCAAGCCTAGGGAGAAGAACTAGGACGGACGAAACCCTTTTGCAAGGACTCATGAAGTTGTTTCTTAAGCTCGGCTAGTTCTAAGGGTGCCATCTTGTAAGGTCTCCTAGAGATTGGAGCTGTTCCTGGGATAAGATCTATCATGAACTCTACATCTCTGTCAGGTGGAACACCTGGCAGTTCCTCTGGAAAGACATCCGAAAAGTCACGGACTACCGGAATATCTTCAAGGTCAGGGAGAGGGCTGGCATTAAGAGAATAGAGCTGACGCTTTGCAACTCTGGTGGAGACAGTGACTATCTTGCCAGATGGGTGTGTAAGCTGAACAGATCTTGTGTAACAATCAATCTTGGCATGATGAGCTGTCATCCAGTCCATACCCAAGATGATGTTAATATCTAAAGACTTGAGAGCTACAAGTGATGCAAGGAATACAAGTCTATCAACAAGGATTTCATTACCATGGCTGATTCTAGTGGTCTGCCATCTAGACCCTGGGGTTTGGATTTCAAGCGGAGTTGGCATATCACAAAATGACATGTCGTGCAAACGAGCATAGCCTTCAGAAATGAAGGAGTGAGATGCTCCAGTATCGAATAGAACCGATGCTGGATGACAATTGACAAGGAGTGTACCAAGAACGACATATGGATCATCATGAGCGTCTTTAGGTGAGACGTGATGCACACGTCCATGTTTGGTAGGAGCTGACTTGACACTGATCATCTTGCGTGATGGCTTAATACAGCCAACAGGCTTCTCAGACTGGGGTGGAGCATAACTGGCTTGAGAGCAGTCACGTGCATAGTGTCCTGGCTCTCCGCATGTAAAGCAAGTCCCTGAGGTTGGACGTGGACCCGCATTGACAAGCGGTCTACCAGTAGGCATGGGTGGAACATACGACTGAGCTGGGGAAGGCACCACATAAGTTGGCCTCAGTGAATATCCGGAAGGAAGAGCGGAGTTTGGAATCCAAATCCGGCGCTTCTGAGAACTGGAGCCGGAGGAAGATCCCAAATCACGGGTGTGCTTACGAGACTCCTCGTAAGTGAGCTGAGCTGTCTCTGCATTGATGGCCTTGTTCACAAGAGCTTGGAATGTATCACAATGATGTAGGTGGAGATCACGATGCAACTTGGGGTTGAGACCCTTCCGGAACCTAGCTTGCTTCTTGGCGTCTGTGGACACTTCTTCTGTGGCATAGCGGGCGAGGTTCTCAAACTCTCTATTGTAAACATCAACAACCATCTTACTCTGGGTGAAACTACAGAACTCTTCTCTCTTGCGATCGATGAGGGCTTCAGGAATGTGATGCTCGCGAAAAGCCTCAATGAAATCTCTCCAGGTAGGAATCTGGCTAGCTGGAAGCATAGCCTCATAGTTCTGCCACCAAAGACTAGCAGGACCTTCCAGGTGGTATGTGGCATAGGTGACCTTGTCATTTTCAGCTATGTTCGCGGAATGCAGCTTATGAGTGATGCTACGGAGCCAGTCATCTGCATCGAGTGGCTCGATGGAATGATGAAAGGTATGTGGGTGCAAGCGAATGAAGTCATGAATGGTTACAGACCCTTTGAACTGATGTGCGGTATTCTCCTTGATACGTGCCAACAAGCGGTTGGACTCACGCTTGTTCCTCTCCATTCTAACATAAACTCTGTCAACGAAGGCGGGTCAGGAGGATCCTCATCCCTACCATCTCCGTGGTTCTGGCTACGAGCAACAGAACTTCGCTTAACTGATGACATCCTGAGAAACGAAACCAAGGACGGAATCAGCATCAACTATAGGCTAAAGAATGTAGGATAAGGAAATTAGTAACTCTCAAACTCCTAGGGCAATTCCGGCAGCATAACGGCAGTAAAATGCTCAGAATGAGACATCTTGCCAAAAATGGGGTAGAAACATACTCAACATCACCACTCAAGGCTCTGAGATCATACTAAACAGGCTACACCGGAAGTACTCGAAAACTGGGGTATGACTCTGATCAACCAATCCTATGGGACTACGGAGTAGTAACACGTGATCCTTATAGACGGAAGAGAAAGCCTAGTTCATTAACCCCGCAGGAAAGATAGGATGACTCAGATCAGAAGGCCATGAGGTAAAGGAGTAAAAAGAGCCTTATGTTCCTTCCCACAATCAATTCCCTTACATAACTAGAGAATTTCTAGACTCAACTTCAACCAGTTTGGCTTGGTAATCCTACAGGCAGTCAGGCTCTCATACCAAAGCTGTCAGGACCTCGATCCTAAGTCACATCGATCTAGCATGCAACACCTCATATCACTTTGCGGCCTCACGCACGGTATTCCCACGGGTGTCGCCTTACCATGCCCGGGACCGTTTGCGCCTTTTGGCACACGTATATGATAGTGTCGCTAGCATCCATATGACAGAGAACCCGGGATGACATGGCTAGTAGTGAACCCAAAGTGGCACAAACTTACAGGGACAGGCATCCATGACCCAGCATCGAAATTGTGTCGGTCATCAGCGAGTGAATCCAGGCTATAGCACTGGGCTAACAGGACTCCGGTGAACCGGGCTGTAGTGGGCTAACAGGACCCCGGTATTCATCGCGTGACATTTCCCCGAAGGGACAGACACAGGAACGAAGAAGGACACATGCCGGCCAGCCTAAGTGATCCGGAGTAGTAGCACGCTACCATGGCTCAATGGAAGCACTAGGAGACATTTCCCGGTAAGAGAGGCTACTAAGGATAAACAACTAGATACTCAGATCCCACACATAGCAATACACATTACACGTACGCATAACATGCAAGTATGTGTTGTACAATATGGCATCATAGCATAACTCAACAACTCACATAGATAAAGGCTTAGAAGAGCCATCATAGCATTTATTGCAAATAGGGGTCACAGGACCCATCATACAGAGCATACAAGCAACAAGCGTAAGAATTACATGTCTGGGTACAGACATCTACAAATGAAAAAGGCTGAAGAGCCTGACTATCTACAACATCTGATCAAGATCGTAGCTGAGGTACAAGCTACCCGTCGAAGTCCACGAGAACACTAGTAAGACCGAAGTCTCCGCTGCAAAAACATAAATAAAGCAACATGAGTACAAAGGTACTCAGCAAGACTTACATCAGATCCTATCATACATGCATTTGTATCAAGAGGGTAATGTGGGGTTTAGTTGCAGCAAGCCAGCTTTGACTCTGTGGCTATCCTGTTCTACGACTACCAGAACTTCTTGAGGTGATATGGCGCACACGAGTCCACTAATCACCACACAATACACTACTATGGATTCATCCCCGTCTCCCTACGAGAAGGCCATCCATAGCACTCACACTTGTCTTGAGCATTTTAGAGTATCCACTTCAAGTTGTCTATGTACCATGTAAGCATCCAAGAAGTCCATAACCGCGGACCCGGCTATTTGAATAGATCATGTTAACCCTGCAGGGGTGTACTTCTTCACACACGCTCTCGCCACTTACCTCCATGTACACGTCATGTAACTCGGCAACCTTCAAGCGGAAGCCTAGCAAGGGTGTCGGCCACGACCTGACTAACCACACAAGACTCTAGTCCAGGTTTATCGCCTATTCGGGTTCCATCTGCAAGGAGATCCGGCCGGGGTGTCGCTCACGGCCCCAAACGATGTGTGCAGGGTTCCCGAGCCAACCATCCGGGTGCCACTCGGTACACCAGGCCACGTGTGCCTAGTCTGTCCCAAGCCCACCCTGCCGGGTGCCACTTGTTAGAAAAATAGCACTACCTACAAACACCAGAAACTAGTTGCGACTCCTGGACAGAGATCAAGTCGGTTAATAAGTCGAGAGGGGCACTTAAGCATTCCAATGTGTGGTGGTAGCTAGTCATTGGATAACATACACAGAACTCAGTGCTTAAGGACGGTTCCAGTGAGACAACCCACCATGTACTCCTACATGGCCTCTCACCGCTACCTTTACCAAATCGTGTTCACACACCTCACTCTCAGCACCAGAACATATCATAACACTCCAATTCATTCCCAATGAATCAGACCTGACACAACTCTAAGCAATAGTAGGCATAGCATGGTAGGAACACAACATGGCTCAATCAACTCCTACACATGCTAGTGGGTTTCAACTATTTACTGTGGCAATGACAGGTCATGTAGAGGAATGGGTTCAACTACCGCAGCACAAAGTAGCAGATGAATCGTTGTTGTCCTAATGCAATAACTGAGAGCAGGAGCGAGAGAGTAGGATTTTATCGGAATGAACAAGGGGGTTTGCTTGCCTGGTAGATCAACAAGGGGGCACTGCTCCTCAGACAGGTACTCTGGAATGGTCTCCGGAGCAGGAACTATCGAGAAGGAACGGTGCCAACAATCAATACACCAGCATATGCAACAATATGATGCATGAACATGGCATGAAGATGTGATGTTGTTTGAGCTAATGCAAATAGTATTCATTTGGTTTGAAGTCCATTTGAACCAAAGGATCAAATGCATCTCCAAATAAGCTCTTTATATAAGCCATTTTAGTGTTTCACTTATACAGCACGTATAACTTGGTTTTTCATGCATGAAATTGGTACAGATGGATAGGTTTCATTTTTCTGATAATTTTTCATATATAATTTATTTCAATCTGAGCTACGGTTGAATTGATATGAATTTTTGAAGTTTTGAACATTTTCTGGAATTTCCTGATTTATTTTAATTCCAGAAAATATACTATTGCGCCAGCATGACGTCATGCCTGCGTCAGCAGGTCAACCGGGGCTGACCAGGGTCAAACCTGACGTGTGGGGTCCACACGTCAGTGTCATAGTTAGTTAACCGAGTTAATTAGTTGCTAAAGTAATCCTAAACTAAAAATTAGCAGGGCCGGGCCCCACATGTCAGCGTCACAAGGGGGCTTAGTTAGCGGGGGTTGACCCGGTCAATCCCGCCGGCGTCTAGCCGCCGGCAAGGCCGAACGCGGTGGAGGGCTCGGGATCATCGCCCCGGCGACCATTTGGGAGGCGGAGACCACGGGCGAGGAGCCAGCACTCGTCCGCACCGATTGGAGCAAGTGGGAGAGGCAGGGGCGACCGGAGCTCACCGGAGCGAAGCTTGGGGCGGCGGCCGGAGTTCGGCTTCGAGCGGGAACGGGCTGCGGGGAACGGGGAGGCCACCCGAGGGGCTCTGCGGCACCCTCGTGGCACTGGGAGCATGATGGGGTGCTCGGTTTGGGCGGAGATGGGCCGAGACGACGACGGCGACATGGACGGGGGCGAGAGGCTTCGGCCATGGTGGGGAGGAGGGCTACGGCATGCGGGCAGCTAAACGGAGAGAGGGGAACGGTGGCGGAGCTCACCGCGGGCTCGACGGGCTTGATGGCGAGCTCGGGGACGCACTGGAGACGGCGGGGCGGCGATGGGGATCCACGGCGGCCGGAGGTGAAGAAGGCGACGGCGACGGCTCCACGGGGCATTCGGCGAGGCACGGCTTCGCGGAGAGGTGGTGGACAACATGGCGGAGCTTCCGGACTCGAAGAGAGGGCGAGGGGGAGGTGGTGGCCGCGGCAATGGCGTGCGGCGGCGACGGCGCGTTCGGGCGGTCGCGTGGGAGAGAGACCAGGGGAAGGGGAGGAATGAGAGAGAGGGAGAGAGGTGCGGGGCGTGCGTGGCGACGTCCAGGGATTCGCGGAGCAGGCAGGAAGGCAGGAGGTGGCCGGGCGCGTGGCCGCGGCCAGCTGTGGCGCGGGCACGCAGCTGCTTGGGCGAGGGGGAGAAGACGACAGAGGAGGAGGCGGGCTGGGCCGCCTGCTGGCTGGGCCGACCTGCTAGGCCGCTGGGCTGCACAGGGCTGCAGGTAAGTCCAGGTGGGTTTTCCATTTCTTTGTTTTCTTTTCTATTTTCTGACATATGTTTTGATTTAATAAAAAATACTAAATCATTTTATTTTCTTATGCCAATTTTTATAGAAGCTAGTTATATTATTCCAGATCTCCTTTATAAATGGCATAATCTTTGGATAATATTTTATATATATAACAATATATATCCAAAGCAAATAATTACTGCATTAATTCCAAATGCCCAAAATAAATACTTATGAGGTCCTAAAAATATTGGTTTGATTTTTTTATCTCTGTCCAATATTTTCAGAGAGCAACATGAGCATTTTCTTGGACCTTTTTTGGAGCAATTTTTATTTGGGTCATTTCCAAAAATGATTCTGAGGGTTTCACAAATCCCCATTTCAAATTTAAATGGAATTTAAATATGATGCACAAATGACTAGCTAGCCTTGAGCATACCAGAACTAGGGATGTGACAATAGGAAGCAATCCCGGCTCGAACTGGGACCATATATGCTGGGGGGAGAAGCCCCTTGGACTGAAGCACTACTAACTCGCTATGCGGGACGGAACACCACCCCCAATCTCTAGGCCGAGGGCTGGAGAGGCGAGATGAGGAGCGGCACCGACCGGCCATGATGGAATGGATCCCTGTCGGAGGCGCTCTGATGAAGACTCGCGGAGGGAAGATGGTGCAAATTGGATCTAAATCCCCGTCTCTTTTATGGGCAGCTCATTGACGCAATCGGGGGGGTAAGTGAAAAAAAATCCCCTGGCTTTTCGCATTCGTTTGACGTGTGGAAGATGGTCATTATGGGGCACAGAAGCTGAGGAGGATACCACGCACTAGAAGCCGGACACTATTCGACGGGTACAGGGAATTTGAAGGAGAACCCGCCTTGCAATGCCAAAGACAACTTGCGCGCCGGACTCGTCATCATTGAAGCCTGGTTCGGGGGCTACTGAGGGAGTCCTGGATTAGGGGGTGTCCGGATGGCCGGACTCCCGGACTATGAAGATACAAGATTGAAGACTCCGTCCCGTGTCCGGATGGAACTTTCCTTGGCGTGGAAGGCAAGCTTGGCGATACAATATGAAGATCTCCTCCCATTGTAACCGACTCTATGTAACCCTGGCCCTCTCCGGTGTCTATATAAACCGGAGAGGTTTAGTCCATAGGACGAACAACAATCATATTATAGGCTAGCTTCTAGGGTTTAGCCTCTCTGATCTCGTGGTAGATCTACTCTTGTACTACCCATATCATCAATAAAGATCAAGCAGGAGTAGGGTTTTACCTCCATCGAGAGGGCCCAAACCTGGGTAAAAACATCGTGTCCCTTGTCTCCTGTTACCATCCGCGTAGAAGCACAGTTCAGGACCCCCTGCCCGAGATCCGCCGGTTTTGACACCGACAATGAGTGTTTTGCATGTTTGCTTGAGTAGTGTTCTCATGGCATGTCTTTATATGCATTAGTGAATGTAATATTGCATGCAAGGTAAGCTACACGCGAGCTTCGAAGTTTGATGTGTTCATATGATGGTTTGATAACCTGATCATGTGGTGGCATGATAGGTTGCAAGCTGGTATTGTTGAAGCATGCCAGGCTTATGTCAACCGTTTAACTCCTGTATTAACGTGGATCAAGTCATGTTCCCGTTCGTCCCCTTTTTCGTGCTACCATGTGTCTTCTGCAAAGAATACGGTCTAGTCAGTTGCAAACCTCTTTCCTTGTGCACACAAAATAGAGGGGCCGTGATGAGGGTTCCATGGCCCTGGATTAAAGCCCGTCATCCGGTCAGGGGGCATGGGTGTTTCCGGTTGGGACCGAGAGGGGGGCACCCCTTAGAGCGCACAATATAAATTTGATCCCATGCTACTCGAGGTTGTGGCCTCCCCATCTCAATGTTTTTATTGAACGTTGCCTAGGGTGATTCCTGGCAGCGGAATGTGGAATGGGTGTGTACTGGTTAGATGAGTTTCTTCTAAAATACCATAAATGGAACTAGTCCTTTGTGACTACGGAAATCCGTTGACTGTGGGTAAAGAGTACAAACTCTGCAGAGTCAAAACCATTCGAGTAACTGTGTCCATGGTCAAGGACTGTGATCAACATATCAGTGTCAGTGTCAGTCTCAAGGTCCGTCTCATCGTCAGTCTCAGTGTCAGTTTCAGTGACAATCTTCGGTGAACAAACATGAGTGGTAAACCCGGCTGAATGTAATTCCGATGGATGGACTAACCTGTTTATTATTACATATTGAGTATTTCCTTGGGATGATTTAAATTCATGAGCTACTTGAATTCGAATGGTGAAATATAAGCCCTTTATGTGATGTCGCTCAGACATCCGACCGTGGCATTCTTGTTGATTACTTTTGATATAAGCCCTTTATGTGATGTCGCTCAGACGTCGGACTATGGCATTCTCGTTATTTACTTTTGATACAAGCCCTTTATGTGACGTCGCTCAAACGTCCGACTGTGGCATCCATGTTATTTACTTTCATTATAAGCCCTTTTCGAGATGTCGCTTAGACGTCCGACTATGGCATCCATGTTATTTACTTTCATTATAAGCCCTTTTCGAGATGTCGCTTAGACGTCCGTCTGTGGCACGCGCTGTCATTTACATTTCAATATAAGCCCTTTATGTGGTGTCGCCCTGATGCCCGACTGCGGCATGTTAATTTATTTTTACCTTTCGAGGCGTCGCTTCAGACACTCGATCGGTCTTCAGTTTTTTTTTGGGATTTCGGGAGGACTACCGCCTGACTTCCTTTTTATGTTACATGCCGTGAAAAACTTATTTTTTTAGTGTGCATTACTAATCTGCTCATGTACATCATGTTTGCATTTGTTATATCTTATGTCCAAACTGTCTTCCGAGTACATTCAAAGTACTCACCTGGCTTGTTGATTTGGCCGGATGTTGACGAAGGTAACCTTATGGATGAAGAGTACGATAGCGAGTCCGATGCCTAGAGGAGTCCCAGTTAGTCCCGTGCGATCCTGGAATTGGTCACTTGTATCATATACGCTTCCGCTACCCAAATAAAATCATCGAGCCTCACTCCGGCGCTCGATGAGCTATAAGATTTAGGAGTCATGTCACCCACGTCACTGTGACATATCCACCAGCACTTCTACTACAAGTCAATAGTTATGCCACCATTCTCCTTGTGTCATATCCGCCTTTATGTATAATATCGGCATACTTGTAATAAATTGTTGAGCAGCCTCAGCTCAACCTTGTATAATATTTAGTGCTGCTGGATTTCTGTATCAAGGATTTGTCTACTAGTAAGGAAGATTTTCCTATACTGGTCTGATGAAATGGTCGATTTTTCAATAAATATTTTATTTGAAAACCAGTCCTGACACTATCTGTGCTGCCACACCAGTTCAACAAATTAAAGCGATCCTCTTAGAGATCCGGAGCCATGGCTGCCTTAAGCCGGGCCAAAGCATGGCTACCGGAATTAGACCCGGCCGACATCGCCATTGAGTATCTAAGCCTTAAGGAGGATGGCACTTCATTTGAGCAAGAGGACTTCGCTGCTTGTGTGCAGGAAATATATCCTATGGCTAGCTTGATTGCTGATGAGACGGACCTCACCAAGTACCATCCGGCTTATGACCCGGGAAATCAGAGGATGCCGATGCCCGTTATAAAGTGACAGGCCTGATCCCCCCCCCCCCAATCCGTAAGCATACCTTCGCCCCTGAAGTTGACCCATCCAGGCTAATTGATGATGAAGCTGAATTTGAAGCTTTGAATGGCATTGACTGGTCGTCATCAACCTTCTAGGATGGGGAACAGGGCAAAGAAATGGAGAGGGTTGATCTACAAGCATCAGGCCAACAAGAGAATTGACCCGCCAGGCGGCTCATATTAGTAGCCTTCTGAAAAAAACAGTTTAATCATTTGGCCTTGGGAGTCATGTAATAGAGTAGAAATGATTTTGCACTGTTGTGCCATCGCGCACATTTTGATGCTCAACACTGTTAAGCCACCATCCTATATTTGCCCTTATTATACTTATCATCTGTTTTCCTTGTGCATAAGAAAGTCCTTGAACTATCCTGCACACAGAAATAGATCACAAGAACCCTCGGCGGTTTACCGCAGGGCGGGTCATAATATCTCACATATGACCACTGATAAAAAGGAGTCACAGATAAGCCTGTTATGAATCACAACTTTGAAACATAACTATGATATCATACATGTGATTATGAATTTGTACTGCCGATTAATGTGGCCAGTACAGTAAGGGTGATAACCCAATCTTTAGAAGCCAAAACTTCCACATGTTTAGATGATTGGCACATGCGGGCGACTTATCGTCCGAAGCCAACCCGGGTTAAATAGAAACCTCATATATATATGCCTCAGGTATAAACAAAAAAGTCTCAAGACAAGCCCAAAGATTCTTTCAAAAAACTTAAACCAACAAGGAGAAAAAACATGAGTCTTCGGATTCGAATACGATCAGTAAGCTGGACCAAAAGGGATTAAGCTAGGATTCGAATACGATCATGAAGCCCCCTAGTGGTTTTGGCATTACGCCGATCAAGAGGGTACCGACAGCTATGTTCTCTTTGGTTCGAATACGACCTATGTTTGAACAGGAAGCCCCCTAGTGACCTTGAGACTTTTTTAACAACTCTGATTCGAATATGATCAAAGTCGGACCCAAAAGGGGTTAAGCTATGATTCGAATACGATCAAGAAGCCCCCTAGTGGGTTTGGCATTGCGTCGATCAAGAGGGTACTGACAACTATGTTCTCTTTGGTTCGAATACGATCTATGTTTGAACAGGAAGCCCCCAAATGACCTTGAGATTTTTTAACGACTCTGATTCGAATACGATCAAAGCCGGACCAAAAGGGGTTAAGCTAGATTTGAATACGATACATCGTCAAAAATACGTACATCATGAGAGCTGGTGGCTCAAGTGTAGTAAGGTCGAAGATGAGCAATATTCCACGGCCGGCGGGTCTCCTCCTCCGACTTATGTGAGTCTTTATGCTCTCGAACATCAATGATGTAGTATGACCCGTTGTTTAAGTTTTTGCTGACCACAAAGGGCCCTTCCGAAGGTGGGGATAACTTGTGTGCATCAGTTTGATCATGGATGAGCCGGAGCACCAAATCACCTTCTTGAAAGGTTCTGGACTTAATCCGGCGGCTGTGATAACGGCGCAAGAACTATTGGTAAATCGTCGAGCGGGCTGCTGCCAAGTCACGCTTTTCATCTAACAGGTCAAGTGCATCCTGACGCGCTTGTTCGTTATCAGCTTCAACGTAAGCTGCCACACGGGGCAAGTCATGACGGATGTCACTAGGGAGAACCGCCTCTGCTCCGTAAACCATGAAGAAAGGCATGTAACCTATAGACCTATTAGGGGTAGTATTGATGATCCATATCACAGAAGGTAACTCCTCCACCAAACAACTCGGCGTCTGTTGCAAAGGAACCATAAGCCGGGGCTTGATGTCTTTCAAGATTTCCTGATTGGCTCTTTCAGCTTGACCATTGGATTGGGGGTGAGCTACTGATGAAACATCAAGTCGAATATGCTCACATTGACAAAACTCCTCCAGGGCACCTTTGGACAGATTAGTACCATTGTCAGTTATAATGCTGTGTGGAAAGCCAAAACGAAAGATCACCTTTTTCATGAATTGAACCGCCGTCGCTGCATCACACTTACTAACTAGCTCTTCCTCAACCGACTTTGTGAATTTGTCAACCGCCGCCAAAAGGTGGGTCTTTTTATCTTTGGATGTTTTGAAAGGCCCAACCATGTCAAGTCCGCAGACTACAAATGGCCAAGTAATTGGAATCATCCGTAATTCTTGAGCCGGCACGTGAGCTCGCCGTGAAAATTTCTGACAACCATCACATTTACTGACCAGATCCTCTACATCAGCATAGCCATCAGCCAATAAAATCCATGATGAAAAGCTTTGGCCACAAGGGACATTGAACCGGCATGATGACCAAAATCTCCTTCATGAATATCACAAAGAATTTCTTGACCTTCCTCAGGAGATACACAACGCTGAAACGCCCCAGTGACACTGCGATGATGCAACTCTCCATTAGCAATTGTCATTGACTTAGACTGCCTGGTTATCTGCCTAGCCCAGGTTTCATCCTCAGGAAACTCGCCCCGGGTCATGTAAGCCAAATATGGCACTGTCCCCGGGCAATTGCACTGCAGCCTACGCGTTACTGAACCCAAGCGATCGAGCGATTCCTTTGCTACAGCTGCTAACTGAAGCCGATCAATGCTACCTCTGGATGAACAATGAGTGTTTGCTGGGGGGTTTGGATGAATAGTGAGTGTTGCAGCGGGGTTTGGATGAACAGTTCCCGTTGGGGGTGGATGAACAGGACCCCGTGGTGTTGCCTCTGGATGAACAAGACCCCGATCGATCGAGCCGGTTGAGGCAGGATGAATAGGACCCCGTGGAGGATTGGATGAACAGGACAACCCCGTGGAGGGATGGATGAACAGTAGACGGTGGAGGGGTGGATGAATAGTAGCCCCGTGGAGGGGTGGTTGAATAGGAGCCCGTGGAGAGGGGTTGTTGAACAGTAGCCGGTGGAGTAGCGCGCGGTGGAGGCTGGATGAACAGGAGCCCGTGGAGGCTGGAGGAGCTCGATGGTTGATGAACAGTAGCCCGTGGATGCTGGAGGAGGTCGACGGTGGAGATGAACAGTATCCCATAGAGTCCCATTTTGCGGTATGCCACACCCCTCCCGATGTACAGGACCCCCGTTTCAACCATAGCGCTCCAACACAAGTCTGTTTCGTTTGTTTTGCGGTATGCCACACCCCTCCAAATCAACAGGACCCCGTTTCGACCGTAGGAGGTCAATTTCCTCCGTTTTGCGGTACAGCAGACTCCTCCCGATGAACAGGATCTCGTTTCAAACATGGTGGGTCGAACACAAGGTCATTTCCTCCATTCTGCGGTACGTCAAGCCTCGTTTCCATCGCCTATTTCGTCCAAGCCCTCCCGATGAACACGACGCCGCATTCCGTTCCGACCCAGCCGGTTGGCTCCCCATGAACATGATGACGACGTTGTTTCTCCGTTCTGACCCACCAATGTACACGAGCCCTGGTCGTACATATGCGCGAGTAGGCGTTCGAGATCCCGCCCGTGTGTACACATATGTGGCCGTATTTTCTTTCTTGCACACTGGCCATTGTACGTACGTGTACATGCTACGTGCGTGCCTCTACTACGACATGTGCGCGCCTCTACATCCACCAGTATGTACGTACATATTCGCGACCAGAATGACAACACTATGTACGCTTCGAACAGGTGGGTCACGACTGTGAGGCACTTCCTTACGTGCGAAGATGTAGCTGGTGGGTCCCAGCAGTCAGGGGGGCGAATCATTTTTTTACCCGGGCGCACTTCCTTGCGTGCGAAGGAGTAGCTGGTGGGTCCCAGCAGTCATGGGGGAAACATTTTTTGTGAAATACGATGGCCTGTCTGGTGGGTCCCTGCTGTCAGGTGGAGGAATAATTATTTTTCGCGTAATAAGGAAGCACTTCCTTGCGGTCGCCGTGGACCCAGCTGTCAGCCTCTCCATGTACAGTACTCTTCCGAGGAAGTCGTTCCTTGACAATGTTGACCACGCCGCACGGAGAACACCAGGGCGGTGGACGACGGTGAGGCCTAGGAAGGGGACGACACGGAGCCGGGGAAGACGCAGCAGTGGAAGCCCGCGCGGAGAGGAGTATGATGGTTCACTGGTTTGGCTGCGGTGTGAGGCTGCCGTCGCCGCAGGGCCTGGCCAGCAGTGGGAACAGTAGGGGGCGGTGAGGCCTCTACGGCAGCACAGCCGGCCACGGGAGGTAGGAGCATGCGGCACGACCGGTGCTGCTTTGGGCGGCTGGCGCAAGAAGACCGGAGGTTGAAGAAGCACTACGGCCGTTGGATGGACATTGTACGGTCACTAGAGCAAGAATCGTTCATATATTGACTAAAGTTGACAAAGGCCTCCGTCCTAGTCAACTTAGTAGGCCCACAAGTCAGCCTCCCACCAAGGTGGGTCCCAGCTAGTAGGGGCTATTCATTTTTTTCGTGCGTAATAAGGAGGCACTTCCAGTGGGTCCGAGCTGACAGCGGGGGGGCGTTTTTTCACAAAATACGGTGGCCCGTCCGGTGGGTCCCAGCAGTCAGGGGGAAACATTTTTTTCGGAAAATACTGGTGGCCCGTCTGGTGGGTCCCTGCTGTCAGGTGGAGGAATAATTATTTTCCGCGTAATAAGGAGGCACTTCCTTGCGGCTGTCGTGGACCCAGCTGTCAGCGTCTCCACGTACAGTACTCTTCCGATGGAAGTCGGTTGTTGACCACATTGACCACGCCGCGCCAAGAGCACCACGGCGGTGGATGACAGGGAGGCCTAGGAAGGGGACGACGCAGAGCCGGGGCAGACGCGGCAGTGGAAGCCCGCGCGGAGAGGAGTACGAGGGTTCACCGGTTCGGCTGCGGTGTGAGGCTGCCGTCGCCGCAGAATAACAAGGGGTGCGGGTGAGTAGAGAGATGCCCTCGCCAGCGGTGGGAGAAGTAGGGGGCACTGAGGCCTGCATTGCAGCACAGCCGGCCATGGGAGGCGGGAGCAGGCGGTCCCGCCGGCGCTGCTTTCGCGACTGGAGCAAGAAGATCAGAGATTGAAGAAACACGACAGCCGTTGGATTGACATCCAACGGTTACGTCTGCTAGAATCGTTTGTTGACGTATATAATAACTAAAAAAAATCTTGCATATGCGTCAACTAAACAGGCCCACAAGTCAGACCACTCCCTATTTTTTAATAATTTATATATAGCTCATGGCAACTTCTTATGCAATGTATTGCAGTCATTTTTTTGGTTGGCCAGGGCCAATTTCGCATATTTTTGTGGGTTCCAAACTATTTTTAATACCGAAATGTCGAGCCAGATTTAAAGTACTTTGAAGATATATTTAAAGTAGGTTAATGCCCAGTGAAATAAGAATCTGAAAATGTGAAAAAAATTCAGAAATTATAAAGTAATTGCCAATTTGTCATCTGTTTTTATATTTACAACCCATTTCATATTACTTTCAAGATTTACACGCGTCTTGAAAGAGTTGCAGCCCATCAGGGCATAGAAAAATAAGTAGGCCTGAATTGGGTATTCTTCAGAAAAAATAAACTGGGCTCATTTTCACAAAGAAAAAATAGCTGGGCTGGTCACATGGTGAACATAAAATATAAGCCTGGGCTAGACGGGCCACAGCCCAGTTTAAACCCCGCTCCGTCTCAACAATACCAAAAAAATACTGCTCGAGCAGCTACATCCCAGGTGTCATCCGATGTTGTGCTGTTCTCTTGTCTATTGACTATATACACTCACAATGTCGTGGGTCCCAGATGTCAGGAAAACACTAGGAGGAAGAATTTTATTTTTCCATACGCTGACATGGTGGGCCCCTACTGTCATCCTCTCCATGTACTTCTGCCGATTCCTGTTGTTTGTTGACCATGTTGACAATGCGAGAGGGCGGCGCCGCAGCGAGTGCACCAAAGCACGCGGAGGACGTCGGCATTAATGATTTAGGAGACGGTGGGGTGGAGATGCATGCGCTGAGGCGCAGCCAGCCGTGGGAGGCGAAAGCAGGCGGCCCCGCCGACGCTGGTTTGGTTTTGGCGGCAGGAGGAAGACAGGACTGAAGAGACACGCAGACTGTAAAACTAGCAGGAGTACTTAACAACCTTAACTGAAACCAGCAGGGTCACTTAACAACCAAAGCTAAAAGAAGTATGAGTACTTATACAGGTTCAAACGTACAAAGCACGCCTCGAACAGTGCTACTTTGCCTATAGTTAACCAAGGGCAAGGCCGCCAAGCCCCAGGACAAGGCCCAGGCGCCACCCCGCGCATCCATAACCTTCTGAAAGCGGCTTCATCTTGCAATGTGGTCAATAAACAGGATATTCGCTTTAGAGCCATGGAAAAGCATGAACATAATCTTCTGTCCTATTCTCCAAGATGGACGGGCCTTCATTACTTGAGACCACCCATGAATAAGTATCTTTTCACCTCCAAGGGGAATGGAGTAGGTCGACATAAACATCATGTTATGACCAAGCGCAAGTCTGACACGACCATGGTCAGGAATCTGTATAGGAACAATAGAACTGGGCAGTTTCTATTTCAAGATCACAGCTGTAAAACTGTGTATAAGCAATAGTTTATGAACAACATATATAATAGAAAACAGCTTGTACCATAAGTTTCTCGACACAGTTGGACCTGTTCAACGAGTGCAGCAGTGGCACACATATCCCACATGGCCTTCCACCATTGAAACGCCCCACAAGGACCTCAAGACGATCAATAAAGTGTAGGAACTTGCGGATGTCGTCCCAGTCAACTTCAGTGCCATCAGTAACAGCCGAGTTATTACAGAATATCAAACAAGTAGCCTGCTTAACTCTGAAAAAACCTACACGTGCCACCAATTATAAGAAAATATTAGTTAGAAGTAGCATCTTCGTGAGAGATTTGTTGCTACTTCTAAAGTTAAATTGTGATTAGTTAGACAGGATAGGTGGATTAAGAAGTAATTGAGGCAACAAGCAAGAACCAGATACAAAACTAACATGGATGAACAATTGGAACGACGTCGGGGTGGAAGATCGCAGTGAAGATGAGACCAAGTTCTACTATTTCCATCAACATTCGTGCGCCAACTTTCAGCCCGTAACACTTGAGAAAGTTTATCCAAGTTCGGCCATAAAAAAAGCAGTGATCTTCTTGGTTCATGAACCCAACTCGGAACTTATATACATGGCTTGTCTTCACTGTGACCATTAAACTAGTGTATTCAGTTATGGCAAGGCCGAGCATCTTGAGTACATGTGTTCTGGCAGAGCAAATAATGCACTGCAGGAAAAATAATATGAGAACACAATGTATTCCCTATCCAAATCTAGAAATAACTTCCTCCTTCACGTCAATGTTGACCATCATACTAGTAGTACCTTCTATCCAAATATAGCAATCCAAATTTCCAAATTAGTCGACAGCATGTTCAAAAAAAACCACCCTCCCAGATAGAAAAGAGGATTCTAGGAACATACTGTGTGCATTTTAAAATCCTGTGTTAGGATGAGAAGGAACAAGTGTGGCGTCTCGCCGAGGGCGCAGAAACCTGTAGGGTCCTCGCACTTTGGGCACTGCAAATGAAACACACTAGATTCAGTAGGATGAATAATGCATCAATGGTGGCTGATGCCATCCTAGGATTACCTGCGACCAAGGGACTTGGATTTATCGGGGATGGATGAAGAATTCGTACCTTGTTCTCCATGAGAAAACTCTATGCAATCGCCGAGAGGGGTTTTTCTCTGAACAAGCAGACGAGGGAGAAGGGGATTCAGGCCAAGTGAAATATTGCCGCTTCGTCCGTCCAGCTTACTGCTAAAGCTGGAAAGGGGGGTTGTGATTTGACGGATCATTGGGCATTACTGCGGCGCTACAACCGGGGTGTGTCTACCGTGTAGTTGTGCACTCTAATTTGTGCATATGGCACGTGGACCCTGTTGCCGGTTTAAAATGCACACAGTATGTTCCTAGAATCCTCTTCAAAGGCATGAGAGCAGAGGGATTACTTACAATATCCATAACACAAGTTACTGAGGCAAATATACCCTCTTCAAAGGTAGCATTGATGTTCATAAAGTACTCCCTCCGTCCCAAAATTATTGTCTTAGATTTGTCTAGATACGGATGTATCAATTCACATTTTAGGATTAGATACATCCGTATCTAGACAAATCTAAGACAAGAAATTTGGGATAGAGGGAGTAGTTGAAAGTAATCTATAAGAAATCAGTGTCAACCTCTCGCATGTTTTGGTCAAAATGGGAATTTAGAACCGTCATTTGGCACACTAAAATCACATGCAAGATCACCCAGAAAGTTGTACTACCAGTACTAGTACTGCGTGTTAGATGAAAAAACACGATCAAGATCGAGAAAAAGATCGTCAACAAGAGACATTACCTGGACTTTCTTAATGAGGGATCCCGGAGAGGGGGCTTGGACAGGGCGATGGCTTTGAGCTTGGCTGCGGTAGTCTCGGCGGGGTGCTTGCACTTCTTCGTACCATGAGCCTCGACGGTTTTGGCCAGAGCCATAGACATCATGTCGGCTGGTGCTCCAGTGTCCATCCAAGAGAGGAAGCTGAGAGAGAAGAGTGAAATGAGGAACGAGATGAGGGAGAAGCGAAGCGAGTGGGGGTTTTCTTCAAGAGAGGAAGCTGAGAGAGAAGAGTGAAATGATGGTTGCTTCATCCGTCAAACTTACTGCTGGAAAGGAGGGGGTTTTGTGATTTGACGGCCCATTGGGCATTACTGCGGCACTCCGATCGGGGTAGTCTATCGTCACTCTACTACGGAGTAATTTAGTGCATGGCTGGTGGACCCAGATGCTGGTTGTCCCACACGTCGGCAAAAGTGAGTAATTTAGTGCATGGCTGGAGGAGGATCCTCACGGTAGAGCGTGTCCACTATTTTTCTGAAGAAAAAAATGATTACAGCAAGCGTTTCCACTCTTACGACGGAAGAGTGCGAAACACGGTAGCCACTTGAACATACACAGTTCTCCTACTACTAGGCATGTGTAGTGGTTCATACGTCATTACTACACAATCTTGTTGCTAGTGTTGTAAGATATGACGATAACAAATGATGTTGTGCGCATGTCAACTACTCCTATATGTAACATAGTACCGCTTTTTCGACTGTCCGGTCGAGAATGACCGGTAAGATCAATGTTAACAGAACTAAGTCTACAGCACACGGATATTACGGTGCTACAGTACTCCATGAAACATGAACCATATGAAGCATGAGTAGTGTTAGGAAGGGTGTATGAAGGGTGCACGGGATGGGAGCAAAAGTTCTCTTCTCAACCCACTTTTGGGTCTTTGGCAGAGTGCATGAAGGGTGCGTGAGTCCACACTAGTAGGTTAACAAAAATACACGATGAGGAAACAACTATATTGAGATGAGAATGCAACCAAACACACCCACACGCTTTGTGCTACAGTGACTGATCTGCACCGTCTGAGTTTGATCCAACGGTCATGTTGCGCCGAGACATGGACATGCCCATGCAGAGGGCGCCTAAACACCACCGAAGTCCCTCTGCTTATCGAGGCGCACGACGTCGGTGATGCAGGGTGCAACCACCCGCAGAGCCCGCTCCTGGTCGGTGGGAGCCAGCTCGTCAAAGACGGCGTCCAATGGCACGAATGGATTCTGGTGATGGAGCCCTGAAAGGATTCGCCCGGCAATGGCGACGGCAGCCCGCAACCCTCCTTGTCCAGCTCAACCCCCACCATCGCGCGGAGATAGCTCAGCTCCTCGGAGATATAGGTGAATAAGGAGATCAGGTCAGGAAGCCACAGCTCATTGAAGTAGACCGGGTGGTCGAACGGGTTTAGCCCGACGGTCGGCATCGTCGCGCTGGCACGATGGTAGGCATCATGCAGTCGCAACACGTGTGTGGCAACTTGGTTCACCAAGTGGCTGAAGCGATCCTGGACCTCGTCACGATCGGCCCGCTCGCGCTCCAGCCGGCTCCCCTGACGGCCTATCGTATTTCCCGCTTTCTACAGCAACACCGCCGACACCTCGAGCATCTTTGTGGTGGATGTCTGCCGCTTTTGAAGCTCCATGAACTCCCGCACATAACGGAGGAGCATGGCACTCCTCTCCACCTTGAGCTCACGGACCTCCACGTCCTTGGCCCTGAGCTCCGCATTCTTGGCATGGAGCTCCTGTGTCAGGCGCCTCACCTCGGACTTCGTGATCTGCTGCGCCGCCATGGCACCAGGTAGAAGCAATGGGGACAGGAAGCAAAGTGGTGAAACGGCTGAAAGACAATGCAATCTACGGGAAGGCGGAGGGAGCCAGTAGAGGACCGAGGAATCTTTTGGTTTTCACCATGGTAAAACACCAGTCGACGACTTCTCACATCAGGGAGCAGTGGGTTTTACAAGCGGAGTCATCGTGACTAATTGCTGCCGCGCCTGCTCCCGTCAATCAAAAAATTAAAAAATCCTGTCGCGCCTGCTCCCGTCAACCAAAAAATTAAAAATCATGCCGCACCCAAACACTAGAGCAATGTCGCGGTGGATATTTAAATTTACCTGCCGGCAAGTAGATAAAAAAGCGGTGAAAAAACAAATGTGGCGGCGGCCTAGCTAATCGGTCGAACTAGCCCAACTAGCTAGCCATCGTGCTTTACTGATGTACTCGGCGGGAAAGGTGGTCTTTCGTGATTTGACAACTCATTTACTTGCTTCGGCGCTACGACCGAGGAGGACCCAGAAAACACGCGGTAGGGCATCCCACGTCAGGAAGAATATATGCGTGCACCACCCGGGAGGACCCCAAAACCGCGCGGTAGGGTGTGCCACGTCTCGGCACAGAGGAAAAATGTGCGTGTAAAAATATATTGTATCAGACGTCGACAGTAACTCTGGTACCGATGGTTCGACCTCGGGACCCAGACAGTCGGTCGAAAACACCGCAGTAGCCACATAGCTTCATCATGCAAACGTGGCATGGAGGATAGATGTGGTTAGCTCCGTCTCGACCAGCCACAATGTCTCTTGTTCTAGGTGATTCTTCTATTTTCCAAGCTTTGTTTTAGTTGTAATAACACCACGGCAAGCTAGCGCCGCTCTCCGTGTGTCCGTGCAAAGGTTAGACGATGGAGATAAGAGAGATTGAGATCGCAGACCTGGGACCCACCAGTAAGTGAGTCAACGGTCATGCACGTGTTGACGAGGCACTCCCTCTACTCTACTCAACGTAATACTGTATAAAATCAAGTTGTGGGACAAAGCCAACAACCATTGATGTTTCAGGCTATCGACTTACGCTTTGTAGTCCAGGTTGCCAGTTCAAATCTCGTCTTTCAGATTTGTTAGTTTTAGATCCAAATTTGATTAATGACAAGTGGGACCCCGTGTGTTGTTCCGATATTTTAGTGTAGGATGGTTTTTTTGAACAAACACTTTGCACAGTTAGGCAAGTAACGGCACGAGTTACACGTATTTTGCAAGTTTATGAACAAAAATGACAGCGGCATAGAATATCACATCCACCCCGCATCTTAGATGCTATGGTGATACGAGTTTTTACACCATTGGAAGTGAGATCCAATGGCCTTGGAGTAGTCTTTGTAATTATGTGCAATTTCAAAACTCTCCAAAGGTTTTTTTGCAAAAAAAACATTCAGGCCTCGTGTGTGCCACTGCATCTTTGATCCAACGGCTCCCTGTTACTCATATTAGGTGCTCCCCGTAGCTTAATTACCCGCTATGGTGATATGAGCATCTAGGTCGTATGATCAGTGATGAGATGGCACATGTGTAGTACTTGTACTTCCTGTGCATTTCCCAAACTCTATCAGTCGTATATTGCAAAAACATTCAAACCTCCTACTGTGGGCCATTAGATCTCAGTGAACTCGTATCATCATATAATCTATGGTGCGGGAGCACCTCATATTCTCCCATGCGAGAAAACATAAGGTGCTATCGCAGCTTGGATGCTATGGTGATACGAGCTTCGAGGTCGTTTGATCTGAGATCCAATGGCATCTGAGCAGTCTTTGTGCTTGTAAGCAGTGGCTGAACTCTTTTGGGGCTTTTCTGCAAAAAACCATCCGAACCACCGAGGAGGTGTTGGGTCACAAATGCAACGACTCCGAAGATCTTGTATCACCAAAGCATCTAAGGTGTGGTAGCACATGATATTCTTACATACAGGATGTCCTCCTTCATCTTAGATGCTACGGTGATACGAGCTTCGAGGTCGTTGGATATGGGATCCAAGGGCATCTGAGTAGTTTTGTACAAATTGTGTGCAATTCTCAAACTCATCAAGGTTTCCTGTAAAAATATTAAGACACATCATGTGAGCTGTTATATCTCATATCTACAAGCTCCAAGCAACTCGTATCGGCATATAGCATCTAAGGTATGGGGGCACATGATATTCTCCCAGGGAGGAGGGGTGGGGGTGCACAACCAATCAGGGGTTGGGAGGGTGGGGACAAATATAATCTAAACAACCCTAAACAGAGCTCCACAATTTTATCTAAGGTCGAGGGGTTGACCCCCGACAATCATAGCTCCACCTAAACACAACATTTGCAAGTACTGTAGTACTAGACTTAATATTCATGTTTCAAATTCATGTTCATTTTAAATATTGAACTGAGGACCATGCATGTCTTACATTTTACTCCCTTCGTTCCTAAATACTAGTCTTTTTAGAAATTTCAAATGGACTGGCACATACAGATGTATATAGACATATTTTAGAGTCTATATTCACTCATTTTGCTCTGTATGTAGTCACTTGTTGAACTCTCTAAAAGACTAATATTTAGGAATAGAAGGAGTATTTTTGAATTCGTGTCATACATACATGGTTTGGAAAAATAGATGCACTATACTTATTGGATTGTTGTTGTGTTTGTGCGTGTGCGTCTGTGTGTGTCTGTGTTTGTGTGTGGTCATATGCTTGATACATACAAAGTTTTCTCACCTCCATATTGTTCATCTTTTAAATTTGAATTTGCATTGGAAAACTTACTAGGGGTACCATGAAATGTGAAATCCACGTTCAGATCACTATATCACAAACTCACTCTAATTCAACAACTCGTCATAAATCAATTACCACGTTGATATTAGTATTTGCAAGGAAAATATGGGTATTGTAATACCAGCCAGACCTTGGCTCGTGTTGATCCTAAAAAAATTAAAAAAACCAGGCTCGTGTGCTTTGGTGGGGTGCGTGGTACACACATTAGGCAACCCCAACCAGTCGAGCCTCAGCGTTTCAAGTCAAAATATCTGGCGGCCAGAATTCCGGCCCTAGGAAATTCCCCTCATGTCCCCGGTCCATAATGAGTACCGATGAACAACAGAGGGATGCTTTAGTAACTAGACAACGTTACCTACCGTGATGAGCACGGTTCAATTCCCTCGGTCGACGCTCGTCAAGGTCACCCGTCAACTGCATTGCCTAGTACTACTACTACTACACCAGGATGAGCATAGAATTGAGCCTGTTTTTTCGTGCCTAGTACATGAGTTAATATATCAGGCAATGCACTGGTACGGAGGGATTATCCTTTTACTCTGCATATATAACTTGTCTGAAGTCTAACTAAGCAAAATGTTTGACCAAATCCTTTCTTAAGAAATACAACAGGAAAGATGTACGTCTTGAAAATTTATTGCATGATGCAGGTTATGATATTGTTGCGAATCCTGGATCTTAAATTTCAGAAAATCCAAAAGTGAGCATAAATTCTTGAAACTGAGCATGGTCACGTGATATGGCACAAATATTACTTCATAAGTTTTTTCTTCAATTTGAGACAAGCTGCTTATGACAAGTTGGACAAATGAAGAGCCAAGGTATTTTGGAACAACGACCTGTCACGTTAAAGCGAATGCTTTCACTATTGAAACCGTGGGCATTTACGTGCCACCATGAGTCCCCGCTTCTCATCGGCAGGTGCCGTCCGAGCAAGCGTATGAGTCGACGGGAGGCGTGCGAGCAGACCGCTGCACCGGCGGACAGGGAGGCGTGCGAGCAGACCGCTGTGCAGGCTCACTGGGAGACGAGCCCTTTGACTAGGCTACGCCGCCCACCTTCGTCCCAACTGCTCCCACTTTTAACGTCGCCGGCGTCGCAGTTTAAAATCAACCCCGCACTACCCGGTATTGCTACAATCTTCTCTCTTCCTCTCCGATTCTCCTGTCGTCTACCTCCAACTAGCCTGACCTAAACGTACGCCATGCCGCATCAAGATGGTCTGCCCTTAGTCTTCCAGTTTCCTGAGGAAGACACCCAGCCAGAGTCTCAAGAACATAAGGCGCTTTGGGACGATCTTGAACTGGCCTTGCAGGAAGACGTCGCGCCTGTCCCCGCTCCCCTTCTGGCTCCCGTCGCCCCGACTGCGCCAGCGCCCATCCCTATGGCATTGATGGGCTGGGAGCCGCACATTGTCACCGAGCTTGATCCCACGGGGTTCCATGAGGTCCCCGCCGACTTTCACACGCCCGTGCACCTGCCAGCGCATGCGCCTGTGGGTGCACTAGCGTGCGCGCCCATGCTGGTGCCCGTGCACACGAATGTTTCTGCCGCACCGTTGACAGCGCGTGTCCCCGCGCGGGTGCCAGTGCCCCCCTCAGCGGCATGGATGTCCGTCGTTGATCGCTTCCTTGCACCAACGTCAGTCGCCTCCTCCCGCCAGTTGACTTGCTTCAAAGTCCAGAACATTTTGGCCTTCCTTGAAGCTAGGCCAACGTCCAGGAGTACGCCAACAACGGCGCAAGACGCCGCCATCACCGGCGGTCAGTGGACCGAAGACACACAGAGCACGGCAGAGCAGCCGCTTCCCACCGCAAGACGCCCCCGCCGCCGCCGCGTAATCTAAATTTGCCATGAAAAACGTTTGGATTGCCATGCTTAAAATCCGAACGTTTATCATTTCCGTTTATTTTATATCGATCGTCGTACAATTTAAAGTTGGAGTCATACTGAAAGAAATCTATGGTTTGGTCGATTAAATGTTCTGCTAGAGCCATACCAGATTAAATATAAAATGTCATCAAGCCACATGTATTCCTTGTCATCCAACGACCTAGACTGCTTCAATGTCAAGCACTCAACACGTTTAGCATGCAGTTAATTTCATGCCAACAATAGTGCTAATCACATAATAACACGCAAATAATGTCCCACTTAATATCTGCATGCACTTAATATACTTCCAAATTAACGTGCATTGCACGTACACACTGACTAGTGCTGCTAGTACGTGAAACTGGTGACGTGACTTATGACCGCGTCCAGATATGGTCAATGGCAACATCGCCCGCGAGTTCTTCGTGTTTGCCCGTGCGTCTAAACGCAGAAGGGGAGGAGAGAGAGAGCACACATGGAACCCACCAGTAAGTGAAGGAGAATAGTACTAAAAATAATATTACATGTTATCCATTAAATAGGTTGTGGTAATATAAAAATATTATGTGAACAAAGGGGGTACAACAAACATTGTTGTTCTACGTATGTTGCCTCTTGACGTGCGGCTTGAAGGCCCGGTCGCATGTTCGATCCTCGTCCTTTATTTTTTAATTTGTATATGGGTCCAAATTGTTTCATGACATGTGGGCCCCTCGGTGTGTAGTTTGTAGCACTTTAATTTGTGGGTCGAAATTTGTTCCATTCCAAGTGGACTATCGGTGTGTAGTTTTGTAGCTTATTTATAATAATTAAAGAGAACAACATAGTTTTTTGCAATAATACCATGGTGCGACGTTGAAGGCGAGAAAGGACGTGCGAGAGAGCGATGACCGAGCCAGAGGGAAATCAACTAGGGGAGTTGCGGGGGTTGCAACGGTGTTTGGAGTAGTTGTGGGCCGAATGCTACGAAAATATAATCTAAACCGACCGGAATAAATGCCTACACAAATTAATCCAAGGTTGGAGTGCCCCTCACAATGTAAATAGCTCCGGCTTAGCGAGGGATGGAGAGGTAACTTAAATGCATGGAAGATACGGTGTGAGAAAGCGAGGTCAATCAAGAGACATATAGATAGAGAGACAAAGTGAGTGTGGTCTGACATTCATTGAACGGATATATATGCTCTAGAGAGATATTGTCCGATTGAGCTTTTGGCAAGGGTGAGGGCTGTAAGATAGAGCTTGAGAGATGATCCAGTCACAGTCATGTAGATATATTTTGTGCGTGGGAGGAAGCAAGGTCAATCGATCACATAGGGTCGCCGTACGATCGAAAGAGTGAGACGGGTTGGAGAGAGTGACCTAGATAGAGAATGTGCGTGAGAGAGTATACAATGTGAATAGGTCGAATTGGGCTCAAACATGGTGATATATCATTTTTGTCTGAGAAAGAGCAAGGTCAATCGAGACATACAAAGAGAGAGAGAGATTGAGTGAGCGTGGCCTGCCATGAGGTCGAAAGAGTGGCGGCGGCTTGGATGGACTGACCTAGATAGACAATCTGTGTGAGAGAGTATAGAGTGTGCCAATCGAGGCCCGAACAGGGAGATATATCATTTGTGTGTGAAAGAAAACGAGTTTAAACGAGACTCAGATAAAGAGAGCGAGATTGAGCGAGTGTGGCCCGCCGTGCGGAAGAAAGAGTGAGACAGTCTCAAGGGAGTGACCTAGGTATACAACGTGCGTGTGTGCACATGAGAGGTTGGGGGGCTAGATAGGCAATGCATGTATTTAGCGCGAGAGGGTGAGAGGGAGAGGGAGAGAGAGAGAGAGAGAGCTCGGCATGGGGTGCAATGGCGGGTGTGTGAGGTAAATACATTTGGTAACAGAGTGGAAAAAGAGGTTGTGTAGTTGAGAGACTTAGAGATCGAAACATGGAGAGAAAGAATGAACGTGTGTTGGAAACCGATAGCTTCCTAAGGTGGTTAGGAGAGGAAGATTGACCGATACAGGAAGTATGTAGCGTGTGTGCAGGGGGGGGGCTAAAAACAACATTTGAATGTACATAGTACGAGACTTAATATCGATGTTTCAATTCGGTGTACATTGTAAGATTTGAACTGAGGACCATGCATACGGGTAATTATTTCGAATTCGTGCCATACTAAGTTTCGAAAAGTTGACATTGACTCAATTTGTTGTGCTTTTTTGTAGGTCATATGTTTGAATCCATCCAAAAGTTTTCTCACTACCATGGTGTTCATCATATACATATGAATTTGTATTAAAAAAGTAGCATGGATACAGTGAAATGCGAAATCCACGTTAGAATTGGAGATCGCTGCGTGACACACACTCTAATTCAAATAACTAATTATGTGACACACACTCTAATCCACGTTAGCGTGGATACCGTTTCGATTTTTTTTCAAATAACTCCTCATTAATTAATTTATAGTACTCCCTCTGTTCACTTTTATAAGACCTTGAAGACATTTCAGACAATGTGCAAAATAGTTCATTTTAAGTTTTCTGAAACGACTTACAAAAGTGAACGGAGGGAGTATCTCGTTTCGAATGACTAATTATTGCAAGAAAAACACGGGCATGTTATACATACAGATTCGTTTGCAAATGAAAGAAGATTCGTTTGCATTCTCAAATGTAGGCGCACCAAGCAGACCAGGGTCGTGTCGGGGTGGACGTTGCTTCGGTGCCTTGAAGGCACCTGCCTTTGGGTCACTGACATGTGGGCCAGCCACCTGTTGGGCCCACATGTCATGGACACAAAGGCAGGTGCCTTAAGGCACCGAAGCATAGTCCTATCGGGGTGGTCGCGTGTGTCGGACGGATGTGTAGCACCCAGCCACCCACCCCCATCCCTCGTCCCTCCCTCCCCCACTCCCTCCCCCCCACCCCACCCCCACCCCCCCACCCCAAAAAAGGACGACGACAAAATAAGTTCGCCCTTGCACGTTTCGGATTGAAATATCTGGCGGCCCCAATTCCAGCCCTGCAAAATCTCTCTTCTCCACCGTCCCCTTCTGCGCCCAGATTGCTCAAATCCCTAATTCGCTGCCAACCCAAGCAAAGTTCAAATCGCCCCTCGTCTCGTCTCTTTCCTCACCTATGTGCTGGATGACGACAACGAAGACGACGATCGCGCTTCACCACCGCACCGGAGCTACCTTATCTACGCCCTCGTCCACCGCACCGGGTGGTCCACCGACAACGTCGGCCGTCGCAACCGACGTGCCTCACAGACACTGACTTCCACTACATCAGGTGCGCTTCACCGACACCGTCTCCCAGCTCACCAGGGCTACTTCACCGAGCACATCGTCACACCTCCGCCCCCCAAGGCCGTTGGGGCTTCAGCGACGGTCTCGTCCACCACATCATAGCGCTCCGCTGCCACTCAAGATTTGCATCCATGCGCGGCCAGCCAACGCCAGCGCATCACCCTCAACGGCTCTGAAGTGGCCTGCACTCTAGCTAGGTGAGCATGCCCAAACGCCGGCCCGTACTAGGTATCCACACATCACTCCCTTGTGCATTGTTCCGACGATGTTTGGATATCCTTTAACTACTCTCTTAGCTTACACGCCTATGCAACTCTGACTTTAACTCTTATTTCTTCTGGAGATATCATCTGAAACAAGCAAATCCATTTTTTAGCGAAGCATGAAGGCACTACGGGATCTGGTACACATCCTGCACACTCGTATAACCTTGTAAGTATCTGTCCTCCGGTACAACATGAAGGTCGATTCCTCTTATTTAATCAACCATTCGCCATGTCAAAAATGCAGAGGGGAATGCAAAGAGCACAAGGCCTGCACATCCAAGGAAGTGGTAACATGGACTTGTACATGGAACATCCCAAGCGCAAGCAGAGCTGCAGTGAGCCTGTACAACGAGCTAGCGTAAGTCCCTGCATTTCATTTAATTCGTACTGGCATTCGTGTATGATTTGTGTGCAGTGGCGGATCCACGAATTCAAGTTACCAGGGGCGAACATTTAACTTAAAAAATACGAAGGCACTTGCACTCCGGAAATCAACATAACTTGAGAAATGTGAAGCTACATGCACTTTGAAAACCAGCTAATGATCCAAAGTAGTTCAGATTATAAACACTAAATGATGCAAGCACCAAAAACACAAAATGCAACATGGTGTACAAGGACTACAAACATGGTCTGTACCTGCTTGAATTATTCGTTCTCTGGCTGAAAATATCGAAGTGTAATTGCACCTATAACTAGTGCGCAAACTGCATATCAATATATCTATCCTGCACAAGTATGCCAATAGTTTCAAACAACAGATTAGAAAAGTATTTATGCTATGTTGTCATGATACGGGGACTTTCTGGTAGATGGCCTCGACGTTTCCTCAAGCTATGAAAATGCACTATAATTTGCTTGTCATCAATGCCTGCAAATCTCTGTCTCTCTCAACATAGCAGATCATCATTAGACACTAAATCCTTCAATGAGCTTGCAAAATGCTTGCATTAGATCCCTCATTAGACACTATATGTTCATCACCAGGAGCATGTAAAATGTTTGCATCAAATCCTTCATTAGCAGTCTGTTCATTAGACACTTCAGGCTCAAGAACAACATGAGCTTGTATGTTTGCATCGGAAACTTGATTAGATACATCAGATTCAGTCAGTTCAGTATTGATTGGGGGAGTTATAAAATAAGTAGAAATTGGTTTCATTTTCTCATAGATTCCCTACATACAAGCAGTTTTACAACACCGTCAGGTTTAACTATTGGCCAGAAATTGAAGAGTTGAATTAGATATAATCAGGGATGTGATGTACCTACTCGTTGCGCATGCTACTCTTGCAAGTTGTGACTGTCCGTTTGCGCAACCTCGATGCCATGCCTGTGCTGCCGCTGCTGCCTCCCACGCAGGCTACACCCAGGGTTGGATCTTCATCTTCTTGTCCTTCTGTTCGCTTGAAGCCCGGCGACCGCCCTCGAACAAGGGCGCAAGGAAGTGTTGTATCGGTCTATCCAGCGGCGGCTAGGTTAGGAGTGAACCAGACTAGAGGCTGGAGCGAATGAATTGGGATTTTTCCTGTTGTCGATCGATATGGAAGGCGCTCGTTTGGGCCGCGAGCCTACTATAGGGCCTGTCTTGCACTTATGTTATTGGCCCATCCAAGTTGAAACATTTTTCTTCATTTTTTACATTGCCTGCTCATGCGTTGGGACGAACAAAACTAGCCTGGGCCAACCTGGACGACTCAAACTAGGTGCACACTTTCCAGCCACCTGAGGCGGCCGCCCGTACCAGTCCCTATGGTGGCGTCGCCCCTTTTTGCGTGTATGATTGGGTAGTGAAAAATATTCTAGTGGCGCTTTTGATTTACCCACAGAATGGTTGAATTGCTTGTTTCTATGAACTGAGTTCGCCAATAATGTGAAGGATGCCAGTCTTTTCATCCTATTGTAGATTGCTTAGATCTCGATATGCCAAAAGTAATCGCATGAAATATACAGTAAAAGCCAGTGTGATGTGTGTGGCTACAACTAGTCTGACTACACGTCCTCATATAACATATCAAGGACGCACCATCTTACCAGATTAACCATTCGACTTACCAATGCAGTGTGGGAAGAAAGAAGTATTGGGACTGCGTATCCAAGCAATTGATGCCATGGACTCCTTCATACAACCTTGTAAGCGAAAAAGAAGTTGCAGTGTGCCTGTACAAAGAACTAGCGTAAGTTCAGTTACCTGCTTCTCGGAATTTTAGTTAGCCACTTATTGCAAAATTGTTCAATTACGTTGCTTGGCTTAATTTAGTTTGCTACTAATTACATAATGCCACAGCCTGTCAATCCTATTGTAGACTATGCCTATATATGTGTTTGATACTTACTGTTAAGAATTACCTGTTTGTCTTAACTTAAATAGCTACTTGTTTGTTTAACTGCTTTGCTGCTGCAACAGTGGGTTACAATGATGTTAATAACTACTTTTCAGCATCCAATTGAAACTCTTTAATTCCTTGTTTGTTTAACTGGTTTGCTGTTATAACTCCCAGTTGAGATGTTTTGCTAACTTCAACTTTTCTGAATCCAATCGGAACTTTAATGGCAAAACAGGTTAGCCCAAGATCAAAGAGCGAGGTCCCCATGGACGTTGCATCATCCCACAGCAGTGGCACCGGCCCAATCGTGCATTATGAATTGCCAACTGTTGATGCTCTAGAGGCTAAACTAGTGGTAGAAAGAGATTCTGCTTCTGCACTTAGAGATGAAGTTGACATGTTGAGGAAGCAAACAACACAATCACAAGCAGTACTCAAGACAACCATTAAATATTTGGTGGATTTCAAAATGAAGCAAGCTGAGACTGACCACATTGTTAAGGTCCTGAAGGAAAAAAGGAAATTAAATTCCCACTTGGTAAGTAATAGGTGAAATGTTCTTTCCATTGTTGAATAACCTTTGTGTTGTTTGTTCATGTAATCAATCAAACCATTTGTTTTAGAGATCATGTAATAATTGTTTTTTTTGTTTTTTGGTTTGTAATTTTATTTGAGCACAAGTTTGTATTAATTGATAAGACTCGGAGACATTTCATTTGGATTGTTGTGCCAGACCTACAAATATGCCAATCGAGTTGAATGTGCATTCAGCAATAATTAGTAGTATAGATGGACCATAAGTGGCACGCATCGGAAAGGGCCAAGATGCTGGCTAAAAAAAGGATGTGTTGTAGCAAAAAAAGTACAGCGGCCTGGCTTATGTATGTTAGTTGATATTATTGATCCATATACTCTATAAGTGTTTATATGTCTGTTAGTTCTGTACATTCTTGGTTGATTGACTCGGTATTTGAATCTTGATACATCGCTTGTGTACATATCTAAATGGGAGTACACATTATGCTGCGTGTGACATTTGAGTTGGACATGAAGTGTTCCAAATATTCGAATTCACCTTAAACTGGATTCTAGCTTCTGAATTTGAGTATCGGCATTTGTAAACCATATTCATATATGACAGTGGAATACATCTTTGTCGTCCTTTTGAAGATATATAAAAACACATAGAATGATTTATAAAGATTCATATAGGAATACAAAATGGATTCGAATTTAGTTGCCAGGGTAAACGTGGATGCTTATTGTCCCAAAATTCGAAAGAAGCGGCAAAATGTCCACTCCCACGTCGGCTGCCCGAAGCCAAGTGTTTGGGAGATGGAAATTACTATCTACCCATTACACGGACAATCCGTCAGCCCGATTTCCACTACTCTAAATAGGGGTAGGTTAGTAACTTCAATTAGACGTGACACGACCGCCTCTAAGCCCTTTCCGACACGGTGGGCGTCAAACATGGGCGGCAAAACACATTTGATTCAAGCTCGTCCGAAAGACCTCTGTTTCTCCCTCCATTCCCCATTCATACACGGTGGGCGGCAAAACAAACTCGATTCAGCCGAAATCGATGTAGGCAAATATTTTCAGTAGGGGCAGGTTTGTAACTTCACTCAGACATGACACAACCGCCCTACCTGTTAGCCCCGTTCATACACCGTGGGCGCCAACCATGCGCGCCAACCACCCTCTCCTCGCCCGAAATCGCTTTGGGCAAATATTGGCGAGATGCGAGATTACCGTCCTATCCCCAACCGACGGGACGTCCAAATTTTAAACGGGGGCTAAGTTCGTAACTTTCCCATATTTCAGACAGGCGCGTCCCAAAAACATGGTTCCCCGTACATCTCCCTCCATTTTCCCATTCATACACCGTCCGCACTAGAACACCATCCCCACACCAGCCTCCGTCCGCCACCCCATCCATCGCCGTCGTCCTCCATCACATCCATCGCCACCGTCCTCCACCATGTCGGAGCGCCTACCAAGACCACGTCGTCCACTGCTAGAGATGGACATTTCTCATCCACGGCGACGGACCAATAGCCTTGCATTGCGTCCTCTTGCTTCATCGGCACAATCGTCCTCTTTGTCGAGGCCGCTCACATGACCTTCTCTTACACCGCAACGGGACTTATCCCCTGATGCACCCGTCTACCGTCGCAAATCTGCTTCAATGCCACCGACAGCCATCGCATGCCCGATGCCTACACGGCGCCGCAAGAGAGGTGGTAAATCATATCTCCTCAACTTTTTGATCTCAACCAGAAAATAGATCTTAACTTGGTTACTCTACTTTCTTTTTAGCTCTTAGAATTTAGTTCTTAGTTCGAAGCAAACAATGGATGCTAAATATCATTTCTCTGGTTTGCAACTTCAAATCTGCCATGGGACATTCATAATACGATTTAATTGATCATGCTTAGGGTTTAATTGATCATGTTGGTTCCGTGGTGGTTTCTTTAATATAAATCGGAGGGGAAACCCTCTTTTGCTAAAAAAATATGCTTAGAGTTTCCCCCTTTTATGATCACTATACGATCAGAATATGTGCTTTGTGTCATAATAACACTGCTCCACCCATCAAGCTAAACAACCTTAGTTTTTCAAATACGAATCTGATATTATTAAAACAAAGTTGTTTAATTGGTCAGCTAAATGTTCCTAAATTAGTTTCGAAAATGCATGTTCGTCGCTCGGGTATGTATCTCTACAGGGTGCCCACAGTGGGCCGGCCCACCCTGGGATTTTGGGTCGTCCCAGGCCCCAATTACCCTCTGTTCTGCTGCGTGCTTCCGATCTCTACTCGCCCCCAGTCGACTGCCTCACCGGCAACTTGCCGTCCCCCGACGGCATCACTCTAGGAGGAGACGCCGGACTAACAGGAGGCCAGGAGCCACTCACCCAACAGCGTCACCGCTGCCCGGGCGCGCCGCCGTGCCTACCTTCCTAGTCCGTTCAGGGCTCAGGCGTGCAACACCCACAAAGACAACCCGATTTATCCTGAGATACGTCCTGAACACTCAGCAGCCACTCCTCATCACCCATTTTCTAATTGGTTCATTACTCATTAGGCAGGACTGTCATTAGGATTTGTTGTGTGCTCAGTGCTACCTACACTTAATGGTTCAGATGTATTTCGGTAATCTTTAGTACCTCTAAAGTTCATAGGGTTTTCAAAATTCCGTCCCTCAGAACAGACACTAGTCATTTTGGATTGTTGGTCGTAGTGACATTGACCCAGATTACTACTGCAAGCAGGGTTTGTTGACAATTTTACTTTTCTTTCTTACTCATTCAATATAATATCCAATTATTCACGTCGATTAGTTGCAAACAATAAGTGCTACACAAACTTCTTCATTCAGATTTTGGATGGTCTCTTACTGCAGTTACAATTCTGCATACTTGTCATAGTAAGCTCACAAGTAAATGATTGATTCACTACATCTATGCTTGCCTTGTCATATTTTTTGTCAATATTCTTTTAGGGTGGACCACCCTGTTTCTAAATACTGGAACCGTAGACATGAGTGAATAGTATTTCTCTATGTGATCTCTTCCATCATGTGTGGGCAATGAACACTGCATTGTATAGAAAGGAAGTGTCATTTCCAGCTTTTACATAGGTTTCGATCTTTTACATGGAATACAATCTGCCTACTTGCTTTGTGTCACACTACCAACACTCCACCCTTGAAGCTAAACATTATGCCACTCATAATTGCTTAGTTTATTTGTTCAAATATGAATTTCATATGATTCTAATGTTCCTACTTCAGTTTTGAAATGTGTGTCTGCCTGTTATAGAGACATAAGGGGTTTGTATTTCTGTGTCTGGTCTGCTCAGCAAGGTTGGGGGGTGAACTTTGCATATGCAGGGGTTTATAGGGAGACACTCTTTGACTTGAATCCGCAATGTATACCATAGATAATCTGACTACTTTTTATGTTTTCATGAATCTCAGATTCTGAACAGCATCATAATGATTATGAACTTGCGCACATGAAAAGAATAAAGCGGGACAATGCCATGGTTGTCAAACTTGGCATTAAGGGACTGAAATCAAGTCTGGATGCAATGCAATGCAAATGCTCTCCACCTATAGATTCATGCTCAGAATATGATCCTAACCGTGATTCTGAGCTAGAGGGAGACCTAAGTCAATGTAGCTCCCTAGTGGAGGAGTCAGAGGAAGATGCCCTATCTTATTCACCCATCAAGGTGCTTGTTCTAACTTTCCAAGGTTACATTGCTCGCACATATCTTGCAACTGATGCTTTGCATTGCTTCTACTTTGTTGAACTTCCATTAGCTTAGTTTACACATCGTGTATGTGAATACACCCTGCCTATCCATTTTCAGTACATATTCCATCTGTCATCATACCATATTTATCCATTCAAATGTTGTTCTTGTGTATCAGACGTTCAAAAGGAAGAGGGCGATTGCTGATCATGGAGGAGCACAAGAAAAGTATTTGGAAAAGGTAGTGGCACCTGATAAATCAAATAGCCCATTAGGTGTAGTTGCAATATCACCTGACCCACAAAACACCCCAACTCTAGCAGACTCTAGCCCTACTACACTGGTCATTTCTGATGCCCCAACTGCGGCAAACAGTATGATTATGCCAGTTGACATAGCACCAGCTCTACAATGCAAAACCCCCATTCTAGCAAAGAGTACACCAAATCCAGTTGCCAAATCCCTTTTAGAACCAGAGAGAGCCCCAATTGTAGCAAATAGGACCCCTGTTCCATTTCTTCCTAGTTTAGAAGATGAAGCTTGTGTTGTTGTCAGGAACTTTGTGCGCATCTTTCCTTCATGGAAAGATTATACCATAGACACGGAACAATTTCCAGCCTTCCTCCGCAACTTACGCGTAAGTAATGTCCTAATGTTATTCATGGTCATTACTGCATATGTGTCTACTGACAGAGGACACAAGATTTTATTCTTTTAAATAGGCGAGGAGAAAACTGGATTGTGAAGACGAGCAAGGGTTGGTTGCGCTTTTCAAGAACTTGTTGATGAAGTATTGTTCCTACGTGAGGCAAGCGCACTTCGATGGCAAGCCTCTGAACGAAATTTCTATAAAGTCTCTGGTGCTACATTTATCCGACGGTGACTGGAATAATCTTTTTACACATTGGTCTCGACTGTAGTGTAAGGTACTGTCTATGACATCACATCACAATTTGAACTACATTTCTGCATTTGCCTTAATGTCTCACTTGTACGAAAACTGTTAGCAGAAGAACATTCGTTCTCAAGGGACCATAGAATCTCGCAACTATACTGCACACTGCATTGCTCTTGTGAGTACCTCTTGCCCTGTATGACCATACTTACTTTCATAGTTGTTTATTATGTAGCATCACTGCACATGTTAGCCTCGTAATCGTCCATTTGGTGGACATTATAAGATCCGTATGGACTCTTACATAAATTTAGAATCAACCCAATGCTTTTGAAGAGGTTTAGCTCTGCAGTCGTCTTGTAAGGACTAAACATGGTCTATCACTGTACTTACATTAACAGCTACTCTCTTCGTCACATAATATAAGAACGTTTTGTACAGTACACCAGTGTTCAAAACACTCTTGCATTATGGGAAGAGGGATTGGTTCATTGTGTAGCATTCTGCATCTTATCTCCCTCGCCCACCATTTACTAAAATAGATCAGATCTATATTTAATCTTACCAACAAGTAGAATACACAGACAATGCCAGTGCAGAAGTGTAGCCCATTGCTCTTGTCAGTACATTTTGTCCTGTAACGCTTGTACTTCCAGGGATTGGTAGTTGATTATGTAGCACCAATCTGCATCTTATCTTCATTATCCTCTATCCCTTCCAATATTATCATATCTATAATTACTCTCTACAAAATGTAGAGTACAGGCAATGCTTATGAAGAAGATTCTGTGCTGAAATTCTTGAGTTATCCTTCCCTTGACATGGAGAAGGGCATTATAAAGCCGGTGTTAACTGTTAATGTAAGTCAGTCCTTCTAAAGCCTTTATCCTCAACTGTTGTTTAATTTTCTCATACTCCCTATCGTTGACTGCTGTTTAGTTTGTTGTTTCTACCAAAATGCATGTTCACAAGAACCGTAAGTTCTAAGTTTTACTTGTAAAACCAAATTCCTTATTCATACCATGCACATTACTTAATACTCCCTATATGTATGATTGTTTTTGTGGATCTATAATCCAGTGTGCGGTGAAGCAGCCCACATTTGCACCTTGTCATCTCCTGTTTTATCTTACTGATGTGGCTGATGATATGAACAACATGCCATGAACACTATCCAAAATAGATACGATGATTTTCTTTGCCCTTCATCTATGCTTGTTATGTTGACATGGTAATCCAGTAGTGTGGAGAAGCTCCCCACATTATGAACAATGCCATATTATGCTATTGATATTTTGAACTTACTCTTTATTTTCTAATTTGAAATTGGATGGAATTGACAGCATAGTTATCATCTTTGTTTATACACGTGCAAAACCTATCATCTCTCTGCTTTCTTTCAGGGTGATTTGCCTGATGGCATGCACAAGTCTGCTGAAGGCTGTGAGACAAACCCAGCATATATTGCAGCAAAGAAGGCAAACACTACTAGGAAAAGGCCTGCTAGTGGCGCACCTGTTTTAGCCATTAATGGTGCAATACAGGTGCGCCACTAGCATCACGCCATTAGAATTTTTTACTAATGGTGCACCACTGGTGCGCCATTAGTATACCGGATACTAAAAAATTAAAAAATTAAAATAAAAATCAGAATTTTTTTTGGTTTTTTCCTTAATCTCGGGTCACTATGGCTTAATCTCAAGTCAAATCGCACTCCGTGGTCAAACTTCCCGAAAGGGCACCCATCCTCACACTACTCCAGCCCAAGCATGCTTAACTTCAGAGTTCTATCCAACCCCAGCACCAGCTCACTTAACAAACACTTGTTGATATATCTAACATATCAATCCTATTAAACCTTGTTGATGTTTAGGACTTTGTTCATGTTCATGAGTGTGATGAAATTTCGAAAAAATATTTCAAAGTTCCGTTCATATTACGTATCATATTTTGAAAAAAAATCCCAAAAAATTTTGAAACTAATTTTTTTTCCGTTACTAGTGGTGCATCTATTTTTTCCATTTTTCCCCTCTAGGTCTTAAAAGCCCCGTAACTTTTTGAGTAGATGATTTTTAGTAAAAAAAACTTTTTAATCCGAGTTTGTATGCAAAAGTTATGCCCATTTTACAAATTCCAGAGAGATTTTGCAAATAAAGTCGAAATTCATATTTGTAAATTTTCCCAACAACTAGACCACATATCACATGGGAATTCTTTTATTTGTTGACATTTCCATCATTTTCTTTTATTTTTTTTAAACTGAAAAGGCGGTCCACAGGGGGGTGCATTCGGGGGATTTTTTGGTCAAAGTTAGTAATGGTGCACCGTGGGTGTGGTGCACCATTACTAGTTAAAACTAGTAATGGAGCACCACACCCACGGTGCGCCATTACTAACTTTGAAAAAATAAATAAATAAACAATTGTTAGTAGTGGCGCACCGAGGGTGTGGTGCGCCATTACTAGTTTTAAGTAGTAATGGCGCACTATCCACTGGTGCACCATTACTAGTTACGAAAAAAATAAAAAAAATTGTTAGTAGTGGCGCACTGAGGGTGTGGTGCGCCATTACTAGTTAAACTAGTAATGGCGCACTATCCCCTGGTGCGCCATTACTAGTTTTGAAAAAAAAATAAAGAAAAATTGTTAGTAATGGCGCACCATGTATGTGGTGCGCCATTAGTATTTGGAGTTTAATGGCGCACCTATATGTGGTGCACCACTGCTATATAGCAGTGGCACACCACATATGTGGTGCGCCATTAATGTCCATTTCATCTATAGACGTTTTCCTAGTAGTGAAAACATCTTGAAGATAGCGAGACAACCCCAAAGTCTTGTCTTGATGCAGTGTTCAAGTTACTTGAGACTAGCACTCAGACAAGCTCATAGAATTCGTTGTCTGAATCAATTTGACTTCTTCAGTCCCAAGTTCTAGCAGAACAGCATTCTGCAACTCAACTTCGACTTGAACTCCTATCTCTAAGAAAGATTGTAGAGAACACCAATGAGAACCTCATCGCTAAACAGCTACACCTGGAAGCTATGACCGACATGCTAGGCCGGTCTCACAGCCTTTCTCAGCAGCTTGCGCAACAGTTCCCCTACAAGGCTAACCTTTCTCTAACTGTCTTGGAAGTGGTCTTGGTTCGGTATTATTTTGTTACGCTGCAATGGTGCCCGGTTTTTGTAATCTGCTTCTTCGTTGCACTTTATGATCACTGGTGGCGAACTTCGATGCCCAGTGGATGTAATATACCTTAAATCCTTTATTGTATAGTGTAGGTTTATTCTTAGTTACTATGCCGTAATTTCTTTATTGTATAGAGAAGGTTTGTACTTAATTCCTACTAGTTACTGCCATCATTCACTATCTGAAAAAAAATTAGATGTAGTCGACCGGGCCGAAACATTCAACTCTAACGGGCATGGTTTTTAGCAGGCCACAATTTGGCCGGTCTGCGTCTTTCTTGGCCCCGAATGATTGGGGCCTTCACACATTGCGCCAGGCCCACAACTTACACCGGCCTATATTTTAGTTGGGCCTTTTGTCGACCCAGCGCTTAGTTTGGACCGGGTAGTGTTGGGCCATTAACAGGCTGAATATTGTACTGGCATGTTACGGCCGAGATGAAACCACGGGCCTTTAGCAGGCCAAAATGCATGTTGGGCCTCAATTTTCACTAGTCGTCGACGGGCCTTCAGCAGGCTGAAATGTAGACCGGGCCTTTTTGGGCCCAGTTAGCTCACGGGCCGTTACCAGGCCGAAACATATCTTGGGCCTTAGTTGGCCCACTGATATCATGGGCCTTTAAGAGGCCAAAAGCTTAGTACAGGCATCAATGGGCTGAATTACGCGACAAGCCTTTAACAGGCCCAAAGTCACGTTGGGCTTAACTGTTGCCACCTTTAGCACGGGCCGTTAGTGGGCCCGATGTCCCGTCGGACCATATATGGCCCATGGGCAGCACGGGCCATTCCCAGGCCGAAAGTCACACCGGGCTAAAATGGGCCCATGTCTACATCAGGCCTCTAACAGACTGAAAGTCTCTGGGCTATAGTTGGGCCCAAATATTTGGTGAACAATTAACAAGCAAGATCAGGCTTCGGGCCGCAAATGGGCCCAAATATTGGGCAAACAATTAATGGGCCAGATCTGGCTTCGGACCGTAAATGGGCCCAAATATTGGGCAAATAATTAACGGGCCAGATCTGGCTTCGGCCCGTAAATGGGCCTTTATTAAGCAGGCCGTTATTGGGCTGGCCCACTAGTACCTGATTAAGTACTACGGACCTTTGACTGGGCCGGCCTTTTTAACCTATATGGGCCTCTGTTGGGCCCAGCCACGTGTCGACGCATCATAGGCATGTCTCCTCCAATGGACGGGCGAAATCTGGCCCACTAACGAGCTGACAGGTGTTCCCTTCGGCCAATCAGAATTTTACACGTGGAAATTTCCCATTGGTCCGGGCTGTTAACGGGTTATCGGATCCAAAACCCGACCCGATAGCTTAACGGTGTTCCGTTACGGTGGATGCCACGTGTCGGTCACCCTTGACGAAAGAACTTCTGTGACGCGCGATTTATCGTCATGGAAGTGGACACTTCCGTGATGATAATTTTGGTAATGTCATGGAACACTTCTACGACAGCACATGTATGACTATCTTGATTCTGTCTTAAAATCGTCATGGATGTACATGCATGACAAAAAATGCGACCTACTGCAACAAACACGTATCATCACGGAAGTGTATTTTTTGTAGTGCACATATAACAATAATGGCTCCTTATCAATGGGAGCAGCAAGAACCGGCGGCTCAGCTAGTTGCCTCTTCAAATCTTCAAATGCATCGTTAGTAGCATCACTCCAGACAAAGTCGTCTGTTTTCTTGATCATCTGATATAGCGGTATGGCCTTCTCACCTAACCGGCTTATGAACCGGCTTCAGGCAGCAATACGACCCGCCAGACATTGAACATCATTGATACACGCTGGCTTAGCCGAGGAGGTGATGGCCTTGATCTTCTCCGGGTTGGCCTCAATGCCTCTGTTAGAAACCAGAAAACCTAAAAGCTTGCCTGCTGGCACACCAAAAACGCACTTTGCCGGGTTAAGCATTATCTTGTAGACCCGGAGATTATCAAAGGTTTCCTTCAAATCATCTATCAAGGTCTCCTTCTCCCTGGATTTCACCACAATGTAGTCCACATAGGCATGAACATTTCGCCCAATCTGATTGTGAAGACAGTTCTGCACACACCGCTGATAAGTCGCCTGGGCACTCTTGAGCCCAAAAGGCATAGACACATAGCAGAAGGCTCCAAAAGGAGTAATAAAAGTCGTCTTCTCCTGGTCTTCAACTACCATTTTGATCTGATGATAACCAGAATAAGCATCCAAAAAGCTCAAACACTCACAACCCGCCGTAGCATCAATGATTTGATCAATATGAGGGATAGCAAAAGGATCAGCCGGACAAGCCTTGTTTAAGTCTATGTAATCCACACACATACGCCAGGTGATGTTCTTCTTAAGCACTAGCACCGGGTTAGCCAACCACTCTGGATGAAAAACTTCAACAATGAACCCGGCCGCCAAGAGCCGGGCCACTTCCTCACCAATGGCCTTACGCCTCTCCTCATTGAACGCTGAAGAAACTTCTTGACCGGCTTAAATTTTGGATCAATATTGAGAGTGTGCTTAGCGAGTTCTCTCGGTACACCCGGCATGTCAGAAGGCTTCCATGCAAAGATGTCCCGGTTCTCACGGATGAACTCGATGAGCGTGCTTTTCCTATTTGGGATCCAGGTTAGCACTGATACTGAACTGTTTAGATGAGTCGGCAGGAACAAAATCAACTAGCTGGGTGTCATCGGTCGATTTAAACTTCATCACCAGCTCATGCTCTGTGGTTGGCTTTTTCAAAGACGTCATGTCCGCCGGTTCAACATTGTCCTTGTAAAACTTCAACTCCTCTGTTGCACAGACAGACTCGGCGTAAGCAGCATCGCCTTCCTCACATTCCAGGGCTATCTTCCGACTCCCATGCACTATGATGGTTCCCTTATGACCCGACATCTTGAGCTGCAGATAAACATAACACGGCCGCGCCATGAACTTTGCATAAGTCGGCCGTCCAAATAGAGCGTGATACGGGCTTTTGATTTTGACAACCTCAAAAGTTAGCTTCTCAGCCCTGGAATCATGCTCATCTCCAAAGGCCACTTCCGGCTCAATCTTCCCCACTGGGTATGCCGACTTACCAGGCACCACTCCATGGAAAACATTGTTGGACGTCTTAAGATTTTTATTAGTCAACCACATGCGACGGAAAGTCTCATAATAGAGGATATTGATGCTACTACCTCCATCCATGAGCACTTTAGTGAATTTATATCCTCCAACTTGACATGCTACCACCAAGGCCAAGTGACCCGGATTGTCAACCTGGGGAGGGTGATCCTCTCTACTCCACAGAATAGGCTGCTCAGACCATCTCAAGTAACGAGGAACTGCCGGCTCAACATCGTTCACAGCCCTCTTATGAAGCTTCTGGTCCCGTTTACATAAACTGGTGGTAAACACATGATACTACCCACCATTCAGCTGCTTTGGATTACTCTGATATCCAGATTGTTGTTGCTGCTAACCTCCCTAGCCAGATTGCTGATTATAGCCACCCTGATTACCTTGAGGGCCTTGAAAGTTGGAATTAGAACCGCCACCTCCATAACCCGGGCCATGAAAACCGCCGCCGCCTGAGTCGCTGTCCGGCCCATGATTGATGTCAAACATGTTAGAGTTCTTGAAGCCTTCATGATCGTACAATCCTTCCATAGGTGAGTGGTCGGTTTCTGCTGAGTACCATGCCTTGGACAGGGCTCATTTAGCAACTGCTCAAGAGTGGGACCTGACCCGCCGGATCGAGGAGGCGGTCTCCCCTTACATCGTTGATTGTTGCCCAGTGCATTGGTGTTAGCCACAAACTCCGAGCTACCATCAGCCTTAAGTTTATTATTGCCTCCTTGATTCGTCGGGTTATGCTGAGGACCCTTAGCGTTGCCGCTCTTCTTTCCCTTCCCTGTCTTCTCATCATTAGACTCGGGATCCTTGGTACTATCAGAGTCAGCATATTTGACTCGAACCGCCATCAGCTGGCCCATGTCATTACAATCGCGCTTGAGCCGCCCCAGCTTCTGTTTCAAAGGCTCAAAATGGAAATTTTTCTCCAACATTAAGACTGCAGAGCCGGCGTCCATCTTATCAGATGAATGTATTATGGCCTTGACCTGGTGCACCCAATGGGTCATGGATTCACCCTCCTCTTGCTTGCAATTAGTCAAGTCCACAATCGACATGGGCTGCTTGCATGTATCTTTAAAGTTCTGAATAAACCAGGCCTTTAACTCTGCCCATGAACCGATGGAATTAGGTGGCAGCCCCTTCGACCAAGTACGGGCCGTTCCATCCAGCATCATGGTGAAGTACTTGGCCATTGCAGCGTCACTGACTTCCAGTAGTTCCATGGCCATCTCGTAGCTTTTGATCCATGCCCCAGATTGTAAGTCGGCCATGTAATTAGGCACCTTTCGAGGCCCCTTGATATCCTTGGGTAAACGCTCATTACACAGAGCCGGTACCAAACAAGGTACACCCCTAGTCCTAGAGGTCATGCCTGCCTCAATTGAACTCATCGGATAAACCAGAAGGGGCTGATAAGCCGCCTGCTAAGCCACCTGATACGTCTCTGTCGTATCTATAATTTTTTATTGTTCCATGCCAATATTTTACAACTTTCATATACTTTTGGCAACTTTTTATATTATTTTTGGGACTAACATATTGATCCAGTGCCCAGTGCCAGTTCATGTTTGTTGCATGTTTTATGTTTCGCAGAAACCCCATCTCAAATGGAGTCCAAACGGGATAAAAACGGATGAAGATCATTTTTGGAATATTTAAAAAAATTGGGAGGAAAAACCAACGCGAGACGGTGCCTGAGGGGGCCACGAGGCAGGGGGGTGCACCCCTGACCCTCGTGGGCACCCCGTAAGGCGGTTGACGCTCTTCTTTTGCCACAAGAAAGCTAATTTTCAGAGAAAAATCTGGGCAAAGGTTTTAGTCCAATCGGAGTTACGGATCTCCGGATATATAAGAAACGGTGAAAGGGCAGAATCCCAGAGCGCAGAAACAGAGAGAGACAGAGAGACAGATCCAATCTCGGAGGGGCTCTCGCCCCTCCCATGCCATGGGAGCCAAGGACCAGAGGGGAAATCCTTCTCCCATCTAGGGAGAAGGTCAAGGAAGAAGAAGAAGAAGGGGGGGTCTCTCGCCTTGCTTCCGGTGGCGTCGGAACGCTGCTGGGGGCCATCATCATCACCGCGATCTACACCAACACCTCCATCATCTTCACCAACATCTCCATCACCTTCCCACATCTATATTCAGCGGTCCACTCTCCCGCAACCCGTTGTACCCTCTACTTGAACATGGTGCTTTATGCTTCATATTATTATCCAATGATGTGTTGCCATCCTATGATGTGTGAGTAGATTTTCGTTGTCCTATTGGTGATTGGTGAATTGCTATGATTGGTTTAATTTGCTTGTGGTTATGTTGTTGTCCTATTGTGCCCTCCGTGTCGCGCAAGCGTGAGGGATTCCCGCTGTAGGTTGTTGCAATATGTTCATGATTCGCTTATAGTGGGTTGCTTGAGTGACAGAAGCATAAACCCGAGTAAGGGGGTTGTGCCGTATGGGATAAAGGGGACTTGCTGCTTTAATGCTATGGTTGGGTTTTGCCTTAATGATCTTTAGTAGTTGTGGATGCTGGCTAGAGCTCCAATCATAAGTGCATATGATCCAAGAAGAGAAAGTATGTTAGCTTATGCCTCTCCCACATAAAACTTGCTATCGGTCTAGTAAAGTAGTCAATTGCTTAGGGACAATTCCGCAACTCCTACCACCACTTTTCCACACTCGCTATATTTACTTTATTGTTTATTTATCTAAACAGCCCCTACTTTTTATTGACGCTCTCTTTATTATCTTGCAAACCTATCCAACAACACCTACAAAGTCCTTCTAGTTTAATACTTGTTCCAGGTAAAGCGAACGTTAAGCGTGCGTAGAGTTGTATCGGTGGTCGATAGAACTTGAGGGAATGTTTGTTCCACCTTTAGCTCCTCGTTGGGTTCGACACTCTTACTTATCGAAAGAGGCTACAATTTATCCCATATACTTGTGGGTTATCAAGACCTTTTTCTGGCGCCGTTGCCAGGGAGTCATAGCGTGGGGTGAATATTCTCGTGTGTGCTTGTTTGCTTTATCAATAAGTAATTTTTATTTGCTGTTCTAAGTTGTTCTCTATCTTTAGCTATGGATATGGAACACGAAATACCAAAAAAATAGGTGTACTTGCTACTCATGGAGATGGGGAACCTCCTAAAATCCTCAATGTTGGTTATGAGAAAAATATTATGTGCTACTTTGATAATCCTGAGAAAACCCCATTCAATTATGTTATAGGAAACACGTTGGATCAACGTGAATACTTTAGAGATTATCGCTTGACACAGAAAGGGAAACTATTATGGGATCAAATTCATATGTTGCATTGGTATGCTCGGGAACTATGCTTGAGATATGATTATACTTGTTGCTCTAGGATGAAGGCTCCACACCTTCCCTTTTCATGCAAATTTAATGATGATAAAACCTTGGCTTCTTATGCTAATGGTATCTATGATTACTATGATGTGGAACAAATAGAAGAATTTGTTGCTTTTATGGGTGCTTATGAAATTGAATCTTTGTTTAAAACGTGTGAAAAACTTGATGATGTTGTTTACAGACCTGAAAATTTTTCTATACTTAAATATTTCTATGAGAATTATGAATATAATGCCGATATTGATGCATTTATTGAGAAAGTCTCCGCTGTCCAAGAAGAGACTAATATTTTGCAGGAGTCTATGGAAGAAGAAATTGATGAAACTGTGAGCTCATTGGATAAAAAAGATGATGAGGAGAGCGAAGAACAAAAGGAGGAAGAGTGGAGTAGCTAACCGTGCCCACCTTCTAGTGAGGGTAACTCTTCAACTCATACATTGTTTAATTCCCCTTCATGCTTACCGAAGGATGAGTGATATGATGATTGTTATGATCCCGTTGATTCTCTTGAAATATCCCTTTTTGATGATGCTTGCTATGCTTGTGTCCAAGATGCCAATATGAATTATGCTTATGGAGATGAACTTGCTATAGTTCCTTATGTTAAACATGAAATTGTTGCTATTGCACCCACGCATGATAGTCCTATTATCTTTTTGAATTCTCCCGACTACACTATATCGGAGAAGTTTGTGCTTATTAAGGATTATATTGATGGGTTGCCTTTTACTACTACACATGATGATTTTAATAGATATAATATGCATGTGCTTTCTGCTCCTACTTGCAATTATTATGAGAGAGGAACTATATCTCCACCTCTCTATGCTACCAATATGATAAAATTGCAAGAAACTGCTTATACTATGCATTGGCCTTTACTTGGTGTGCATGAATTGTTCTTTTATGATATGTTGATGCATGGGAAGAGATTTAGACTTTGTTGTTTCATGATATATGTTACATTGTGCTCACTACTAAATCACAAATCATTGTTAATTAAAATTGGCTTTGATATACCTTGGGATCCGGGTGGATCCATTACTTGAGCACTATATGCCTAGCTTAATGGCTTTAAAGAAAGCGCTGCCAGGGGGACAACCCGAAAGTTTTAGAGAGTCATTTATTTTTGTTGAGTTCTTTTATATAGTTTAAAAACAAAAAAATAAAGAGGGGAACCCAAAACTTTTCAAAAAGGAAAGTGAAAGTGAGAGAGACAAGCGTTGTTGAAGTGGGAGAGCTCCTTGAACTTTGTTCATGCTCACGGAAACTTTGTGAATCTTAATTACCGAAACTTTTCATCAAAAATAATTATCCCCTTGTACCATTCCATTGTGTTATGAAAATAATGTGCTAAGGTTTGCCTTTAGGATGTTTACAATGCTTGTTGGTTTGTGCGGTGCAGGACAAAAACTTTGGCTGAAGTGCGCGATTTTAAATTTTTTACTGGAACGTCAAATGATTCTGATTCTTTTTTCAGTGTCTTGCTGTACAAATTGTTTATTTTTCCTAATTTTGGTAGAATTTTTGGGGTACCAGAAGTATGGTTAATGTTCAGATTGCTACAGACTGTTCTGTTTTTGACAGATTCTGTTTTGATGCATAGTTTACTTGTTTTGATGAAACTATCAATTCCTATCAGCGGATTAAGCCATGGAAAAGTTATATTACAGTAGCTACAATTCAAAAACAAAATATGAATTGGTTTGCAACAGTACCTAGAGTAGTGATTTGCTTTATTATACTAACGGATCTTACCGAGTTTTCTGTTGAAGCTTTGTGTTGATGAAGTGTTTGATCTAGAAGGTCTCGATATGAGGAAAAGGAGGAGAGGCAAGAACTCAATCTTGGGGATGCCCAAGGCACCCCAATTAAATATTCAAGGAGACTCAAGAGTCTAATCTTGGGGATGCCCCGGAAGGCATCCCCTCTTTCTTCAACAAGTATTGGTATGTTTTCGGATTCGTTTCGTTCATGCGATATGTGCAAATCTTGGAGCGTCTTTTGCATTTAGTTTTCACTTTTCTTTTATCCACCATGCTGGTATGAGATAGTCCATGCTTGATTTATAGAATGCTCTTTTCACTTCACTTATATCTTTTGAGTATGGCTTTATAGAATGCTTCATGCACTTCACTTATATCATTTGAAGTTTGGATTGCCAGTTTCTCTTCACATAGAAAACTGGAATTTGTAGAATGCTCTTTTGCTTCACTTATATTTGTTAGAGCATGGGAATATCTTTTATATAAATAATTAAACTCTCTTGCTTCACTTATATCAATTTAGAGAGATGACAGGAATTGGTCATTCACATGGTTAGTCATAAAATCCTACATAAACTTGTAGATCGCTGAACATGATATGTTTGATTCCTTGCAATAGTTTTGCAATATAAAGGTGGTGATATTAGAGTCATGCTAGTGAGTAGTTGTGGATTAGTAGAAATACTTGTGTTGAGGTTTGTGATTCCCTAAGCACGCACGTATGGTGAACCGTTATGTGATGAAGTCGAAGCATGATTTATTTATTGATTGTTTTCCTTATGAGTGGCGGTCGGGGATGAGCGATGGTCTGTTCCTACCAATCTATCCCCCTAGGAGCATGCGCGTAGTACTTTTTTTTGATGACTAATAGATTTTTGCAATAAGTATGTGAGTTCTTTATGACTAATGTTGAGTCCATGGATTATACGCACTCTCACCCTTCCATCATTGCTAGCCTCTTCGTACCGTGCATTGCCCTTTCTCACCTCGAGAGTCGGTGAAAACTTCTCCTGTGTATCCAAACCCCGTGATACGCTATGCTCTATCACACATAAACCTCCTTATATCTTCCTCAAAACAGCCACCATACCTACCTATCATGGCATTTCCATAGCCATTCCGAGATATATTGCCATGCAACTTCCATCATCATCATATACAAGACTTGAGCATTCATTGTCATATTGCCTTGCATGATCGTAAGATAGCTAGCATGATATTTCTATGGCTTGTCTGTTTTTTGATGTCATTGCTATGCTAGATCACTACACATCCTGGTACACCGCCGGAGGCATTCATATAGAGTCATATCTTTGTTCTAGATATCAAGTTGTAATATCGAGTTGTAAGTAAATAAAAGTGTGATTATCATCATTATTAGAGCATTTCCCCAGTGAGGAAAGGATGATGGAGACTATGATTCCCCCACAAGTCGGGATGAGACTCCGGACTTTATGAAAAATAAAAGAGGCCAAAGAAGCCCAAATAAAAAAAGAGGCCAAAGAAGCCCACCAAAACAATAAAAAAATAAAAAAAATGAGAGAAAAAGAGAGAATGGGCAATGCTACTATCCTTTTACCACACTTGTGCTTCAAAGTAGCACCATGTTCTTCATATAGAGAGTCTCTTGAGTTATCACTTTCATATACTAGTGGGAATTTTCATTATAGAACTTGGCTTGTATATTCCGATGATGGGCTTCCTCAAATGCCCGAGGTCTTCATGAGCAAGCAAGTTGGATGCACACCCACTTAGTTTCCAGTTTGAGCTTTCATACACTTATAGCTCTAGTGCATCTGTTGCATGGAAATCCCTACTCCTCGCATTGACATCAATTGATGTGCATCTCATAGCCCATTGATTAGCCGCATCGATGTGAGACTTTCTCCCTTTTTGTCTTCTCCACACAACCTCCACCAACATACTCTATTCCACCTATAGTGCTATGTCCATGGCTCACGCTCATGTATTGCGTGAAAGTTGAAAAAGGTTTGAGAACGTCAAAAGTATGAAACAATTGCTTGGCTTGTGATCGGGGTTGTGCATGATTTGAATATTTTGTGTGGTGAAGGTGGAGCATAGCCAGACTATATGATTTTGTAGGGATAACTTTCTTTGGCCATGTTGTTTTGAAAAGACATGATTGCTTTATTAGTACGCTTGAAGTATTATCGTTTTTATGTCAAATGATAGACTATTGCTTTGAATCACTCGTGTATTAATATTCATGCCATGAATAAACATATGATCAAGATTATGCTAGGTAGCATTCCCACATCAAAAATTATCTTTTTATCATTTACTTACTCGAGGACGAGTAGGAATTAAGCTTGGGGATGCTGATACGTCTCTGTCGTATCTATAATTTTTTATTGTTCCATGCCAATATTTTACAACTTTCATATACTTTTGGCAACTTCTTATATTATTTTTGGGACTAACATATTGATCCAGTGCCCAGTGTCAGTTCTTGTTTGTTGCATGTTTTATGTTTCGCAGAATCCCCATATCAAACGGAGTCCAAACGGGATAAAAACGGACGGAGATCATTTTTGGAATATTTATGATTTTTGGGAAGAAAAACCAACGCGAGACGGTCCTGAGGGGGCCACGAGGCAGGGGGGCGCGCCCCTGACCCCTGTGGGCACCCCGTAAGGCGGTTGACGCTCTTCTTTTGCCGCAAGAAATCTAATTTTCGGAGAAAATTCTGGGTGAAGGTTTCAGTCCAATCGGAGTTATGGCTCTCCGGATATATAAGAAACGGTGAAAGGGCAGAATCCCAGAGCGCAGAAATAGAGAAAGACAGAGAGACAGATCCAATCTCGAAGGGGCTCTCTCCCCTCCCATGCCATGGGAGCCAAGGACCAGAGGGGAAACCCTTCTCCCATCTAGGGAGAAGGTCAAGGAAGAAGAAGAAGAAGGGGGGGTCTCTCCCCCTTGCTTCCGGTGGCGTCGGAACACTGCTTGAGGCCATCATCATCACCGCGATCTACACCAACACCTCCATCATCTTCACCAACATCTCCATCACCTTCCCCCATCTATATTCAGCGGTCCACTCTCCTGCAACCCACTGTACCCTCTAATTGAACATGGTGCTTTATGCTTCATATTATTATCCAATGATGTGTTGCCATCCTATGATGTCTGAGTAGATTTTCGTTGTCCTATCGGTGATTCGTGAATTGCTATGATTGGTTTAATTTGCTTGTGGTTATGTTGCTGTCCTATTGTGCCCTTCGTGTCACGCAAGTGTGAGGGATTCCCGTTGTAGGGTGTTGCAATATGTTCATGATTCGCTTATAGTGGGTTGCTTGAGTGAAAGAAGCATAAACCTGAGTAAGGGGGTTGTGGCGTATGGGATAAAGGGGACTTGATGCTTTAATGCTATGGTTGGATTTTACCTTAATGATATTTAGTAGTTGTGGATTCTTGCTAGAGTTCCAATCATAAGTGCATATGATCCAAGAAGAGAAAGTATGTTAGCTTATGCCTCTCCCACATAAAACTTGCTATCGGTCTAGTAAAGTAGTCAATTGCTTAGGGACAATTCCGCAACTCCTACCACCACTTTTCCACACTCGCTATATTTACTTTATTGTTTCTTTATCTAAACAGCCCCTACTTTTTATTTACGCTCTCTTTATTATCTTGCAGACCTATCCAACAACACCTACAAAGTCCTTCTAGATTAATACTTGTTCCAGGTAAAGCGAACGTTAAGCGTGCGTAGAGTTGTATCGATGGTCGATAGAACTTGAGGGAATATTTGTTCCACCTTTAGCTCCTCGTTGGGTTCGACACTCTTACTTATCGAAAGAGGCTACAATTGATCCCCTATACTTGTGGGTTATCACCGCCCGCTCAGCTTCCTGACGCAATCTGTCATGATCAACCACATTAGGAACTACATCATGTGCCGGGTCATACCCGCACGGCTGGTCACGGTGTCGGGCGTTGCTTGAAACGGCTGGTGAGTCCATATGCCTGATATAGCTCCGGCTTGGGCGAGGGATGGAATGAATCCTGTCTCGACTATAAGAATATGCCTCCTGTTGTGCCAGAGCTATCTGAAGAAGTTCTCTGACCCTTTGTGTTTCAACCGTCGTCGGAGAGTCGCCATCCACCGGGAGAGCCGCCAATCGTGTCGCCGCAGCGATCATGTTCTCCAAAGGGTTAGGAATAATGACCCGGTGGTGTCGGTATGTGGTGAGGTGGAGCAGCGTTTAGACGAGGGGGTTCCGTCACACTGAACCGGTGTCCCAGCTCCGGGAGCTGCATCCCAGTTTACCTCTGGCGGGTTACTGGGCCCTGCACTAGGTGTGCGGAAGAGATTTCTAGGCTCATAAACCGTAGGCAGGCGGGACTGAGCCTTCTGGTTCCTTCTCCTCATGATCTCATTTGAAGCATTCTGATCCATCGTAAGCTGAAAAGCCTCTGACTGAATCTGCTGGGCCCGAGCATCCAAAGCCGCCCGCTCTGCGGCCATCCTGACGTCCTCTGCTGGTAGGTCTTCCTTGGCTTGTGCTACCTCCTCACATAGTTTTGCCACTTCTGCATCATGTTGAGCTTGATCCGCTGGATTGTCCACGACGGTTAATAGAGCTGTCATCTTATCCATTAAATCCATCAGAACCTAAGCCGGTGGGCGCGCAGGGCCTCCTTCCCCAGCTACCGTCACCGCTGCTGACCCAGAAGTCATTGCTGCCACAGCCGTAGAGTTTTTCCCGGGTTGCGTGTCGGCCATGAAGATTTCGACTCGGTTTGGAGGCTCAAAGGGGTCTGGAATACTGTTGCCATCAGAACAGCCCCCAAGCCCGCCGTCTTGCAGTTGATACAACGAACCCGTCTCACCCATGAAAGATTCACCATCAGAGTAGATGGTCGTCTCACCGCCGGACATAGATCCTTCAGAAAATTCCCCTCCATGGATGCATCCCATGAAGGCACGCTTCACGGCGGGCTGAGCTCGGGCGGGTCTCGCACGCTGAGCCGTCTCGACGATGTCGGTGCAGATGTTTGGCTCAGGGCCCGGCTCGCTGATCTTGCCAATGAAGACGTGGATTCCGCCGAAGGGGACCCGGTACTCGTACTCAATTGAGCCGGCCTCAGGGCCCCAGCCTGGGTCGTCGATGTAGAGCTTGCCACGACGACTCTTGGTCATCCGGCCCACAGCGTATCCCTTGAGCCCTTCAAAGTTTCCCTTCAAGAACTCAAATCCACCATGCGCTGGCCCCAAGGTGGGCGCCAACTATCGTGGAAACTTCACGGCAGATGTCCTAGCAAAAGGACTTAGTCGTGGAGCCATCGCAACTAGGAAGCTTAAAGGGGTTAAAATGGGACAAAGGACACGGGAGTTTATACTGGTTTGGCCCCTTGCAGTGAACGTAATGGCTTAATCCAGTTTGAGGTCGGATTGCTTATGTCTCGATTATCAGGGAGCGAATTCGCTTGACCTAGTTCTCAATCTGATGTTACTTGTCCTGAACCGCCGCCGAGTCGTCCCTTTATATACAAAGGTCGATGCCCAGCGGCTCACAGAGTCCCGGTCGGCTCGTAAACAGTGTCCGGCTTGGTGTCTGTCTATTCGTGCCTTACAATACAAATCATATACATATGGTTGTTTATTTCTACGGGCCTTAAGCCGCCTTTGGGCCTTGGGCCCTTAACTGAACCGCCATCTTCAAATGTCGTCTCGGGCTTCATATGATGAATCACCATAGGTATAACCCGGCCCCTACTGGGCGGGTCATACCTAGTAGTTATATCCCCAACAATATGGCTCCTGCCATTTGCCGATAACTTTGTTACAAAACATGATCATCTCATACAACAATTTATATCTCATGATGCCTTGACCATATCATGTCACAACAAGCCCTGCAAAAACAAGTTAGACGTCCTCTACTATGTTGTTGCAAGTTTTACGTGGCTGCTACGGGATTCTAGTAAGAACTATTATTTCCTACGCATCAAAACCACAACGATTTTTCATCAAGTGTGTTGTTTTAACCTTCAACAAGGATCGGCCGTAGTCAAACTCGATTCAACTAAAGTTGGAGAAACAGACACCCGCCAGCCACCTATGTGCAAAAGCATGTCGGTAGAACCAGTCTCATGAACGCGGTCATCTAATGTCGGTCTGGGCCGCTTCATCCAACAATACCGCCGAATCAAAGTAAGACGTTGGTGGTAAGCCGTATGACTATTATCGCCCACAACTCTTTGTGTTCTACTCATGCATAAAACATCTGCGCATAAACCTGGCTCGGATGCCACTGTTGGGGAACGTAGTAATTCAAAAAAATTCCTACGATCACGCAAGATCTATCTAGGAGATGCATAGCAACGAGAGGGGAGAGTGTGTCCACATACCCTCTTGGATCGAAAGCGGAAGCGTTTAGCAACACGGTTGATGTAGTCGAACGTCTTCACGATCCAACCAATCCAAGCACCGAACGTACGGCACCTCCGCGTTCAGCACACATTCAGCCCGATGACGTCCCTCGAACTCTTGATCCAGTTGAGGACGAGGGAGAGTTCCGTCAGCACGACGGCGTGTCGACGGTGTTGATGATGTTACAGGCGCAGGGCTTCGCCTAAGCACTACGACGCTATGGCCGAGGTGTGTAACTATGGAGGGGGCACCCTACACGGTTAAGAGAACTTGATGTGCTTTGGGGTGCCCCATTGCCCCGTATATAAAGGAGGAGAGGGGGAGGCCGGCCGGCCCTTGCAAGGCGCGCCAGGAGAAGGGAGTCCTACTCCAAGTCCTAGTAGGATTCCACCTGGTGGAAGAGTGGAAGGAAGGGGGAGGGAGAGGCAAAGGGAAAGGGGGCCGCGCCCCCTTCCCTTGTCCTATTCGGACTCCCCATGGGGGGGGCGCCTCCCCTATGTGGGCTGTCCTCTCTCTCCCCTATGGCCCATGTTAGCCCATTGCTTCCCCGGGGGGTCCGGTAACCCCTCCGGCACTCCGTTTTTACCCGAAACCACCCGGAACTCTTCCGGTGTCCGAATAACATAGTCCAATATATCAATCTTTATGTCTCGACCATGTCAAGACTCCTCGTCATGTCCGTGATCTCATTCAGGATTCCAAACAAACTTCGGTCATCGAAAACACATAACTCATAATACAAGTTGTCATTGAACGTTAAGCGTGCGAACCCTACGGGTTCGAGAACTATGTAAACATGATCGAGACACATCTCCTATCAATAACCAATAGCATAACCTGGATGCTCATATTGGCTCCTACATATTCTACGAAGACCTTTATCGGTCAAACCGCATAACAACATACGTTGTTCCCTTTGTCATCGGTATGTTACTTGCCCGAGATTCGATCGTCGGTATAATCATACCTAGTTCAATCTCGTTACCGGCGAGTCTCTTTACTCGTTCTGTAATGCTTCATCCCGCAACTAACTCATTAGTCACATTGCTTGCAAGGCTTATAGTGATGAGCATTACCAAGAGGGCCCAGAGATACCTCTCCGAAACACGGAGTGACAAATCCTAATCTCGATCTATGCCAACCCAACAAAAACCTTCGGAGACACCTGTAGAGCATCTTTATAATCACCCAGTTACGTTGTGACGTTTGATAGCACACAAGGTGTTCCTCCGGTATTCAGGAGTTGCATAATCTCATAGTCTGAGGAACATGTATAAGTCATGAAGAAAGCAGTAGCAATGAAATTGTAACGATCATAATGCTAAGCTAACGGATGGATCTTGTCCATCACATCATTCTCCTAATGATGTGATCCTGTTCATCAAATGACAACACATGTCTATGGTTAGGAAACATAACCATCTTTGATTAACGAGCTAGTAAAGTAGAGACATACTAGGGACACTATGTTTGTCTATGTATTCACACATGTACTAAGTTTCCGATTAATACAATTCTAGCATGAATAATAAACATTTATCATGATATAAGGAAATAAATAATAACTTTATTATTGCCTCTAGGGCCTATTTCCTTCAGCGGCCCCCACAGGACCCTCCTCGGCTTTGGTCCACCCTTGGCTCTCTTTCCATCTGAAATTGACAATATTATTATTATTACTGATTAGTTTTGGCTCCAGGAAAATATATTCTCCACTGGTCCTTGTTTTGTCCCTTTTCAGCAACTTCCAAGTAATTTCTGCTCCTTCATTGCAACATGCAAATTAAAAGAAAAAGGCGTAAGAATGATGTGGTAATGTGCAAAACTTGGATAATTATGAGCAATTTATCCTAATGGTGGTCCAATGCGATGCCTCAAAGGGGAGACAACACCCCAGGGTGTCGCGGTCATTGAGAATTAGCCTAGATCGACACACACACACACACACACACACACACACAATGAGACAAGGGAATAAGATCATGCAGGTACAAAAGTTTCCAAGCTCAAACTAGGCAAGAGGGACCCGAAAGCAGTAACCCAGAGCGCCGCCAAGCTAGCGCATATGTTCCATAGCAGTGCATCCTAGGAGGGGAATAACGCTCGCAAGCATCAGTGCAGTTGGTTCCGATGGAGGCCATAATTGAGTTTTCACTTGGAACTGCCTCGACCTCCACCATGCAAACAATAGGAAGCCAACTCCACCATCTGGAAGGAGAGAGCAATGATGTGACATGAGGATGACCGGAGACGCCTCCGCTAGGCCAGATCTGGACCTCTAGATACGCGACAACATCGGTGGCATGACTCACGACGAGCCAAGCATGCCCGACATTTTCTAAACATTAGTAGCTCCGGATGCCCCACGCGAGCCGAGGATGAAACACGCATGCACGACAGCTCTCGCCATAGACGATCGTGGGGAAGCCTCTACTGAATCTCCATGGTGACCACACGCATGCAAGCAGTAGGGTCCAATCAAATGGGGTGGGGTGAGAGGGGGGTCAATCACCGTGTTTGGTATGTCCAACAACATTTTTTCATTCAGAAACCTATATTGGAGGCGGTATGGCCTGTGCAAAATAGAAAATGTGCATGCCCCATGTCAATGGTGTTCATCTTATTCCAAATAGGGATGGAGATGAACCGTAATTCGATTGAAGATGAAGGAGACTAGGAACTTAATTATCTATTTGTACAAATTATTAAGAAATTGATATGTCATAAAATAATGAACCTTTTTTTGGGGGCCAAAGGTGGCTTTATTGACTCAAAATGTAGCATCAAGGGAATACAAACACAATGAGTGCACCGGCCTCTGCATGACCGGTATGCACACAACCAACAACAACACACAGACAAAGAATGACGTTGGCAAAGAGCAAAGTAATATATGGCTGAAGCTCTGCCTAGAAGGGAAAGAAGCTCCAAAACAAAGTAATATGTTAGAGTTGTGGAGAAATGAATTCATGTAGGGTAAATTACTACAATGCCATTCGAAACAAAGGAGTGGTTCACCAAGATTCATATGGAGTCCATATGGAATGGGTCAATCTATAGGAAGTTTGGAGGAAATCAGACCTCAGGTTTACTAACCTCATATTTTCTTCTCCTTACGTTTAAAATTCATGTGTTTTCCTGTGTCGTATCCAAACGATTGTTTTGTGTGTCTGTGTGGGTGGGGGGGGGGGGGGGTTCTCCTAGAGGACATTCAGGTTACATTTTATCTCAATCCATGCATTTTTCTATTCTTGTATTTTTTAAATAGTTGTCACCTTCAAATGTGGCCTAATTCTATCTTTTCAAACTAATTTAGATTCGGGAGGGGGGGCGCTCCTACAGGACATTCAGGTTACATTTTATCTCAACCATGCATTTTTCTGTTCTTATATTTTTTTAATAGTTGCCACGTTCAAATGGGGCATAATTCTATCTTTTCAAACTAATTTAGATTCCTTCGTACTCCAACTCAAGGACCCAGAAATACTGGAAACCTGCCGGCCGGGAATCCAGCACTAGTACCTTTGAGCCTGTGACGGGGCTGCCCAACATTTCCATTTATTTTCCAAGATAAAAACAAGCAAAAGGGTTCCTGACGAAGCACACAGCAAAAGAGAGCGGAGCCAGAGCAAAATTTAAGATAGTTCACACAGCTGAAAATCTGAAGATGTTCAGAGAGCTGAAAAAGCAAAGATAGTTCAGAGAGCTGACAGAAAAGAGAAGTCCTACGAAGCCCTAGAAAGGTTCTTAGCAGCGATGTCATAATGAACTCGTCTCCTTCCTCCAGCGGGCCTTCGACACGTGCCACCCGTCTTTTCCCCCATCCATCTCCCACGTCTGCTGTCTGACGTGCGCCCACCTTTACTGCCCCGAGCTGGTACATATACACAGATAACTAGATAAGCGTGCCCCTTCTCCACCTCGCTGTGGAGATGGATTCCCGTCCGGGGTGGCACTGTTGCGTCTCCAGCGAGGGGCCGAGTCACTGCGAATTAACCTCACATCAAGTCATCAATCACCCCCTCCCCCACCAACTTCCCCCGAGCTACAGTACAGAGAGAGAGAGACTCAAACGGGTGGCTGAGCTAGTGATCTGTGGTGATTGACAGTTGATAGGTGAGAGATTGGGTGGAACCAGGAATTTCTAGAGAGAGCGAGAGACTTAAGCACCGTGCAAGCAAAGCATACGATCAGACATCCCTCTGCTGGCGGCAAAAAATAACAGGAGAGAACACGGAGAGAGAGAGAGAGAGAGAGAGAGAGAGAGAGAGAGAGAAAGAAGGGGAGGAGGTAGAAAGGAGATGGGTCGGGGGAAGGTGGAGATGAGGCGGATCGAGAACAAGATAAGCCGCCAGGTGACGTTCGCGAAGCGCCGGAACGGGCTGCTCAAGAAGGCCTACGAGCTATCGCTGCTCTGCGACGCCGAGGTCGCCCTCATCATCTTCTCCGGCCGCGGCCGCCTCTTCGAGTTCTCAAGCTCCTCATGGTACGTAACTAAGTCAGCGCTCGTTGTTCCGGCAGCATAGATCGGGCACCTACAAAGACTTCTTTCACTTAGTTCGGCGCAGGTTTCATGGTCCAATCAATTCGGTTTAGGTTAATTCAGATCCGCCTTTCTTTACTCTCTCTTTCTCTCTCTCTCTCTCTCTCTTGGTTTTGACCCTATCGGTTCATCATCTTTTCCCGTCTCTTCTGGTCGACTAGATCAATGGGTTCATCAAGATCTGGCCAAACAAACCTCTGATTTTCTTGCCTTCAGTTCAGTCAACCAAGAAATATGACAAAACACCCGTATATATTCTCCAACAAAACTGACGACTGCCCCTTTTCTGTGGAGCATTGCAGCTGTGAAAATTAAGGTCAACTGAAGCAGATAGTGTTAAGCATCGGATCTGTTTACCACATCAATCTTGAGGTTTTCTTGAGTTCGCGACCGACAGCTATATATTCAGCACTTGCTTGTACTGTACATTTTATCATAATTACTTACCTTACTTGGTATAATCGGCAAGAACAAGAAAGCGGTCCATCAAGTTGCTCCTCATTCCTTCATATTTAGAGCATGCTACTCACAAGATCTCTATCTCCTCCCATATATGCTCATCAGATCCGTATATTTCTCATCCAAAAAGGTAAATCCAGTACACGTACTGCAGTGAGATCTGTGGCTTGGCTTACTCTAAGATTCTAGAGAGCTTGGCTTCGGATATGGTGAGATCTGTGATCCATTTTACTGTTCCATTAGTTACTGTTCCATTGAGGGCAGCAGCAGCTCGATCCCCGGTAGTTAATCTATCTTCACTGAGCCCCGTGTAGAACTACCCGTTGTTGCTTGCACTTACTGCCGAACCGTACGCCAGGGATGTGAAGTGAACTTTCTCATCACACGTCATGTCAACAAATTAACAAGCAACCCATATAGCTTGCATGCAATATACCGATTGGAGTAGTATTTACACCCATGCATGTGAACTGATGCATGCACAATACATTGTAAGTATTATACAGTATATCGTCATACATGTGAGAAATTTAATGCATACACAGATATACTAACTCCCACTCTCTCACGAGGATCGTATTTCTAAGCGCAATTATGTTCTACCAGATCGTGTACGTATTTGTGAAAAGAAAATTACGGATATTGAACTAGACCTAAACACATAAAACTTGCTGCAGAATGTTTTAGCTAGCAAATCGTAAAGCACAAAACTTACTACCAATACATGCTCGCTTAGCTAAGTAATCCATAGTTACAATAAAGCTTCCAAAAGATACCAAAACAAACGCTTGACCTTGAGGGGCGTGTGTAGTTACCAAATACATATGTCTACTTCTGAAATGTAAAGCCCGTAGTACAAAGAGCCTTGTACATTGAGATGGCTGAAAAAGTCTGGACCAATGAAAAAGCCATCCGAAGACATCTTTGTCCTCATTGAGTTGAGCATTTGCAAATGGCGCATAGTTGGACACTCTATTAATATAGGACAACATTAGGCTGTTCGAACTCAATATTAGGTACCTCTAGAACACAAAAACACTTATTTCTAGCAACTTCAAAAATATGTGGAAAGGGATAGCAAAGTAAGTGAAAAGGGATTCTAACCCCCCCCCCCCCCACCCCCAATCTTTTTGTCACTATTCTGCGATTTTTTATAGTGAAAAAAGGGATACCAAAATAGGTGAAAGAAAAGGTGCCAAGATCACAGCCAAAGAGCTATGTGTATTGGTACTCCACCTCCTTAGCCTCTCCAAAGCAATAAATTCTAATCAAGAAAAATGATTTTTGATTCTTATAATTGTTCAAAGCCACGTAGTATGGATTCAAATTTTTAGCACACTCAAGAGATAGATTTCGAAGAGGGGTTATATATTATGTAGATGGTTCTACTAGGACTAATGTGTATGAGGCAATTTTGAACATAATTATGTTAAGGATTTATTTTATACTTAAAGCCTAGCGCAGTGCCAAATAGAGCTTAAGCATGGTTAAATGATCATTTCAAGGTCATCGGGCTTAACATGCTTGTACCATTGGCTACTCAAGCACATATTGACCGAGGTCTGCCCCCGGTTGGATCATATTGTCCTTGGTCTAGACTGTGCCATTGGCTTATCTTGATCTATACCGTTCCCTACCGTCGCATGTTATCAATGAAGACAAAAACTAAGGAGTTAACTTTGTGGAGCCAAGCTCTAGCCCAGTTGGAGCACATTGTACTTGGTTTATATTGTGTCATGGGCTCATCTCCTCAAGCCATTAAGGTTTCACATGATCTATTTATCGTGCCCTACCACCGGATCCAATCAATGAAGACACCGAGGATTCAAATCCGTGGAGCAAGTAGCAGAGCTTCACAACAATACATTCAAAAGGAACTTAAACACCGTGCACAACTTCATAGTCACCAAACCTAACCTATGAAGGTCTGGTTTAGGAATCTATGGTGGATCAAAGCTCTTAAAATTGCCTCGAATTGTTCATGGTCGATCCAGCACATGAAGACCAGATTTCTAGTCAATGTCGTTCATTGCCACAACCACAACTAACTGCTACACTGAACCATTCGAGGCAATTTTAAGACCACATGTAGAATCAACCTCGATAAGAGGCATTTTGATGTTGAGGAAGCAAAGGCTACACGGAACTTGTTGGCTTCGATGAAGTGGTTCCTGAACGTCGCTGATGCATGTGTATCACCGTCATACATGGCCTTTGCAGTATTTTTTTCCTTAGCCTTCTTTTGTGTGGTTGTGGTTGTTGCAGACAATGCGGCAAAGACGACCCATTAGTGTGTGTTGCTGGCCATCGATGGTGTCACTACCTTGCTTGTGGTAGTGGCACGTAGGCTTGTAGTGGACAAGTCTAATCCGGTTAGCAGCAACAACATGAAAGTCATTATGGAGTTGGTGGTAACTCCTTGGCTCAAGGTCGACACGTGGATCGTCCATCTTCGGTGGGGAATGCATGTGGCCTTTAATCACTACAATTTTTTCTTCTTTTTCGAGGGAAAGGGGTGGCCCCCTGATTTTCGTTAAGAAAACCATCAGGTCTTTGCTAAACCACAAAAACATGCCCATCACCAGAGCTCAGGCTTGACGATCTAGACAATCCCAGACAACCATCTAAGACTCTAGAACCCAGCAAATACAAACAAACTATCTAGGAGACTACTGTTCTGCTGACAAAAGAACCTACTAACGCAACTAGATGAGGAGGTCTATTAGAAACTCCCTACAAACAACAATATTGTAGAAATAAAGGACTAGATTACTACATAATATAATAGTCTGAGTATTGAGAAGAACTGGTATAATTTTCCAGATCACGCAGCAAAGAAAGCATGACATCGTCGAAAGGAGAAAGGACCTCCAGCAACATCTTCTTCAGGCCCATCTTTTTCCTTCTCTTCTTTAGCCACTATTGATACTGAGCACACTTGGATGCCATCCTTTTGACACATGAAACACCTCACTTGCTACACGCTCTAGAAGCTTTATTCCCACCTCAACTCCCTTTGATTTTCCGCTTTATCTGCAAAATATACCATGTCTCTATAAGCCTACAAGATTTATAGAGAATCACAAGAGGATCAATCATCCTCTTGCATTCAAAACACATGTCATTTCTGCAAGTCCAAATAGACAGCATTAGAGCAAAAAACCCAACATATAGATTTTCCTTTTCCTAATTTTACCAAAGTGAAGGTAACCAAGAAGTGAACAACACATTCATGTTAGTATGAATTTGGGGCGGGTTAAAGGTGTTTTGGATCACACACCATAGAAATTTAGCAAAAGACTTTGCAAGAAAAGATGATCAACTGTTTCATCCTTTCCACAAAAAACACATTTAGAGTCCCCAGCCTGGCCATTTTAGTATGTTATCTTTAGTCGGCACACTATTCCTGACCATCAACCAAACAAACACTCTAATCTTGGGAGGTACATTAATTTTCCACACAAATTCGAAGGGAAAATTCACACTACTTAGTATCACTTGCTCATAGAGAGATTTGACAAAAAAATCACCTATTGGCATTTAAAACCAAGTAAGTTTATCTTTCTCTTTATTAGAGTCAGATCAGCACAGAGGGTTTTAATTTCATTCCACTATGTCAAAGTGCCCCCCCACAAGGTTCTCCTGAAATGGAACTGCTCCCAACCTTCGTTGATCACCTCAGCAAGTGTCATGTTTCTAGAGAAGCACAAATTGTAGAGTCTAGAATAAAATTGCTTGAGGGGTTTGTCATCAACCCACCAGTGTTCCCAAAACCTGACATTATGCCCATTACCACTTATTTTTAAATAAATTGGAAAAAGAAGTCTTTAATAGACAACAGTGCTTCCCAGAACTCGGAGTCTCTGGCTTCTAGTTTAACCCAGACAGACAGACATTTTGAAGTTTTTCATGTTTCAAGAGGTTTTGCCAAAGCTCTTCTTCAGTTTCTAGCTTCGACAACCATTTAGCAAGGATATAGCTCTGTTCATAATTTCCAGATTTAATAGACCCAGACCCACTTGTTTTTATGTTGGCAAACCTCTGACCATTTCATTAAATGATACTCTTTCTTATCTTTGTCCCCCGCCAGACAATTCTAGCTCTGAAGAAATCAACCCTTTTCCTCACACCAACAGGTATAGGCTAGAAGGACATCATAAATAGAGGAATACTAGTTAGAGAATCGTGCATGACATTGTATTTGTAAGAATACTCTTAATATTTTAAGAGTTGGTAGTTTAGAAAAAACCTGACAGTTGGGGCGCGTTGCTTTGACTTGTTGCATAGATCATAATTTACCTCCGTCCACAATATTTGACCCGAACTACCCCGGAATACCTAGCCCGCGCGTCACTCCCTCCCATGGGCGATACGGGTGGCGGCGACAGGTTTCACACCTATCACCCTCCCCCCCCCCCCCTCCATTGCAGCCTTCGCCTTGCCTTCGCCGACGCTTTCCACCGGGTGAAGCCCGGGCGGAGCTGGTGGCGGTGGGACCTACTCGTCTCGCCTTTGGGGCGGCCTGCTTGCGGATGGGGATCCTGCAGCGGGTTGGTGCCGAACCGCGTGTCGTCTGGCGGCGGCGGCTGCTGCCCAAGCGTGGCCATGGGATGCCAGATCAGGGCACCGCTGCTTCGGCATAGCGGCGACGCAAAGCACGATGGTGGCGGCAGACGATGTGGGTCTGGGTGAACCATGGCTGAACTTGCAACCATTGCGAGGCTTTGGAGTTCGTGGTGTCTGCTAGATCCGGCTGTGGTACTCGTGGCCATGTGGACGGCACAGCGGTCTTATCTGATAGTCGGGCAGCTGGAGCTTAGTGTCGTCCTTGGTCGAACTGGCGTAGTTGTTCTGATTCAGATCTAGACGTCTTGGTGATCTAGATCAGGTCGGCCGGGCGGTGGCGGCTGCATGACTCCACGATGGTGGTGGTGGTGAAGCAACCCCTACGGATCTACGATGAATGTGGTCACCGAAAGGTCATCGGAAGGGTTTATCTCTTCAGATCTGGTGGTTGACTTCGACGGTGAGATGCAAACTATTGATGACGGCTTGACGTAGAGGAATGGTTGTGTAGCGGCGGCGGTCGTACTCGCATGTAGCTACTTGGATCGCGGAAAAGTGGTGGCGACAATACATGAGTGATTTCAATGGTGGTGCTACTCGAGCACCCAGACTCGAGTTATATGGTGTGAAAGCCAAGGTCTGCCTAAGTGGTCATACCTGACAATGGCGATGTTTTGTCCACGCCATTACCTTCTTGAAGGCATTGCTCGGATATACTCGGTCTGATTATTCATGGTGAAAACCAACATACTGGCCTTGGTGGTGGGGTCCGGTGATGGCGGGGCTTGAGTGTCGCACCCTTTTCATGGTGAAAACTAAGATACTGGCCTTGGTGGTGGGATCCGGTGATGGCGGCGCTTGAGTGTCGCACCCTTCCTGAAGGAGTCACTATTGAAGAACCTCGTCGCTCGTGTGGTTTCATGAGATGATTGTTGCGGATATGGTCATTGTTGTACTTTGCCGATCGCAGATCTGATTGCTACGGGGTTTTTTTTCGCCTAAGCATTTTTTTATGAAACAAGGCAAAAGACTTGTCATTTTCATTGATTAAGAAGAAGAGAATTGCACATCTAATTAACGGAAAACCGGGCTAAAACCGATACAACTCAACCCACATGACATGGGCACCACCGGCCAACCTGGCCATCGACATGAAACACAGCCACGACGACACATGCCAACAGATGGCCACACGCGCCAGCAAACGACAGCTCCGACTTCGACGACAAGCATCACACAAGGGAAATATGCGGGACTTGCGCCGACCATGCCCTCCGCAAACGGCCACTGAGTGCCTGTCATCGTTGCCACCTGGACCCGCTCCACCGCAACTCCGACTCCAAGGCAACCAAGCAACCCAAAGAAGAGCACCTCGGACACGCCGGAAAGAACCGACTACCAAAGTCCATGCCGCGACCCGAGCTCCTCTCGACGCCATCATCGTTGCCAAAACAGAACCAGCGCCCCGCCTCAGCAAACCATGCGATGGAGATGCCGCCATCCACTGGTCTCCCAGTCGTAGCCGGCTCCAAGACGATGCCCCCAAGGAGGAGAAAGACGCGAAGACGCCTTCATCGCCCGATCCAGCGGATCTGAGGTTTCCCTCCGGAGCCCAAGCCGTAGAGAGGAGGAGCACACCTCCACGACGACGCTTCCAAGAAAGGGTGTGGCACCCGCGGGCACCGCCGTCGCTGGCTTCGATGTAAACCGAAACAAGGATTTCTCCCGGAGGTGCACCGACCACCTACCACCATCGACCCCCGCCCACTGAGCACCACACCCCTGCCGAAGCTGACCCCAATCTGGTCGCGAGATCCCTTTATCCGCCACGCCCAGGCACGCACCGCCCCCTGGCCGGAGCCGCCACCACCAAAACCCGGGGTCGCCGCCCCGGCAACACCAACAACCACGAGTCCCCAAAGCCGGAGACATAGTCAGGGAGACAAGATGCAGCGATGACACCCTCAACAGGGTCACGACGCCCATGGATGCCGCCACATCATCGCCCCGATCGCAGCCAGATATGGTATTCACCGGCAGCTGCAACACACGACCAAAGACCGGCTGGTCCAACCTGCACACCATGGCCACTGATTCGACCGCACGAACACCACAGTCGTCATCATCCACCACCGTCCCGGGGCCGCCGCCCCAGGATCCATCCTCCACCGCAAACAGCAGCTTAGCCAGGGAAGGGCGACCAGGCCCGTCGGCCGAGGGCCCGCCTCGCCGGATCTGGAGGCAGAGGAGGGGCCTGACCAGATCGACGACCGGCCCGAGCCTTGCTGCGAGAGGCCAGCCAACAGCCGAAGCTGCTGCCGGGGAGCCCGAAGCCGCACCGCAAATCACAGATCCGCCGTCGCAGTGAAGCCGGAGCCGCACGGGAGCAGGGAGAGTGTCGCATTCGCCGGGCCCCGTCCAGCTCGCAAGGCGCCGGCACGACGCCGCCAAAGCAGCAGCCGCACACCGGACCGCCAGGAAGCCACATCTGAGAAAAGTCGGCGTCGTGAGAGAAGGCCCCGACCTGAATCAGCGGAGGAAAAAGCTGTCGCGGATGCCCCGCCGCCGCCGTCCGCCCGGCGGCATCCTTCGGCAACGGCGAGGGAGTTGAAGGGGGAGGTAGGTGGCGGCGGCGGTGGGAAGGGTTCCCGCCCGAGCCGCCCGTGAAGGAGACGCGGGGGCAAGCGGTGATAGCTTTCGCCTAAGCATAGCTTTGGTCTTATATGACTTTACTAGTTGTTGGCTTGTTTGTATGTGTTGGTGTAGGCTTTGTGCATCCTAGCTATGCAGAGACCGGCTGTGTATTCATCTTGTTTGTATCCTCTTGATGCTTCATTTTGAGTAAATAAATTTCACTCTTTGTCCAAAAACAAAAACAATATTTGACCCACACACAAACCACATACACTACTACAGTATAGGCCATCTAGTCAGCTTAGAAAGCACATTATTGGTGTGTATATGTGTAATGTGGCAACGGGTTGCTGATTTCTGGGGCTTTCATAGATTGACGACCACAATTGACTGGGATAGAGGGTCTCTGACGGCCCAGAATAAGATCCATCTACCAAAGGATTTAGTGTGGTTGGTTTTCCCACTTCAAAACTTCATGGGATAGCTGTGTGAAAATTGGCCCTACTAACCATCTGGTTGTTCGTTTTATACTTACATTAACTTCATTTGTCATTGATTGACAATAATATTTATTTTACACTCAAATATCAATAGAATTATATGGCACGTTATAGGAACATGACATATACAAAATAACTCAAAGCCATCATCTTTTTTGTCATTCTTATCTCGCTCCTCTGTTTGTGTTGCTGAGTTCACGCATCCTATCTTTGCTTCATTGTTTGTCCAACTACATTCTCATGTCCTTCTTCATTTGTTGAACGTCATAGAAATTAGCCAAGGCTCTTTGCTCTTTTCATAATTATGAATCGAGAACATAATTAAGGACCTACGTATGAATAAAGATGAAGTAAGTATCCCGCAAAAAAAAAGATGAAGTAAGTACAAATCGAGAAGTTCTTCCCCGCTCGAGAACATCGATTTCCGTGACACAGTCGATAGATTCAATAAAAAAATATTGTAATCTCCCATTCGACAATATGCATCTATAAGTAGGATGTACGGTTATTACACAAATGGGAACCTAAACTTAGGTAAAACTACCATGTCACCATTTTCTCCTACGATATATCTTTGGGCATCCCCCTCTACCTACTATTTTCATGCACCCCGTTTGATCATAAGGTGGTGGTGAATCAAACATCGACAGTTGACCCCACTACAGGACACAAGTGTATGTGTTTCCTTGAATCCACCCACTTCTTCATATCGAAACATGCATGACCAAGGAGCCAATCACATCATATGATGTAGATTACAATGAGAATCATCGTTATACAACCAACGGCATCATGGGTGACGACTAGATAGAACTAGAGGGCTAGACGGGGAGAAGACGTGGGTGTGGGCGCCTTCTTCTTCTTCGCCGTCACCTCGTTGCGGGCCTTGTCCGTCGCCGTTGGCTTCCTTGCCCACTTGCCATCTTCCAGAGCAAGCGAAGGGTGACCGGTCGTCTTCGCAGATGGCGCGACCTTGCTGCCAGCGTCTGTTGATGGTGCAGTGTTCCGCACCATTCTCTTCATCCCCAGCCGCTTTCTTGGCGTGGGCGGCGGGGCTGATCAACTTCAGTGGCAACAACTCCGCCCGCGTAGCGTCGGCGGGAGTGGCAGGCAGGGTTGCGGAGGTGGCCTGTGGTCCCATTCCCGTTAGAATTGGGGCCTCCTATAGCTGCGGCTCCTACATTGCACAATGGAGGCGGGAAGTGAGGCGCCGCTGGCGGGAGTTGGGAGGGGACAAATTTTTGCTGAGAATCGTTAGTGGACACTCAAAAATGAGGGAGCTGACAAGTTTTTTGGGCTTGACCCCTCAAAGTTGAGGAGCTAATCGGATAGCAGTTCGGCTAGGCACGGCTATTTCTCTCAGATCCACCAAGATAAACACCGATCTAATCCCGCGAGATCCACCAGAGATACACCTCCACACGCCCCCGACGATGCTAGACGTGCCGCCGAGATGGGGGCTAAGGCGGGTAGAACCTTATGTCATCTTCAGGGACCCACCGCAGGCTCGTGTTCTTAAGCAGGACATAATCCCTACACAAACTAAAAAACCCTAAAAGGAGCCCTCCCATAAGCAAGGGCCGGGATCCATCGCGCCTACATGGCCCTAAGACCACCGAAGACGAGTCAGATCGATGACGACACCAGCAAGAGGCGGGGAAACCCTAGTGTGGGACTTGCTTATGGAAGGAGGAACAGGAAAACCCCGTACACTCGTAGGCGCCGCCCCACTTTAGCGGCGGGGTTATTGTGCAATGCCTGGGCAGGCCATATTAGAGCAGAGCCCAAGTTTTTCTCTCTCACAACTCAATTTCTCTCTCAGGCAGAGTGTTTGGCTACGAAACTAGGTGGATCGTGGCCCAGTTTTGTCCCAACGAAGCTCTGCCATTATCAGCTTATATTTGGCGTCGCCTACCATGCATTATATGTTACTAGGATGTATCACATCTCAGTCAGTGAAGTGTTGCACACATACTAAAATTCAATTTTGTACATTTTCCTATGCTTTGTGGATCATTATAAATTCCTTCACTTTTGTACATCTTTCGTATATCCAGCAATACAAATTGATCGTTCGTTTTTATATGTCAACAGCATGTACAAAACACTTGAGAGATACCGCACCTGCAACTGCAACTCACAGGAAGCGACCCCTCTAGCAGAAAATGAAGTAAGCATCTCAAGTTCTTAACACCTTCCTGAATATAATTAAAGAGGTTATACCTCTCCTTGAACAAAAGCCGTAGCCTGCCGTTTTTGCTAAAAGAAAAGGCAGAGTTATACAAGAGAGAAGACAACACGTTCTCTTTTATTTTATTTTTGCGATGAACACGTTCTCTTTTAAATGTCTATAGTTTCATAGAACGAAATAAATATACTTGTGATTGAAAAGAAATTTACATTCAAGATTAAATGATATGCATGTACAAAAGGATTAATAACAAGTATATACTTTTGTTTTCTATGAGGCATATATTGGTAGTCGTTGCCTAAGGGTTCCTTTTCCCGTCTATTAAAATGAGAATTCGATTAAACTCATTATGCAAAAATATTTATCTAGAGCAATACCATGAAGTTTATAACTATTATTAAGACTATAGCTAAGGCAAAAAAATAATACAATACAGTCATGGAACGATAACCATGCATCATGTCACTAACGCGTCAGGCCTGATGGAATGCTTAAAACCAAAATAAATGGAAATAATAATACAAAAAGGATATTATAACTAATTGCCATGTGCGGCAAACATCAACATGTAGCAACATTAAATTCAGGTGATTGTCCAAGGCTAGGTCCAGGCTGAACGTTGCACTGTCTTGCAGTCTGTTGTTGTTTTCAATCTTTCCTAGCTTCCATTTGATGGGACGACATTTGTTTGAACTGTCTTGTTTCTTTGGCCAACATAGTTTGTTGTCATGTTCATGACTGTACATTTTAGCCTCTCTTTCCCACATACGGCAAGTATTATGTCACTTGAACTGACATGTACCATGCATTCTTTTGTTGTCGAAACTAGATAAATTACCAGCAATATCTGAAGCTGAAGACCAGACTTGAATATCTTGAAAGTTCACAAAGGTAGTTTCCAGACGTTGGGCTGGACGGTTACTTGCTGTGTATATATATTCCAATGTCGCTCCACCTTATCGAAAACCTTATGAGTCCTCGTTCTCATGTCGTAGAAATATTCTCGGTGAGGATCTGGGCCCACTTAGCATGAAGGAACTTGAGCAAATTGAGAACCAAATAGACATATCCCTCAAGCATATCAGGACAAGAAAGGTAGAGAACTTGAACATTTCATGTATATTATATAAGCTCAGGTTCAGCAGCTTCAGATGTTTTTCTTTTATACCGATACTGCTTCAGTTTAGTAAGATGTATTAGTTTCAAATTGTCTTAGTGAAACATGTTAACTTTAGAGCATCTACATTATACTGTATAAATTGTTGTTAGGATGTATCTGAACTTTTAAGACATTTTTCTATAACATAGTTTGTTGTCATGTTCATGACTGTATATATATATATATGTATGTATATATTCTGTTGCTGGTTTTTCCTTGATTTATGACAAAGAAATAATTATTTTTTTGCAGAATAAAGTATTACTTGATGAGCTATATGACCTGAAAAGTAAGGTAATGATGAATCATGAACTTCAGACAATCCTCGCCCTATATTGCATGCTTCTTCTGTAATATATATATAATGCATGGCTGGCAAAATGATGTTCTGCAGGAGCAAGAATTGCAGGATCAAAACAAAAACCTGAGGAAGAAGGTACTACCATCGAGCTTACAAAACTATATTCATACCTTTGCTTGACGAAGTTTGTAAACTACACGAAATACAAAACTATATTCATTCTAATCCAAAAAATTGAGTCAAATGTGGCCAAATAAATTTCTCATCACTGTTTTCTTGCGAGTGCCAGTTGCAAGACACCAGCTGTGTCGAGAATGCGCTCCATATGGCCTGGCAAGATGCAGGACAGTGTAGCTCAAGTGGACATGTCATTGATACTACTTATTCAGGACTTGTGCAACACCCGGAACATGATTCCTCCGTGCAAGTTGGGTATGTCTTTCTACATGTCAATCAGTGTAACCTGCCAAATCTCTCCTAGGCATAAACTTTTTTTTTGCAGTATAGTACCCAAACGAGTCATCCATGACCTGTTGAACATGAGTGTTTGGTCAGTTGAAATGGCTTCTTTTCCTGTGTGAAAGGTACAATAATCAGGCCTATGTGGACCAGCCGAACAACGAAGACATGGCTTCTCAGCGCCTTCATGGACTTGGATCATCTGCAGGATGGATATGATTGGTTATGGCGACGAGACAGATAGATTTCACGTATATATTGTACGTCCAATCTGGAGTCCAGAAACTCTGCATATGACTGATGTAGCCACTGGTCTATGTACTGAGATCGCTGCTCTTAGCACTTTTCGGAAGAATAAACAGGTGTCGAGTACGTATCTATTGTAATGGTTTATTCATCCACGGACATGGGAGTGGGACATCACGTGGCCTGGCGTTGCGTCCCGTACGTAGCTAATATGTTTGGATTTGTGTGTCACTTGTTATATTTTGTGTGCTGAACGTGTGGTCATTAGGAACCATATGTATGGATCAAAATACCTCTTGTTTTATGGATTTAGAGCATAATCAGTTTGATGCCAAAAATTGGCATTGTGTCGATGTGGAATATAAGGTTTATCTCAGTCATGCTGTCCGGCGGTGCCGACAACGTTCCGACCGGTGAAGATTGGCCAGTCTCTGCCTCGTTGGAGAGCGTGTGAGGTTTGTGTTCCCTACTCGGTCTGGCCGGAATTGGGGCATTCTCAAGACCCTCCTCGCATTTTTCTTCTTTGAGGCGATGATTTGTTACGCAAATCACGGCTGGCTGCATCTTCTGGTCTACATCATATTGTTGGTGATGTGATTGTTTGTGTTCAGAAAAAAAAAGTTACAAGTTCAGTTTGGTGATGAATCTTATGAATTTAATTTTTCTAAGTTCACCAAACAACATCATGCTAAAGATTTACCTCATGAGTACCTAATTGTTAGTCTTGCTTCTATTGTCATACCTCCTACTGATCCTTTAGAGCAATACTTGTTACTCCTTCTATTCCTAAATATTTGTCTTTTTAGATATTTCAAATGGACTACCACATACGAATGTACATGGACATATTTTAGAGTATATATTCATTCATTTTGCTTCGTATGTCGTCACTTGTTGAAATCTCTAGAAAGGCAAATATTTAGGAACGGAGGGAGTAGAACATAAGAATGATATGAATATGCAAGAAAGAAAAGAAATAGATGATATTTTCTTAAGGCAAGAACCTATTCTAAAACATAATTTGCATGTTGAAAGCTTGGGAGATTGTCCACCCGCTAAGGGTGATCCTGTGTTTGAATTAAAGAAATTATATCATGTTATTATCAATTATAACCTTTTAGTGCACAAAAAGCAAACATTGTTGAGCACTCTAAGAAAACATCATGCTATAATTGGATATACTCTGATAATCTCAAGGGCATCAGCATAGTTATGTGTCAACACAAAATTAATATGGAGCCAGATGCTAAACCTGTTATTGATCATCAACACCGCTTAAATCCTAAGATGTAGGAAGTGGTAAGAAAATGAAATATTAACACTTGTGGAAGTAGGTATAATTTATCATATGGCTGATAGTAGATGGGTAAGTCTTGTTCATTGTGTCCCTAAGAATGGTGGCATTATTGTTGTTCCTAATGATGAAAATGAATTTACCCCGCAAAGAGTTATCATTGGTTATAGGATGGTTCTTGAATTTAGAAAGTTAAATAAGGCTACTAGGAAAGAATATCACCCTTTGTCTTTTATTGATCAAATGTGAGAAAGATTATCTAAGCACACACATTTGCTTTCTAGATGGTCATTCTTGTTTTTCTCAGTTACATGTTCATCCGGAGGATCGAGAGAAAACAACATGTACTTGTCCTTTTGGGACTTTTACTTATAGATGTATGCCTTTTGGTTTATGCAATGCACCTGCTGCATTTCAAAAATGTATGACTACTATATTTTCTGACTTCTTCGAAAAAATAGTTGAAGTTTTCATGGACGATTTCTCCGTCTATGGGACTTCATTTGATGATTGCTTGCATAATCTTGACAAGTTTTGCAGAGATGTGAGGAAACCAGTCTTGTGTTGAACTAGGAGAAGTGCCACTTTGTGGTAAACGAAGGTAGTCTTTGTCATAAAATTTCTGAAATAGGCATTAAGGTAGATAAAGCTAAGGTGGTCTCCATTGAGAAAATGCCATGTCCTAAAGATATCAAAGGTAGAAGAAGTTTTATTGGTCATATTGGTTTCCATAGAAGGTTTAAGGAGTTTTCTAAAAATTATAGGCCTCTTACTAATCTTCTGCAAAAATATGTTCCATTTGTTCGTGCTGATGATTGTGTAAATGCCTTTGAAATTTGTAAGAAAGCTTTGATTCCCGCTCTTATTGTTCAACTGTACCTGATTGGAAATTACTCTTTGAAATTATGTGTGATGCTAGTGAGTATGTTGTAGGTGTTGTCCTTGGTTAAAGATTTGATAAGAAATTGAATATTATTTATTATTCTAGTAAGACTTTGGGCAGTGTCCAAAGTAATTATGCTACTACTAAGAAAGAATTTTTAGCAGTTGTTTTTGCTTGTGATAAGTTTAGACCTTATGTTGTTGATTCTAAAGTAACTATTCATACCGATCATGCTCCCATGGATACGAAAGATGTTAAGACTAGGTTGATTAGGTGGCTTCTTTTATTACAAGAGTTTGATCTGAATATTGTTGATATAAAGGGAGATGAAACTCCTGTAGCTGATAATTCGTCTAGGATGGAAAACATTCTTGATGACCCAATTTTTGTTAATAATAGTTTTCCTGATGAGAAACTAGTTGTTATTAATGTTTCCCCCTCATGATAATCCTTTGTATGCTGATTATGCAAATTATATTGTTGCTAAATATTTGCCACCTAAATTTACATACGAAAAAACAAAAAAATCGTTTTTAACTTAAGACGTTGCTTTTGGGATGACCAAATTTATATAAAGGAGTATGTGGTATTATTAGATGTTATATACCTGATTATGAGCAGGAACAAATCTTGAGGAAGTGTCACTCCAGTCCATATGGAGGACACCATGCTGGAGATAGAACTGCACACAAAAAATTACAACCTGGTTTTTATTGGCCTACTCCTTTCAAGGATGCTCGTAATTGTATTTGTTCTTGTGATGAATGTCAAATAGTTGGTAATATTGGTAGACGTCGAAAGAGCCATTTGATGTTTGCAGTTTTGATTATATGGGAGATTTTTATTCTTTGCATTGTAACACTCATATTCTAATTGTTGTTGATTATGTCACTAAGTGAGTCGAAGCTAGTTCAACTAAGTGTGTTGATCACAATACTTATATTAAATGCTTAAAGATGTTATCATTTCGAGGTTTGGACTCCCTAGATAATTAATGACTGATGGTGCTTCACATTTTATTCATAGTGCTTTCAGGAAAGTTCTAGGTATGTACGATGTAAAAACCATAGAGTAACATCACCTTATCATTCTCATTCCTAATGGGCAAGTTGAGTTAATGAATAAAGAAATCAAATTAATATTGCAAAAGAATGTTAATAAATTTAGAAACGATTGGTCTAAGAAACTGGATGATGCACTCAGAACTGCTTATAAAAATCCTATAGGAATGTCCCCATATAAAATGACTTTTGAAAAAACATGTCATTTACCTCTTGAGTTTGAAGATAAATCTTATTGGGCAATTATGGAACTTCATTATGATTTCAAACTGGTGGAGAAAAGAGGTTATTTGATATGAGTTCTCTTGATGGATGGAGAACAAAAGCTTATGAAAATGCCAAGTTATCTAAAGAACAAGTTAAAAGATGGCATCATGTCAGGTGTGTGGTACTCAAGCACTGACGTTATTTGAGACCAATTCCAGTCATGTAAGGATGCCAAATTCCGGTGATATACGGCAAGTTTCAGTCCAAAATAAACTGAAGCACAATAGTTGCCATGCTTAACAACTAAAGTTGCCATCTTTGGGTCACTAAACTTTCCATCAAAAATGTTTGAAGTTGCCATATGCTCATGCTACAAGTCATGAACTTATTAGGGTCCAAGAAAAAAATGAAACAGGAAAGAAGAAACAAAATAAAAAAAAGAAACAAAACAAGAAAAAAAAAGAAAAAAGAAAAGGTTCAGCAACCTCTAAAAGGTGCCTAAAACCAGAATGGCTGAAACACTTAGGGGGGGCAGCCTAGTCAAATTGATCGCTGGATTTCCCTGTGCAAATCAGCGATAGTTCAACGCAAAGAGCGTCGCCTCAAGGAACACATTACGGGGCCGGCTCATTAGCGAGACAGAGTGTAGGCTTTGATTTTTTGTACGTTTGTCCGTTCGTATCTTTCAGTTTTTCGTTCGCTTGTTCGTTCTATTTTTTTATTTTTTATATATATTTTAGAAATATTATAAATACATACATTTTAAAATTTAATTTATTTTCTAAATAATGAAATTTAAAAATGTTAATGTAGTATAAGAATATTGTTAGTGTAATTTTTAAAAAGAAAATTATGGTATTCACAAGAAATGTTAGTGACATTTAAGAATGTTTGGCACATACTGAAATAATGTTTAACGCATATTCAAAAAAGTACAAAAACAGCTCTTTGAAAAAAATGACAATCATGTATTTAAAGAATGTTAGAAGTGTGCAAAAATGTTCTTGATATAAAGAAAAATGTACAACATCTATACAAAAAGTAGACTTCAAACACGTATATATAAAACAAATGTTAATATTTTATTTTTAAAAAGGTAACAGTGTATAAGAATAAATGTTACATATGTGTATAAATAATGTACAATGCGTATGAAAAAATTGAGATGAAAACATATTTGAAACAATGTTTATCATGTATTCAAAAAATGTTAAGCGTGTCAAAAAAAAATCCCTTATTTATGTGAAAAATGTAGAATGTATATCAAATAAAGTAGACTTCAAAACATATAGTATTAGAAGAAAATGTTGATCATGTATTTAGGACATTCTCAACGTGTACAGATAATATTATAGATTTATAGAAAAAATGTATTGTAAAGAAAAATAAAAAAAGAGGAAAAAAATTAAACTGTAAAGAAAACATAAAAAAGAAAGAAAAAAATTGAAAACGAGAAAACAGATGAAAGCCTTATAGAAACACATAGAGCAGAAAAACAATGAAAACCAAATAAAACCGAAACAAAACATACATAAAAAACAAAAAATAAAAAATGGTGAAATCTGTAAAGAAAAAAAGTAAACCAATAAAAACTAGACTAGTCAACCAATAGACAGAAAGAAGGAAAAAACAATGAAAATTCTGCTCAAGGGAGCGGGTGAGTTTCTTCTGCGCGAGAGATTGATCAAGCGAGCCAGCGAACGAACAAAAGAAGACAAAATGGGCCTTCCCAGAAAACGCACTTTTCCCATCGCATTTTCACTGGGCCGACTCATTTCTTCTCTTTGTGGTCGCACTGGCTCGCTCGGTCCGTAGTAGCTGTACGGTTGCTTTTCCTCTTCATTGCTATCTTTTGTCCGGTTTTCATTGGGTTTTTTCCTAGTTTCTTTTATTGTTTTCATGGTTTCCTTTTATTTTCACTATTTTTTTATTTTCTTTCTTTTTTGATGTTTTAATTTACTGATTCCATTTTGTTCTTTGTTTTCCTTTACGGTTTTCATTTGTTTTTTCTTTCTTTCCTGTCTTTTATTTAAGGTTTTCATTGGGTTGCACTGGTTTTTTCTCCTTTTCATTATGTTCTATTGCGGTTTTGTTAGGTTCACATTTATTTTCTTTCTTTTTCAGTGTGTTTTTTCTTCCTTTTTTGATTTTTATTGTATCTTTCTTAACTTTTCTATGTTCTTCTATACGTTTTTCATCGTGATTCTTTAGTTTTCATTGTTTGTTTTGCTTTCTTATTTTCCTGTTTATTTTACTCTTTTCTTTGATTTCATTTGTTTACTTTACTTTTCCAGTTTCGATATATGTCTAATTTTATGCATACACAACGTACATTTTACGTATACACGTGGGTTCTGATACAAGTTGAACATTTTAAAAATACATGGCGCACATTTTTATGAATATATTTCTGAAAAGAAATTGTAATATATGTTAAACTCTTCTAATACATGTTAATTTTTTGCCATATTATAATGTGGCAGTCTTAGATTGTATAATGATTTTTTAATAAATTTCAACACATGTTTACTTTTTTTATACAAGTTGTAAAATTACACTTTAATACGTGGGACATTTTTTGACACAAGTTTTGAAAAATACAAAAGCATGATCATTGTTTTAAATAGAATTTTTGAATTTTTTCGAATGCATGTTAAACATTTTTCAAATACACGCGGAACATGTTTTTGAATAATATGAAACATTTTTCATAGTTACATAAATATATTTTACATTCTAAAACTGCTTTTTCAAATACATAATTGAACTTTTTTTAATTCAGTAATTTTGAAATACTCGTGGAAGATAGTTTTGAATGGTACATTTCTTTTACAAAACTGCATAAACATTTTTATATACTTTAATTTTTTTAAATGTAACGAACAATTCTTGAAATGCGGGTCCTTTATAAAAATGCAACCAATATGTTTGAATGGTATAATTTTTTCAAAACCATTTTAAAATTTTCTAAAATGACGGGAATATTTTTTACACCATTTTTTAAAATATCACAAACATATTATTAGAAGCATGCTAAACTTTATAATGTCATGATTTTTTTGAGGTTCTGTGGCTAGATTTTAAATATTCCTCAACCATTATTTTTATATTCCTTGAATAATTTTTAAATATGACATCGGTCTCTGATGTCTACTACACAACCTTCTTCTTGTAGACGTTGTTGGGCCTGCAAGTGCACAGGTTTGTAGGACAGTAGCAAATTTCCCTCAAGTTGATGACCTAAGGTTTATCAATCCGTAGGAGGCGTAGGATGAAGATGGTCTCTCTCAAACAACCCTGCAACCAAATAATAAAGAGTCTCTTGTGTCCCTAACACACCCAATACAATGGTAAATTGTATAGGTGCACTAGTTCAGCGAAGAGATGGTGATACACGTGCAATATGGATGATAGATAAAGGTAATTGTAATCTGAAATTATAAAAACAGCAAGGTAGCGAGCAACAAAAGTGAGCGTAAACGGTATTGCAATGGTGGGAAACAAGGCCTAGGGTTCATTTTTTCACTAGTGCAAGTTCTCTCAACAATAATAACATAGATAGATCATATAACAATCACTCAACATGCAACAAAGAGTCACTCCAAAGCCACTAATAGCGGAGAACAAACATAGAGATTATGGTAGGGAACGAAACCACCTCAAAGTTATTCTTTCGGATCGATATATTCAAGAGTTCGTACTAGAATAACACCTTAAGATACAAATCAACCAAAAACCTAATGTCACGTAGATACTCCATTGTCACCTCAAGTATCCGTGGGTATGATTATATGATATGCATCACACAATCTCAGATTCATCCAACCAACACAAAGTACTTCAAAGAGTGCCCCAAAGTTTCTACCGGAGAGTCAAGAACGCGTGCCAACCCCTATGCATAGGTTCATGGGCGGAACCCGCAAGTTGGTCACCAAAACATACATCAAGTGGAACATGATATCCCATTGTCACCACAGATAAGCACGGCAAGACATACATCAAGTGTTCTCAAATAAAAGACTCAATCCGATAAGATAACTTCAAGAGGGAAACTCAATTCATCACAAGAGACTAGAGGGGGAGAAACATCATAAGATCCAACTATAATAGCAAAGCTCGGGATACATCAAGATCGTGCCTTAGAGGGAACACGAGAGTGAACACGAGAGAGAGAGATCAAACACATAGCTACTGGTACATACCCTCAGCCCCGAGGGTGAACTACTCCCTCCTCATCATGGATAGCGCCGAGATGATGAAGATGGCCACCGGTGATGGGTTCCCCCTCCAGCAGGGTGCCGGAACGGGCTCCTGAGAGGTTTTTGGTGGCTACACAGGCTTGCGGCGGCGGAACTCCCGATCTATCTTGATATTCGATGGTTTTAGGGTACGTAGGCTTATATAGGCGAAAGAAGTCGGTCGGGGGTGCTCGAGGGGCCCACGAAACAGGGGGCACGTCCAGTAGGGGGGGCGCGCCCTCCTATCTCGTGGTCTCCTCGAGGCTCTTCTGACGTGAACTCCAAGTCTCCTGGATGATATTCTTCCAAAAAATCACGATGTCGAAGGTTTCATTCCGTTTGGACTCCGTTTGATATTCCTTTTCTTCGAAATACTGAAATAGACAATAAAACATCAATATGGGCTGGGCCTCCGGTTAGTAGGTTAGTCCCAAAAGTAATATAAAAGTGTATAATAAAGCCCATAATCATTCAAAACAAATAGTAATATAGCATGAATGCTTCATAAATTATAGATACGTTGGAGACATATCAGCATCCCCAAGCTTAATTCCTACTTGTTCTCGAGTAGGTAAATGATAAACAAAGAATTTATGAAGTGTGAATGTTAGAAGGTGCACAAGTTTGATCAATGATAATTTCAATCACCTTTTCTAGCATGATAATATGTCATAACAGTAGTTCATCTCATAAAACTTTTCATGATCAAGTAACAAGCTATTCACATGTTAAAGCATAGACCATAAACTTTCTTGAAAACTAGCAAACTTCATTCTTAGTCATCAAACAATTGCAAAACAATTGAAATTCATCTTATTTTCAGGAAGGGTCTATGTCAGAGCTTTGATTTAGCAAACTTCACATACTCAACTATCATATAGTCTTCTACAATTGCTAACACTCATGCAATACTTGTGGTTATGAAGTTTTAATCAGACACAGAGAAAGATAGGGGCTTATTGAAGGAAATATGCCCTAGAGGCAATAATAAAGTTATTATTTATTTCCTTATAATCATGATAAATGTTTATTATTCATGCTAGAATTGTATTTACCGGAAACATAATACATGTGTGAATACATAGACAAACAGAATGTCACTAGTATGCCTCTACTTGACTAGCTCGTTAATCAAAGATGGTTATGTTTCCTAACCATGAACAATGAGTTGTTATTTGATTAACGAGGTCACATCATTAGTAGAATGATCTGATTGACATGACCCATTCCATTAGCTTAGCACCCGATCGTTTAGTATGTTGCTATTGCTTTCTTCATGACTTATACATGTTCCTATGACTATGAGATTATGCAACTCCCGTTTACCGGAGGAACACTTTGGGTACTACCAAACGTCACAACGTAACTGGGTGATTATAAAGGAGTACTACAGGTGTCTCCAATGGTCAATGTTGGGTTGGCGTATTTCGAGATTAGGATTTGTCACTCCGATTGTCGGAGAGGTATCTCTGGGCCCTCTCGGTAATACACATCACATAAGCCTTGCAAGCATTACAACTAATATGTTAGTTGTGAGATGATGTATTACGGAACGAGTAAAGAGACTTGCCGGTAACGAGATTGAACTAGGTATTGGATACCGACGATCGAATCTCGGGCAAGTAACATACCGATGACAAAGGGAACAACGTATGTTGTTATGCGGTCTGACCGATAAAGATCTTCGTAGAATATGTAGGAGCCAATATGGGCATGCAGGTCCCGCTATTGTTTATTGACCGGAGACGTGTCTCGGTCATGTCTACATTGTTCTCGAACCCGTAGGGTCCGCACGCTTAAGGTTACGATGACAGTTATATTATGAGTTTATGCATTTTGATGTACCGAAGGTTGTTCGGAGTCCCGGATGTGATCACGGACATGACGAGGAGTCTCGAAATGGTCGAGACGTAAAGATTGATATATTGGAAGCCTATATTTGGATATCGGAAGTGTTCCGGGTGAAATCGGGATTTTACTGGAATACCGAGAGGGTTACCGGAACCCCCCGGGAGCTATTTGGGCCATAGTGGGCCTTAGTGGAAAAGAGAAGGGGCTGCCCTAGATGGGCTGCGCCCCCCCCCTTCCCCTAGTCCTATTAGGACTAGGAGAGGTGGCCGGCCCCCTCCTCCTCTTTTCCCCTCCGAGGAATCCTAGTTGGACTAGGATTGGAGGGGGAATCCTACTCCCAGAGGGAGTAGGACTCTCCTGCGCCTCCCCCCCTTTGGCCGGCCAGCCTCCCCTCCTCTCCTCCTTTATATACGGAGGCAGGGGCACCTCTAAACACACAAGTTGACACAAGTTGATCCACGTGATCTATTCCTTAGCCGTGTGCGGTGCCCCCTGCCACCATATTCCTCGATAATACTGTAGCGGAGTTTAGGCGAAGCCCTGCTGCTGTAGTTCATCAAGATCGTCACCACGCCGTCGTGCTGATGAAACTCTTCCCCGACACTTTGCTGGATCGGAGTCCGGGGATCGTCATCGAGCTGAACGTGTGCTCGAACTCGGAGGTGCCGTAGTTTCGGTGCTTGATCGGTTGGGTCGAGAAGACGTACGACTACTTCCTCTACGTCGTGTCATCGCTTCCGCAGTCGGTCTGCGTTGGGTACGTAGACAATACTCTCCCCTCGTTGCTATGCATCACATGATCTTGCGTGTGCGTAGGAAATTTTTGAAATTACTACGAAACCCAACAGTGGCATCCGAGCCTAGGTTATTGATGTTGATGTTATATGCACGAGTAGAACACAAGTGAGTTGTGGACGATACAAGTCATACTGCCTACCAGCATGTCATACTTTGGTTCGGCGGTATTGTTGGACGAGACGACCCAGACCAACCTTACGCGTACACTTACGCGAGACCGGTTCCCTCGACGTGCTTTGCACAGAGATGGCTTGCGGGCGACTGTCTCTCCAACTTTAGTTGAACCGAGTATGGCTACGCCCGGTCCTTGCGAAGGTTAAAACGGAGTCTATTTGACAAACTATCGTTGTGGTTTTGATGCGTAGGTGAGATTGGTTCTTACTTAAGCCCGTAGCAGCCACGTAAAAACATGCAACAACAAAGTAGAGGACGTCTAACTTGTTTTTGCAGGGCATGTTGTGATGTGATATGGTCAAGGCATGATGCTGAATTTTATTGTATGAGATGATCATGTTTTGTAACCAAGTTATCGGCAACTGGCAGGAGCCATATGGTTGTCGCTTTATTGTATGCAATGCAATCGCGATGTAATGCTTTACTTTATTACTAAACGGTAGTGATAGTCGTGAAAGCATAAGATTGGCAAGACGACAACGATGCTACGATGGAGATCTAGGTGTCGCGCCGGTGACGATGGTGATCATGACGGTGCTTCGGAGATGGAGATCACAAGCACAAGATGATGATGGCCATATCATATCACTTATATTGATTGCATGTGATGTTTATCTTTTTATGCATCTTATCTTGCTTTGTTTGACGGTAGCATTATAAGATGATCTCTCACTAAATTATCAAGAAGTGTTCTCCCTGAGTATGCACCGTTGCCAAAGTTCGTCGTGCCCAGACACGACGTGATGATCGGGTGTGATAAGCTCTACGTCCATCTACAACGGGTGCAAGCCAGTTTTTGCACACGCAGAATACTCAGGTTAAACTTGACGATCCTAGCATATGCAGATATGGCCTCGGAACACGGAGACCGAAAGGTCGAGCGTGAATCATATAGTAGATATGATCAACATAAACGATGTTCACCATTGAAAACTACTCCATCTCACGTGATGATCGGTCATGGTTTAGTTGATTTGGATCACGTAATCACTTAGAAGATTAGAGGGATATCTATCTAAGTGGGAGTTCTTAAGTAATATGATTAATTGAACTTAAATTTATCATGAACTTAGTACCTGATAGTATCTTGCTTGTTTATGTTGATTGTAGATAGATGGCTCGTGCTGTTGTTCCGTTGAATTTTAATGCGTTCCTTGAGAAAGCAAAGTTGAAAGATGATGGTAGCAATTACACGGACTGGGTCTGTAACTTGAGGATTATCCTCATTGCTGCACAGAAGAATTACGTCCTGGAAGCACCGCTGGGTGCCAGGCCTGCTGCTGGAGCAACGCCAGTTGTTATGAACGTCTGGCAGAGCAAAGCTGATGACTACTCGATAGTTCAGTGTGCCATGCTTTACGGCTTAGAATCGGGACTTCAACGACGTTTTGAACGTCATGGAGCATATGAGATGTTCCAGGAGTTGAAGTTAATATTTCAAGCAAATGCCCGGATTGAGAGATATGAAGCCTCCAATAAGTTCTATAGCTGCAAGATGGAGGAGAACAGTTCTGTCAGTGTGCATATACTCAAAATGTCTGGGTATAATAATCACTTGATTCAATTGGGAGTTAATCTTCCGCATGATTACGTCATCGACAGAATTCTCCAATCACTGCCACCAAGCTACAAGAGCTTCGTGATGAACTATAATATGCAAGGGATGAACAAGACTATTCCCGAGCTCTTCGCAATGCTGAAAGCTGCGGAGGTAGAAATCAAGAAGGAGCATCAAGTGTTGATGGTTAACAAAACCACTAGTTTCAAGAAAAAGGGAAAAGGGAAGAAGAAGGGGAACTTCAAGAAGAACGGCAAGCAAGTTGCTGCTCAAGAGAAGAAACCCAAGTCTGGACCTAAGCCTGAAACTGAGTGCTTCTACTGCAAGCAGACTGGTCACTGGAAGCGGAACTGCCCCAAGTATTTGGCGGATAAGAAGGATGGCAAGGTGAACAAAGGTATATGTGATATACATGTTATTGATGTGTACCTTACTAGAGCTCGCAGTAGCACCTGGGTATTTGATACTGGTTCTGTTGCTAATATTTGCAACTCAAAACAGGGACTACGGAATAAGCGAGCACTGGCAAAGGACGAGGTGACGATGCGCGTGGGAAACGGTTCCAAAGTCGATGTGATCGCGGTCGGCACACTACCTCTACATCTACCTTCGGGATTAATATTAGACCTAAATAATTGTTATTTGGTGCCAGCGTTGAGCATGAACATTATATCTGGATCTTGTTTAATGCGAGACGGTTATTCATTTAAATCAGAGAATAATGGTTGTTCTATTTATATGAGTAATATCTTTTATGGTCATGCACCCTTAAAGAGTGGTCTATTCTTATTAGATCTCGATAGTAGTTATACACATATTCATAATGTTGAAACCAAAAGATGCAGAGTTGATAATGAAAGTGCAACTTATTTGTGGCACTGTCGTTTAGGTCATATCGGTGTAAAGCGCATGAAGAAACTCCATACTGATGGACTTCTGGAACCACTTGATTATGAATCGCTTGGTACTTGCAAACCGTGCCTCATGGGTAAGATGACCAAAACACCATTCTCCGGTACTATGGAGAGAGCAATAGATTTGTTGGAAATCATACATACCGATGTGTGCGGTCCAATGAATATTGAGGCTCGTGGCGGATATCGTTATTTTCTCACCTTCACAGATGATTTAAGCAGATATGGGTATGTCTACTTAATGAAACATAAGTCTGAAACATTTGAAAAGTTCAAAGAATTTCAGAGTGAAGTTGAAAATCATCGTAACAAGAAAATAAAGTTTCTACGATCTGATCGTGGAGGAGAATATTTGAGTTACGAGTTTGGTGTACATTTGAAAAACTGTGGAATAGTTTCGCAACTCACGCCACCCGGAACACCACAGCGTAATGGTGTGTCCGAACGTCGTAATCGTACTTTACTAGATATGGTGCGATCTATGATGTCTCTTACCGATTTACCGCTATCGTTTTGGGGTTATGCTATAGAGACGGCCGCATTCACGTTAAATAGGGCACCATCAAAATCCGTTGAGACGACGCCTTATGAACTGTGGTTTGGCAAGAAACCAAAGTTGTCATTTCTTAAAGTTTGGGGCTGCGATGCTTATGTGAAAAAACTTCAACCTGATAAGCTCGAACCCAAATCGGAGAAATGTGTCTTCATAGGATACCCAAAGGAAACTGTTGGGTACACCTTCTATCACAGATCCGAAGGCAAGACATTCGTTGCTAAGAATGGATCATTTCTAGAGAAGGAGTTTCTCTCGAAAGAAGTGAGTGGGAGGAAAGTAGAACTTGACGAGGTAACTATACCTGCTCCCTTACTGGAAAGTAGTTCATCAACAGAAAACTGTTTCAATGACACCTACACCAGTTAGTGAGGAAGCCAATGATAATGATCATGAAACTTCAGATCAAGATACTACTGAACCTCGTAGATCAACCAGAGTAAGATCCGTGCCAGAGTGGTACGATAATCCTGTTCTGGAAGTCATGCTACTAGATCATGATGAACTTACGAACTATGAAGAAGCGATGGTGAGCCCAGATTCCGCAAAGTGGCTTGAAGCCATGAAATCTGAGATGGGATCCATGTATGAGAACAAAGTATGGACTTTGGTTGACTTGCCCGATGATCGGCAAGCAATTGATAATAAATGGATCTTTAAGAAGAAGACTGACGCTGATCGCAAAAGGTTTTCGGCAAGTTCAAGGGATTGACTACGATGAGACCTTCTCACCCGTAGCGATGCTTAAGTCTGTCCGAATCATGTTAGCGATTGCCGCATTTTATAATTATGAAATTTGGCAGATGGATGTCAAAACTGCATTCCTGAATGGATTTCTGGAAGAAGAGTTGTATATGATGCAACCTGAAGGTTTTGTCGATCCAAAGGGAGCTAACAAAGTGTGCAAGCTCCAGCGATCCATTTATGGACTGGTGCAAGCCTCTCGGAGTTGGAATAAACGTTTTGATAGTGTGATCAAAGAATTTGGTTTTATACAGACTTTCGGAGAAGCCTGTATTTACAAGAAAGTGAGTGGGAGCTCTGTAGCATTTCTGATATTATATGTGGATGACATATTACTGATTGGAAATGATATAGAATTTCTGGATAGCATAAAGGGATACTTGAATAAAAGTTTTTCAATGAAAGACCTCGGTGAAGCTGCTTACATATTAGGCATTAAGATCTATAGAGATAGATCAAAACGCTTAATTGGACTTTCACAAAGCACATACCTTGACAAAATTTTGAAGAAGTTCAAAATGGATCAAGCGAAGAACGGGTTCTTGCCTGTGTTACAAGGTGTGAAATTGAGTAAGACTCAATGCCCGACCACTGCAGAAGATAGAGAGAATATGAAAGATGTTCCCTATGCATCAGCCATAGGATCTATCATGTATGCAATGCTGTGTACCAGACCTGATGTATGCCTTGCTATAAGTTTAGCAGGGAGGTACCAAAGTAATCCAGGAGTGGATCACTGGACAGCGGTCAAGAACATCCTGAAATACCTGAAAAGGACTAAGGATATGTTTCTCATATATGGAGGTGACAAAGAGCTCATCGTAAAAGGTTACGTTGATGCAAGCTTTGACACTGATCCGGATGATTCTAAATCGCAAACCAGATACGTGTTTACATTAAACGGTGGAGCTGTCAGTTGGTGCAGTTCTAAACAAAGCGTCGTAGCGGGATCTACATGTGAAGCGGAATACATAGCTGCTTCGGAAGCAGCAAATGAAGGAGTCTGGATGAAGGAGTTCATATCCGATCTAGGTGTCATACCTAGTGCATCGGGTCCAATGAAAATCTTTTGTGACAATACTGGTGCAATTGCCTTGGCAAAGGAATCCAGATTTCACAAAAGGACCACACACATCAAGAGACGCTTCAACTCCATCCGGGATCTAGTCCAGGCAGGAGACATAGAGATTTGCAAGATACATACGGATCTGAATGTTGCAGACCCGTTGACTAAGCCTCTTCCACGAGCAAAACATGATCAGCACCAAAGCTCCATGGGTGTTAGAATCATTACAGTGTAATCTAGATTATTGACTCTAGTGCAAGTGGGAGACTGAAGGAAATATGCCCTAGAGGCAATAACAGAGTTATTATTTATTTCCTTATAATCATGATAAATGTTTATTATTCATGCTAGAATTGTATTTACCGGAAACATAATACATGTGTGAATACATAGACAAACAGAGTGTCACTAGTATGCCTCTACTTGACTAGCTCGTTAATCAAAGATGGTTATGTTTCCTAACCATGAACAATGAGTTGTTATTTGATTAACGAGGTCACATCATTAGTAAAATGATCTGATTGACATGACCCATTCCATTAGCTTAGCACCCGATCGTTTAGTATGTTGCTATTGCTTTCTTCATGACTTATACATGTTCCTATGACTATGAGATTATGCAACTCCCGTTTACCGGAGGAACACTTTGGGTACTACCAAACGTCACAACGTAACTGGGTGATTATAAAGGAGTACTACAGGTGTCTCCAATGGTCGATGTTGGGTTGGCGTATTTCGAGATTAGGATTTGTCACTCCGATTGTCGGAGAGGTATCTCTGGGCCCTCTCGGTAATACACATCACATAAGCCTTGCAAGCATTACAACTAATATGTTAGTTGTGAGATGATGTATTACGGAACGAGTAAAGAGACTTGCCGGTAACGAGATTGAACTAGGTATTGGATACCGACGATCGAATCTCGGGCAAGTAACATACCGATGACAAAGGGAACAACGTATGTTGTTATGCGGTCTGACCGATAAAGATCTTCGTAGAATATGTAGGAGACAATGTGGGCATCCAGGTCCCGCTATTGGTTATTGACCGGAGACGTGTCTCGGTCATGTCTACATTGTTCTCGAACCCGTAGGGTCCGCACGCTTACGGTTACGATGACAGTTATATTATGAGTTTATGCATTTTGATGTACCGAAGGTTGTTCGGAGTCCCGGATGTGATCACGGACATGACGAGGAGTCTCGAAATGGTCGAGACGTAAAGATTGATATATTGGAAGCCTATATTTGGATATCGGAAGTGTTCCGGGTGAAATCGGGATTTTACCGGAATACCGAGAGGGTTACCGGAACCCCCCGGGAGCTATTTGGGCCATAGTGGGCCTTAGTGGAAAAGAGAAGGGGCTGCCCTAGATGGGCTGCGCGCCCCCCCCCTTCCCCTAGTCCTATTAGGACTAGGAGAGGTGGCCGGCCCCCTCCTCCTCTTTTCCCCTCCGAGGAATCCTAGTTGGACTAGGATTGGAGGGGGAATCCTACTCCCAGAGGGAGTAGGACTCTCCTGCGCCTCCCCCCCTTTGGCCGGCCAGCCTCCCCTCCTCTCCTCCTTTATATACGGAGGCAGGGGCACCTCTAAACACACAAGTTGACACAAGTTGATCCACGTGATCTATTCCTTAGCCGTGTGCGGTGCCCCCTGCCACCATATTCCTCGATAATACTGTAGCGGAGTTTAGGCGAAGCCCTGCTGCTGTAGTTCATCAAGATCGTCACCACGCCGTCGTGCTGACGAAACTCTTCCCCGTCACTTTGCTGGATCGGAGTCCGGGGATCGTCATCGAGCTGAACGTGTGCTCGAACTCGGAGGTGCCGTAGTTTCGGTGCTTGATCGGTTGGATCGAGAAGACGTACGACTACTTCCTCTACGTCATGTCATCGCTTCCGTAGTCGGTCTGCGTTGGGTACGTAGACAATACTCTCCCCTCGTTGCTATGCATCACATGATCTTGCGTGTGCGTAGGAAATTTTTTGAAATTACTACGAAACCCAACACTTATAATGTTGCCTCCAAACATATTCACCTTTGGGTGATGTCAACAATAATAGTTCATGCTGACGTATATCCAATTGGATATATATATCAGGATCACCCTAACACAAAGTGCTTGCCAAAGGATAAAATGAAAAAAGGGAAAGATGAAGATCACCTTGACTCTTGCATAAAGTAAAAGACATAAATTAAAAGATAGGCCCTTCGCAGAGGGATACACAAAATCTTAATGCGAAAGAACGTCACCTTATATTGCCCCTTGTATATGGACCTTTATTATGCAGTCCGTCGCTTTTATTGCTTCCATAACAAGTTCGTACAAAGCTTATTTTCTCCACACTAATAAGTCATGCATATTTAGAGAGCAATTTTTATTGCTTGCACCGATGACAACTTACTTGAAGGATCTTACTCAATCCATAGGTAGGTATGGTGGACTCTCATGGCAAAAACTGGGTTTAAGGATAATTGGAAGCACAAGTAGTATCTCTACTTGGTGCTAGGAATTTTTTGACTAGCATGAGGGGGAAAGGCAAGCTCAACATGTTTGAATGATCCATGACAATATACTTTAACTGAGATGTGAGAAAACATAACCCATTACGTTGTCTTCCTTGTCCAACATCAACTCTTTAGCATGTCGTACTTAATGAGTGCTCACAATTATAAAAGATGTCTATGATAATATATTTATATGTGAAATCTCCCTTCCTTCAATATTCTTTCATGAATTGTTCAAATGACTAATACAATGCTTGCTAACCGTAAATAAATTTACAACCTCTACTTCTTAGATGTGAAGTCATTACTCCCCATGGGATAAGCGAATGAGACATATATAATTTCAGATTTATGACATTCAACTCATTCAACCATTTACTCATAGGATATAAGTGAAGCACACGAGTAAATGAAAAACTACTCCAAAAAGATATAAGTGAAGATCAATGAGTAGTCAAATAATTGTGCAACTATGTGAAGACTCTCTAACTTTTAAGAATTTCAGATCTTGGTATTGTATTCAAGAAGCAAGAAAAACAAAATAAATTGACATTGCAAGGATATCACAACTCATGTGAAGAAGCAAAAACTTAGGCTCAACCGATACTAACCGATAGTTGTTGAAGAAGAAAGGTGAGATGCCTACCGGGGCATCCCCAAGCTTAGATGCTTGAGACTTCTTGAAATATTATCTTGGGGTTCCTTGGGCATCCCCAAGCTTGAGCTTTTGTGTCTCCTTAATTCCTTTTATATCATGGTTTCTCTTTTTATCAAAAGCTTCATTCACAACAAACTCAACAAAAACTCGTGAGATAGGTTAGTACAAACCAATGCAAAACCTTATCATTTTCTACTGTAACAAATCACTAAAATTATTATTCAACATTGCATACTAAATTCCTCTGCATATTTAACACTCCTATCCTCAAATAGAATCATTAAACAAGCAAACATAGCAAATAATGCAACCATAACAGCAATCTGCCAAAACAGTACAGTCTGTAAAGAATGCAAGAGTATCAATACTTCCCTAACTCCAAAAATTATGAGAAAAATACTACGCTGTAGAAGATTTATCAGAGCTCAATATGCAAAAAGATTCAACATTAGATCATTCTCTGACTTTTCTAGGGAATTTTTGCAACCGCGGTAAACTTTCTGTTTTCAAATAGCAACATGTATACTAGCAAAATAAGCATGGCAAAGGCTATCCTTGACATTTTTTATTGAAACTAAAGATGCAAAACATTATTCTAAATAACAGCAAGCAGATACTAACAAAAGAAAATGACGCTCCAAGCAAAACACATATCATGTGGTGAATAAAAATATAGCTCCAAGTAAAGTTATCGATGAACGAAGACGAAAGAGGGGATGCCATCCGGGGCATCTCCAAGCTTAGGCTCTTGGTTGTCCTTGAATATTACCTTGGGGTGCCTGGGGAATCCCCAAGCTTAGGCTCTTTCCACCCCTTATTCCATAGTCCATCGAATCTTTACCCAAAACTTGAAAACTTCAACCACACAAAACTCAAAACAAAACTCGTAAGCTCCGTTAGTATAAGAAAATAAAACCACCACTTAGGTACTGTAATGAACTCATTATAAATTCATATTGGTGTAATATCTACTGTATTCTAACTTCTCTATGGTTCATACCCTCCGATACTACTCATAGATTCATCAAAATAAGCAAATAACACAATGAAAACAGAATCTGTCAAAAACAGAACAGTTTGTAGTAATCTGTATCATTCATATACTTATGGAACCCCAAAAATTATGAAATAAATTGGTGGACCTTAGGAATTTGTCTATTAATCATCTTCAAAACTAATCAACCTAAAAACACTCTTCAGTAAAAAATGTCAGCTATTCTCGTGAGCGTTAAAGTTTCTGTTTTTTACAGCAAGATCACATAAACTTCACCCAAGTCTTCCCAAAGGTTCTACTTGGAAAAACACTAATTAAAACATGAAACCACATCTAACCAGAGTCTAGATGAATTATTTATTACTAAACAGTAACAAAAAACAAGAAACAAAAATAACATTGGGTTGCCTCCCAACAAGCGCTATCGTTTAACGCCCCTAGCTAGGCATGATGAAATGATGCTCACATAAAAGATAAGAATTGAAACATAAAGAGAGCATCATGAAGAATATGAATAGAACATTTAAGTCTAACCCACTTCCTATGCATAGGGATTTTGTGAGCAAACAATTTATGGGAACAATAATCAACTAGCATAGAAAGGTAAAACAAGCATAGCTTCAAAATTTTCAACACATAGGGAGGAAACTTGACACTATTGCAATTCCTACAAGCATATGTTCCTCCCTCATAATAATTTTCAGTAGCATCATGAATTAATTCAGTAATATAACCAGCACCTAAAGCATTCTTTTCATGATCTACAAGCATAGAAAATTTACTACTCTCCACATAAGCAAATTTATTCTCATGAATAGTAGTGGGAGCAAACTCAACAAAACAATTATCATGTGAGGAATAATCCAATTGAAAACTAAAATCATGATGATGAGTTTCATGGTTATCATTATTCTTAATAGCATACAAGTCATCACAATAATCATCATAGATAGCAAATTTGTTCTCATAATCAATTGGAACCTCTTCTGAAATAGTGGAATCATCACTAAATAAAGTTGACACTCTTCCAAATCCACTTTCATGTTCATCAAAATAAGATTCAACATCCTACAAAATAGTGGGATCACTACTTCCTAAAGTTTACACTCTTCCAAACCCACTTTCATCAATATAATCATCATAAATAGGAGGCATTCTATCATCATAAAAAATTTGCTCATCAAAACTTGGGGGACAAAAAATATCATCTTCATCAAACATAGATTCCCCAAGCTTGTGGCTTTGCATATCATTAGCATCATGGATATTCAAGGAATTCATACTAACAACATTGCAATCATGCTCATATTAATTCAAAGATCTAGTACCAAACATTCTAATGCATTCTTCTTCTAGCACTTGAGCACAATTTTCCTTTTCATCATTCTCACGAAAGAAATTAAAAAGACGAAGCATATGAGACAAACTTAACTCCATTTTTTTGTAGTTTTCTTCTATAAACTAAACTAGTGATAAAACAAGAAACAAAAAAATTCGATTGCAAGATCTAAAGATATACCATCAAGCGCTAACCTCCCCGGCAACGGCGCCAGAAAAGAGCTTGATGTCTACTACACAACCTTCTTCTTGTAGACATTGTTGGGCTTGCAAGTGCACAGGTTTGTAGGACAGTAGAAAATTTCCCTCAACTGGATGACCTAAGGTTTATCAATCCGTAGGAGGCGTAGGATGAAGATGGTCTCTCTCAAACAACCCTGCAACCAAATAACAAAGAGTCTCTTGTGTCCCCAACACACCCAATACAATGGTAAATTGTATAGGTGCACTAGTTCGGCAAAGAGATGGTGATACAAGTGCAATATGGATGGTAGAAAAGGTAATTGTAATCTGAAATTATAAAAACAGCAGGGTAGCGAGCAACAAAAGTGAGCGTAAACGGTATTGCAATGGTAAAACAATAATAACATAGATATATCATATAAAAATCCCTCAACATGCAACAAAGAGTCACTCCAAAGCCACTAATAGTGGAGAACAAACATAGAGATTATGGTAGGGTACGAAACCACCTCAAAGTTATTCTTTCGGATCGATCTATTCAAGAGTTCGTACTAGAATAACACCTTAAGACACAAATCAAAAGAAACACTAATGTCACCTAGATACTCCATTGTCACCTCAAGTATCCGTGGGCATGATTATACGATATGCATCACACAATCTCAGATTCATCCAACCAACACAAAGTACTTCAAAGAGTGCCCCAAAGTTTCTACCGGAGAGTCAAGAACGCGTGCCAACCCCTATGCATAGGTTCATGGGCAGAACCCGCAGGTTGGTCACCAAAACATACATCAAGTGGCACATGATATCCCATTGTCACCACAGATAAGCACGGCAAGACATACATCAAGTGTTCTCAAATAAAAGACTCAATCCGATAAGATAACTTCAAGAGGGAAACTCAATTCATCACAAGAGAGTAGAGGGGGAGAAACATCATAAGATCCAACTATAATAGCAAAGCTCGGGATACATCAAGATCGTGCCTTAGAGGGAACACGAGAGAGAGAGAGAGATCAAACACATAGCTACTGGTACATACCCTCGGCCCCGAGAGTGAACTACTCCCTCCTCGTCATGGATAGCGCCGGGATGATGAAGATGGCCACCGGTGATGGGTTCCCCCTCCAGCAGGGTGCCGGAACGGGCTCCCGAAAGGTTTTTGGTGGCTACAGAGGCTTGCAGCGGCGGAACTCCCGATCTATCTTGATATTAGATGGTTTTAGGGTACGTAGGCTTATATAGGCGAAAGAAGTCGGTCGGGGGGTGCTCGACGGGCCCACGAGACAGGGGGCGCGCCCAGTAGGGGGGCACCCTCCTATCTCGTGGCCTCCTCGATGCTCTTCTGATGTGAACTCCAAGTCTCCTGGATGATATTCTTCCAAAAAATCACGATGCTGAAGGTTTCATTCCGTTTGGACTCCGTTTGATATTCCTGTTTTTTCGAAATACTGAAATAGGCAATAAAACAACAATATGGGCCGGGCCTCTGGTTAGTAGGTTAGTCCCAAAAGTAATATAAAAGTGTATAATAAAGCCCATAATCATTCAAAATAGATAGTAATATAGCATGAATGCTTCATAAATTATAGATACGTTGGAGACGTATCAGTCTCTAAATTGAATGGAGTTATTTTGGAATATGTATTTTTATGGAATAAAAACAAAAGTAAAAAATATGAGAAAAAATAAAACAAAACCAACAAATGTTGTACTAGCAACTAAAGGGCTAGCCCACTAGCACATCGCACATAGGCATCGATGATGGTACGCGCGCTGCAGACGAGACGACCACTTTGGTGCGTAGGTCGCTGATTAGTGGCACCCTATATTTCGCCTTTAGCAAGTCCAACTTCCGACTCGCTAAAGGTGCGAGTGAGATGGGCGGCCAACCCGCGTTGAAGGCCACAACCTCGTTTTTTGTTTTTTGTTTTTATGCTTTATTTTGTACTTTTGTTTATACTTAAAAATATTCTTTCACACACACACTAGCACAAATGCCCGTGCATTGCAACGGGAGACAAAAAACCTGACTTCATTAACCCAATGGCTCAAGACCTCTTCCTCATCCTCTCCCAATGGCCCATCACCTGACATGACGTCATCAACAAACTCCTTGAAATCCTCCACACTCCCACACGAGAAAATAAATAAATATTAGGAGAGTTGTCCGAAGATCCCCCATGTCTGGCTAATATAACAGAGAAAAGTGTGGAGTTTGTGTCGCACACAGTAGGGACTCCAAGTCCAACTCCTTGTACTTTGGTGACGAGCGCTAGTGGGTCAAGCTAAAAAATAAGAGTGAAGATTTGTTTCGTTCATAGAAAAATTGTAACGCCCCGGATCGGATGCATCAGGTGTCTTCCAGCTATTTGCCTTTGTTGCCATGTCATCGCTTGCGTGTTGCATTTTGCCATGTCATCATCTGCATTTCATCTTCATGTTTTTCAAAACTTGCATCCGGCCTTTTCCCCCGTTGTCCGTTTCGCGATCCGCCACTCCCACATGCATCGCTGCACCCCCTTCTTGTCTCTTTCCGTGAGCGGGCGTTAAACGTTCTCGGAATGGACCGAGTCTTGCCAAGTGGCCTTGGTACACCACTGGTAGACCGCCTGTCAAGTTTCGTGCCATTTGGAGGTCGTTTGATACTCCAACGGTTAACCGGGTAGCCGTAAAGCCCTCTTTATGTTGCAGCCCAACACCCCTCCAAAGTGGCCCAATAACCGATCCAAACCCCCTCCATGCTCTCGGTTGTTCGATCATGATCGCGTGGCCGAAAACCGCTCCCCATTTGGACTCTCCTAGCTCCCTCCACCTATAAATATACACCTCCCCCCGAAATTTCGCGGTAAAAACCCTAAAAATCTTTCCCTCTCCGTGCCGGACATGTCCGTCCACCGCCGGACACACCATGCAGCTGCCCATCCGTGAATCAGGAGCCGCCATGTGTCCCCGCGCCGCCGTCCCCCGCCGCGGCCCACGAGGCCCACGACCAGCCCGCCCACACCCGCGCCGGGCCCGAGCCTCTGCCGTCCAGGCCGCCTCCCGCCGCCCGTGCTACCCCTGCGCCGCCGCGGAGCCCCGCGCCGCCGCCCGCTGGCGCTTCGCCGCCGCCTTAACGTGCGCCTCCCATGGTCGCCGCCCCGCTGCGCCTCGTCGCCTCGACGTCTGACTTCGCCCTCTCCGGCCTCCGCGGCTCCCGTCCGCCGCGAGGACCGAGCCGCCGCCCACCGCCTTCCCGCGCCGGAGCCCCGCGCCTCGGGTCGCCGCTCCACCGGATCTGGGCGGGTGGACGAGATCCACCCTTCCTGTGATCCAAACGCTCCGCCATCCCGCTCCGCTCCGTCCCGGGATCTCCCTGTCCAACTTTCGCGGAGGTGAAATTTGGCTGAGTCCCTGGATCCGTGACATTTTCATGTCTTGTTCATCATGCCATAACTCCATGCTCGCTATTCCGATTTGTGCATATGATATATCAAAATGTTCATCCTGAGAAGCTCTTCATTTCATTCAATTGTGCCTTGCTTGTTTGAGTTTATCTTGTTTCCCAAATCATCGTTCGAAGAGTGCTATATGCTGTTAACTGTTGTCTGTTAACAGAACTTGGTAATTTGTCTTTTTCATTGCATTTTGTGTGTGCATCCTATGAGCTTGATGTCTACATGAGTTTTGAGCTACATCATGCCATCTTTACAGTGGAGCAATCCATACATTTTTGTGAGTCTTGTAGTGAGTGCGTCGAGCTCGTGAAGTAGGGCACTTGCTGTTGCTGTTTTGCTAGACTGAATCTGTTATATCATGATGCTATGTAAACCTGCTGCTACAAGTCATTCTATGCATAATCTGGAGATGTTCACTAAGGATGTTTTGTTATACATGTCATGATCTATCCATCCATGCTCCTGGTTGAATTTATGGCCTGCTATAGGTTGTTGTTATCTTGATCTCAAATTGCTAAATAATGTTGTTGTCAGCCTATTAACATTAAGTTCAGTTTTGCCATGTGTTTTTCTAGTGATCCATGCATCCTATGAACTTTCTCTTGCCATTCTTAGCTTAATCAACATGTATTCTCACTGTTGGTTGCCTTTTCATGCAATGTTTTCCTTTATGGTGACTTGTACAAGCTCTCCAACATGCCTACTTATTGTTGTTCCTGCCATGTCTGAATCTGTCATATCATATGCCATGTTTGCATGGATGCTACCATATTTTCTGTTGATCTTTAGAATTAGTTCAGTAAGGGAGTTTTGTTCTTTGTCTTTAGTATTAGCATTCCTTGCCTTTTTTGCCATGATAAGTTTCTGTAACATGTTGTTTGATAGCTCTAAACATTTCAACCTGATGGTATTTCTGCTAAGCCTGAAACTGTCATTATTTGCAATCTTGCCATGTCCTTTTGAGCATGTTATAGTATTTTCTGGAGATAGCTTAGTGTTCATGTTTCGTCATGATTTACCTGTACTTCATGCCCATGCCTTTTGTTATTATGTTGAGGTATTGTAGCATATTATTTTGATGCTTGCAAGATACCTAGTTGCTGTTTTGGACAGCTTGTCCTTTAAACTTGTAGTGTATGTGTTGAACCGTTGCTCCGTTTTGAGTGTGCTCTATATGAAACTTGCTTGATTTTGCGTGAAGTTTCATATTATCATGTTGCATCCATATTTTTAGAGTGTTTGCTTGATGGTTGTATGCATCTTGCATCAATGCCATGTTTAGCTTGTTTTGCTCATATCTTCTAGGCCGTAGCTCCGAACTAAATGAACTTTATATGTAACTTGACTAGAATTTCATGTAGATCATCTTGGTGCCTCTTAACTTGCTGTTTACCAACTTGAACATAAGGTTTATTCAGTTCTGGACCAATTTCTAAATTTGCATATGAGGACTTACCGGAATTGTTATATGTTGTTTCCGGCCTCATTTAAACTTGCTTTGATGTGTTGCCCTTGTATGCATCATCTCTTGCCATGAGTAGCTTCATGTAGCCTTGTCATGCATCATACTTGGTTGTGCGTCATGCCTTGTCTATGTGTTGTGTGTTTACCTTGTTGTTTGCTTCTTTCCGGTTGTGCTCCTTCTCGTTAGTTCCTGTTTCGTTGCGATCGTGAGGATTCATTTGTCTACGCTTGGTTCGGCTTCATCCGTTCGTCTTCTTCATGGACTCGTTCTTCTTCCTTGCGGGATTTTAGGAAAGATGACCGCTACCCTGGATCTCACTACTAGCATTGCTATGCTAGTCGCTTCGTTCTATCGCTTTGCTGCGCTACCTATCACTTGTTCTTCAAGCCTCCCAAATTGCCATGTCAGCCTCTAACCTTTTCACCCTTCCCAGCAAACTATTGCTTGGCTATGTTACCGCTTCTGCTCAGCCCCTCTTATAGCGTTATTAATTGCAGATGAAGTTGAAGATTTGCTCCATGGTGGACAGGATTATGGTTGGGATATCACAATATCTCTTATTTAATTAATGCATCTACATACTTGGTAAAGGGTGGAAGGCTCGGCCTTATGCCCGGTGTTTTGTTCCACTCTTGCCGCCCTAGTTTCCGTCATACCGGTGTTATGTTCCTTGATTTTGCGTTCCTTACACGGTTGGGTGATTTATGGGACCCCCTTGACAGTTCGCTTTGAATAAAACTCCTCCAGCAAGGCCCAACCTTGGTTTTACATTTGTCTCACCTAGCCTTTTTTCCCTTGGGAGTCACACTCCTGAGGGTCATCTTATTTTTACCCCCCCCCCCCGGGCCAGTGCTCGTCGTGAGTGTTGGTCCAACCTGTCAGCCGCCGGTGGCCACCAGGGGCAACTCTGGGCTGGCCTACCGGAAGTTTGGACAATTCGGTGTGCCCTGAGAACGAGATATGTGCAGCTCCTATCAGGATTTGTTGGCACATTCGGGCGGCTTTGCTGGACTTGTTTTACCATTGTCGAAATGTCTTGTAAACCGGGATTCCGAGACTGATCAGGTCTTCCTGGGAGAAGGAATATCCTTCGTTGACCGTGAGAGCTTGTGATGGGCTAAGTTGGTACACCCCTGCAGGGTATAAACTTTCGAGAGCCGTGCCCGCGGTTATTTGGCAGATGGGAATTTGTTAATGTCCGATTGTAGATAACTTGACACCAGATACAAATTAAAACGCATCAATCGCGTGTGTAGCCGTGATGGTCTCTTTTCGGCGGAGTTCGGGAAGTGAACACGGTTTTGGGTTATGTTTGACGTAAGTAGGAGTTCAGGATCACCTCTTGATCATTGCTAGCTTCACGACCGTTCCTTTGATTCTCTTCTCGCTCTTATTTGCGTATGTTAGCCACCATATATGCTTAGTCGCTGTTGCAACCTCACCACTTTACCCCTTCCTTTCCCATTAAGCTTTGCTAGTCTTGATACACATGGTAATGGGATTGTTGAGTCCTCGTGGCTCACAGATTACTACAACAACAGTTGCAGGTACAGGTTATGCGATGATCTTGGCGCGAGAGCGATTTTAACTTGTTTTGGAGTTCTTCTTCTGCTTCTTCTTTGATCAGGGGATAGGTTCCAGGTTGGCAGCCTGGGCTAGTAGGGTGGATGTCGTTTGAGTTTCTGTTTGTGTTTCATCCGTAGTCGGATGGTGCTCTTATGTAAGATGATGTTGTATTCGTGTGGCATTGTATGCCTTATGTATGTATCCCTATCTATTATGTAATGTTGATGTAATGATATCCACCTTGCAAAAGCGTCTTCAAGATGCGCTTCTATCCTTGGTGGGACCTTCGAGTTCCTTTAGGGTAGGGTCGCATCTTGGGCATGACAAGTTGGTATCAGAGCCTCGACTGACCATAGGATCCCCCTTGATTGATCGTGTAGTTTGGTCGTTGTCGATGCTGGGTTTCGTAGTAATTTCAAAAAGTTTCCTACGCACACGCAAGATCATGTGATGCATAGCAACGAGGGGAGAGTATTGTCTACGTACCCAACGCAGACCGACTGCAGAAGCGATGACACGACGTAGAGGAAGTAGTCGTACGTCTTCTCGATCCAACCGATCAAGCACCGAAACTACGGCACCTCCGAGTTCGAGCACGCGTTCAGCTCGATGACGATCCCCGGACTCCGATCCAGCAAAGTGTCGGGGAAGAGTTTCGTCAGCACGACGGCGTGGTGACGATCTTGATGAACTACAGCAGCAGGGCTTCACCTAAACTCCGCTACAGTATTATCGAGGAATATGGTGGCAGGGGGCACCGCACACGGCTAAGGAATAGATCACGTGGATCAACTTGTGTCAACTTGTGTGTTTTGGGGTGCCTCTACCTCAGTATATAAAGGAGCCAAGGGGGGAGAGGGGCGCCTGCCAGGGAGGAGGGCGCAGGAGGAGTCCTACTTCTACCGGGAGTAGGACTCCCCCCCCCCAATCCTATTCCAACTAGGATTCCCAAGGGGGAAAGAGGGAGAGGGGTGGCCGGCCACCTCTCCTAGTCCTAATAGGACTAGGGGAAGGGGGGAGGCACGCAGCCCCCTTGGGCTGCCCCTTTCTCCTTTCCACTAAGGCCCATGATGGCCCATATGGTTCCCGGGGGGTTCCGGTAACCTCCCGGTAACCCGGTAAAATCCCGATTTCACCCGGAACACTTCCGATGTCCAAACATAGGCTTCCAATATATCAATATTTATGTCTCGACCATTTCGAGACTCCTCGTCATGTCCGTGATCACATCCAGGACTCCGAACAACCTTCGGTACATCAAAATGCATAAACTCATAATATAACTATCATCGTAACCTTAAGCGTGCGGACCCTACGGGTTCGAGAACAATGTAGACATGACCGAGACACGTCTCCGGTCAATAACCAATAGCGGGACCTGGATGCCCACATTGTCTCCTACATATTCTACGAAGATCTTTATCGGTCAGACCGCATAACAACATACGTTGTTCCCTTTGTCATCGGTATGTTACTTGCCCGAGATTCGATCGTCGGTATCCAATACCTAGTTCAATCTCGTTACCGGCAAGTCTCTTTACTCGTTCCGTAATACATCATCTCACAACTAACATATTAGTTGTAATGCTTGCAAGGCTTATGTGATGTGTATTACCGAGAGGGCCCAGAGATACCTCTCCGACAATCAGAGTGACAAATCCTAATCTCGAAATACGCCAACCCAACATCGACCATTGGAGACACCTGTAGTACTCCTTTATAATCACCCAGTTATGTTGTGACGTTTGGTAGTACCCAAAGTGTTCCTCCGGTAAACGGGAGTTGCATAATCTCATAGTCATAGGAACATGTATAAGTCATGAAGAAAGCAATAGCAACATACTAAACGATCGGGTGCTAAGCTAATGGAATGGGTCATGTCAATCAGATCATTTTACTAATGATGTGACCTCGTTAATCAAATAACAACTCATTGTTCATGGTTAGGAAACATAACCATCTTTGATTAACGAGCTAGTCAAGTAGAGGCATACTAGTGACACTCTGTTTGTCTATGTATTCACACATGTATTATGTTTCCGGTAAATACAATTCTAGCATGAATAATAAACATTTATCATGATTATAAGGAAATAAATAATAACTCTGTTATTGCCTCTAGGGCATATTTCCTTCAGTCTCCCACTTGCACTAGAGTCAATAATCTAGATTACACTGTAATGATTCTAACACCCATGGAGCTTTGGTGCTGATCATGTTTTGCTCGTGGAAGAGGCTTAGTCAACGGGTCTGCAACATTCAGATCCGTATGTATCTTGCAAATCTCTATGTCTCCTGCCTGGACTAGATCCCGGATGGAGTTGAAGCGTCTCTTGATGTGTTTGGTCCTTTTGTGAAATCTGGATTCCTTTGCCAAGGCAATTGCACCAGTATTGTCACAAAAGATTTTCATTGGACCCGATGCACTAGGTATGACACCTAGATCGGATATGAACTCCTTCATCCAGACTCCTTCATTTGCTGCTTCCGAAGCAGCTATGTATTCCGCTTCACATGTAGATCCCGCTACGACGCTTTGTTTAGAACTGCACCAACTGACAGCTCCACCGTTTAATGTAAACACGTATCCGGTTTGCGATTTAGAATCATCCGGATCAGTGTCAAAGCTTGCATCAACGTAACCTTTTACGATGAGCTCTTTGTCACCTCCATATATGAGAAACATATCCTTAGTCCTTTTCAGGTATTTCAGGATGTTCTTGACCGTTGTCCAGTGATCCACTCCTGGATTACTTTGGTACCTCCCTGCTAAACTTATAGCAAGGCATACATCAGGTCTGGTACACAGCATTGCATACATGATAGATCCTATGGCTGATGCATAGGGAACATCTTTCATATTCTCTCTATCTTCTGCAGTGGTCGGGCATTGAGTCTTACTCAATTTCACACCTTGTAACACAGGCAAGAACCCTTTCTTCGCTTGATCCATTTTGAACTTCTTCAAAATTTTGTCAAGGTATGTGCTTTGTGAAAGTCCAATTAAGCGTTTTGATCTAATTCTATAGATCTTAATGCCTAATATGTAAGCAGCTTCACCGAGGTCTTTCATTGAAAAACTTTTATTCAAGTATCCCTTTATGCTATCCAGAAATTCTATATCATTTCCAATCAGTAATATGTCATCCACATATAATATCAGAAATGCTACAGAGCTCCCACTCACTTTCTTGTAAATACAGGCTTCTCCGAAAGTCTGTATAAAACCAAATGCTTTGATCACACTATCAAAACGTTTATTCCAACTCCGAGAGGCTTGCACCAGTCCATAAATGGATCGCTGGAGCTTGCACACTTTGTTAGCTCCCTTTGGATCTACAAAACCTTCCGGTTGCATCATATACAACTCTTCTTCCAGAAATCCATTCAGGAATGCAGTTTTGACATCCATCTGCCAAATTTCATAATCATAAAATGCGGCAATCGCTAACATGATTCGGACGGACTTAAGCATCGCTACGGGTGAGAAGGTCTCATCGTAGTCAATCCCTTGAACTTGCCGAAAACCTTTTGCGACAAGTCGAGCTTTGTAGACAGTAACATTACCATCAGCGTCAGTCTTCTTCTTAAAGATCCATTTATTCTCAATTGCTTGCCGTTCATCGGGCAAGTCAACCAAAGTCCATACTTTGTTCTCATACATGGATCCCATCTCAGATTTCATGGCTTCAAGCCACTTAGCGGAATCTAGGCTCACCATCGCTTCTTCATAGTTCGTAGGTTCATCATGATCTAGTAGCATGACTTCCAGAACAGGATTACCGTACCACTCTGGCGCGGATCTTACTCTGGTTGATCTACGAGGTTCAGTAGTATCTTGATCTGAAGTTTCATGATCATTATCATTGGCTTCCTCACTAACTGGTGTAGGTGTCACTGAAACAGTTTTCTGTGATGAACTACTTTCCAGTAAGGGAGCAGGTACAGTTACCTCGTCAAGTTCTACTTTCCTCCCACTCACTTCTTTCGAGAGAAACTCCTTCTCTAGAAATGATCCATTCTTAGCAACGAATGTCTTGCCTTCGGATCTGTGATAGAAGGTGTACCCAACAGTTTCCTTTGGGTATCCTATGAAGACACATTTCTCCGATTTGGGTTCGAGCTTATCAGGTTGATGTTTTTTCACATAAGCATCGCAGCCCCAAACTTTAAGAAATGACAACTTTGGTTTCTTGCCAAACCACAGTTCATAAGGCGTCGTCTCAACGGATTTTGATGGTGCCCTATTTAACGTGAATGCGGCCGTCTCTATAGCATAACCCCAAAACGATAGCGGTAAATCGGTAAGAGACATCATAGATCACACCATATCTAGTAAAGTACGATTACGACGTTCGGACACACTATTACGTTGTGGTGTTCCGGGTGGCGTGAGTTGCGGAACTATTCCACAGTTTTTCAAATGTACACCAAACTCGTAACTCAAATATTCTCCTCCACGATCAGATCGTAGAAACTTTATTTTCTTGTTACGATGATTTTCAACTTCACTCTGAAATTCTTTGAATTTTTCAAATGTTTCGGACTTATGTTTCATTAAGTATACATATCCATATCTGCTTAAATCATCTGTGAAGGTGAGAAAATAACGATATCCGCCACGAGTCTCAATATTCATTGGACCGCACACATCGGTATGTATGATTTCCAACAAATCTGTTGCTCTCTCCATAGTACCGGAGAACGGTGTTGTGGTCATCTTACCCATGAGGCACGGTTCGCAAGTACCAAGCAATTCATAATCAAGTGGTTCCAAAAGTCCATCAGTATGGAGTTTCTTCATGCGCTTTACACCGATATGACCTAAACGACAGTGCCACAAATAAGTTGCACTTTCATTATCAACTCTGCATCTTTTGGTTTCAACATTATGAATATGTGTATAACTACTATCGAGATCTAATAAGAATAGACCACTCTTTAAGGGTGCATGACCATAAAATATATTACTCATATAAATAGAACAACCATTATTCTCTGATTTAAATGAATAACCATTTCGCATTAAACAAGATCCAGATATAATGTTCATGCTCAACGCTGGCACCAAATAACAATTATTTAGGTCTAATATTAATCCCGAAGGTAGATGTAGAGGTAGTGTGCCGACCGCGATCACATCGACTTTGGAACCGTTTCCCACGCGCATCGTCACCTCGTCCTTTGCCAGTGCTCGCTTATTCCGTAGTCCCTGTTTCGAGTTGCAAATATTAGCAACAGAACCAGTATCAAATACCCAGGTGCTACTGCGAGCTCTAGTAAGGTACACATCAATAACATGTATATCACATATACCTTTGTTCACCTTGCCATCCTTCTTATCCGCCAAATACTTGGGGCAGTTCCGCTTCCAGTGACCAGTCTGCTTGCAGTAGAAGCACTCAGTTTCAGGCTTAGGTCCAGACTTGGGTTTCTTCTCTTGAGCAGCAACTTGCTTGCCGTTCTTCTTGAAGTTCCCCTTCTTCTTCCCTTTTCCCTTTTTCTTGAAACTAGTGGTTTTGTTAACCATCAACACTTGATGCTCCTTCTTGATTTCTACCTCCGCAGCTTTCAGCATTGCGAAGAGCTCGGGAATAGTCTTGTTCATCCCTTGCATATTATAGTTCATCACGAAGCTCTTGTAGCTTGGTGGCAGTGATTGGAGAATTCTGTCGATGACGCAATCATCCGGAAGATTAACTCCCAATTGAATCAAGTGATTATTATACCCAGACATTTTGAGTATATGCTCACTGACAGAACTGTTCTCCTCCATCTTGCAGCTATAGAACTTATTGGAGACTTCATATCTCTCAATCCGGGCATTTGCTTGAAATATTAACTTCAACTCCTGGAACATCTCATATGCTCCATGACGTTCAAAACGTCGTTGAAGTCCCGATTCTAAGCCGTAAAGCATGGCACACTGAACTATCGAGTAGTCATCAGCTTTGCTCTGCCGGACGTTCATAACATCTGGCGTTGCTCCAGCAGCAGGCCTGGCACCCAGCGGTGCTTCCAGGACGTAATTCTTCTGTGCAGCAATGAGGATAATCCTCAAGTTACGGACCTAGTCCGTGTAATTGCTACCATCATCTTTCAACTTTGCTTTCTCAAGGAACGCATTAAAATTCAACGGAACAACAGCACGAGCCATCTATCTACAATCAACATAAACAAGCAAGATACTATCAGGTACTAAGTTCATGATAAATTTAAGTTCAATTAATCATATTACTTAAGAACTCCCACTTAGATAGACATCCCTCTAATCTTCTAAGTGATTACGTGATCCAAATTAACTAAACCATGACCGATCATCACGTGAGATGGAGTAGTTTTCAATGGTGAACATCGTTTATGTTGATCATATCTACTATATGATTCACGCTCGACCTTTCGGTCTCCGTGTTCCGAGGCCATATCTGCATATGCTAGGCTCGTCAAGTTTAACCTGAGTATTCTGCGTGTGCAAAAACTGGCTTGCACCCGTTGTAGTTGGACGTAGAGCTTATCACACCCGATCATCACGTGGTGTGTGGGCACGACGAACTTTGGCAACGGTGCATACTCAGGGAGAACACTTCTTGATAATTTAGTGAGAGATCATCTTATAATGCTACCGTCAATCAAGATAAGATGCATAAAAAGATAAACATCACATGCAATCAATATAAGTGATATGATATGGCCATCATCATCTTGTGCTTGTGATCTCCATCTCCGAAGCACCGTCATGATCACCATCGTCACCGGCGCGACACCTTGATCTCCATCGTAGCATCGTTGTCGTCTTGCCAATCTTATGCTTTCACGACTATCACTACCGTTTAGTAATAAAGTAAAGCTTTACATCGCGATTGCATTGCATACAATAAAGCGACAACCATATGGCTCCTGCCAGTTGCCGATAACTTGGTTACAAAACATGATCATCTCATACAATAAAATTCAGCATCATGCCTTGACCATATCACATCACAACATGCCCTGCAAAAACAAGTTAGACGTCCTCTACTTTGTTGTTGCATGTTTTACGTGGCTGCTACGGGCTTAAGTAAGAACCAATCTCACCTACGCATCAAAACCACAACGATAGTTTGTCAAATAGACTCCGTTTTAACCTTCGCAAGGACCGGGCGTAGCCATACTTGGTTCAACTAAAGTTGGAGAGACAGTCGCCCGCAAGCCATCTCTGTGCAAAGCACGTCGAGGGAACCGGTCTCGCGTAAGCGTACGCGTAAGGTTGGTCTGGTTCGTCTCGTCCAACAATACCGCCGAACCAAAGTATGACATGCTGGTAGGCAGTATGACTTGTATCGTCCACAACTCACTTGTGTTCTACTCGTGCATATAACATCAACATCAATAACCTAGGCTCAGATGCCACTGTTGGGTTTCGTAGTAATTTCAAAAAATTTCCTACGCACACGCAAGATCATGTGATGCATAGCAACGAGGGGAGAGTATTGTCTACGTACCCAACACAGACCGACTGCGGAAGCGATGACACGACGTAGAGGAAGTAGTCGTACGTCTTCTCGATCCAACCGATCAAGCACCGAAACTACGGCACCTCCGAGTTCGAGCACACGTTCAGCTCGATGACGATCCCCGGACTCCGATCCAGCAAAGTGTCGGGGAAGAGTTTCGTCAGCACGACGGCGTGGTGACGATCTTGATGAACTACAGCAGCAGGGCTTCACCTAAACTCCGCTATAGTATTATCGAGGAATATGGTGGCAGGGGGCACCGCACACGGCTAAGGAATAGATCACGTGGATCAACTTGTGTCAACTTGTGTGTTTTGGGGTGCCTCTACCTCAATATATAAAGGAGCCAAGGGGGGAGAGGGGCGCCGGCCAGGGAGGAGGGCGCAGGTGGAGTCCTACTTCTACCGGGAGTAGGACTCCCCCCCCCCAATCCTATTCCAACTAGGATTCCCAAGGGGGAAAGAGGGAGAGGGGTGGCCGGCCACCTCTCCTAGTCCTAATAGGACTAGGGGAAGGGGGGATGCGCGCAGCCCCCTTGGGCTGCCCCTTTCTCCTTTCCACTAAGGCCCATGATGGCCCATATGGTTCCCGGGGGGTTCCGGTAACCTCCCGGTAACCCGGTAAAATCCTGATTTCACCCGGAACACTTCCGATGTCCAAACATAGGCTTCCAATATATCAATCTTTATGTCTCGACCATTTCGAGACTCCTCGTCATGTCCGTGATCACATCCGGGACTCTGAACAACCTTCGGTACATCAAAATGCATAAACTCATAATATAACTGTCATCGTAACCTTAAGCGTGCGGACCCTACGGGTTCGAGAACAATGTAGACATGACCGAGACACGTCTCCGGTCAATAACCAATAGCGGGACCTGGATGCCCATATTGGCTCCTACATATTCTACGAAGATCTTTATCGGTCAGACCGCATAACAACATACGTTGTTCCCTTTGTCATCGGTATGTTACTTGCCCGAGATTCGATCGTCGGTATCCAATACCTAGTTCAATCTCGTTACCGGCAAGTCTCTTTACTCGTTCCGTAATACATCATCTCACAACTAACATATTAGTTGTAATGCTTGCAAGGCTTATGTGATGTGTATTACCGAGAGGGCCCAGAGATACCTCTCCGACAATCGGAGTGACAAATCCTAATCTCGAAATACGCCAACCCAACATCGACCATTGGAGACACCTGTAGTACTCCTTTATAATCACCCAGTTACGTTGTGACGTTTGGTAGTACCCAAAGTGTTCCTCCGGTAAACGGGAGTTGCATAATCTCATAGTCATAGGAACATGTATAAGTCATGAAGAAAGCAATAGCAACATACTAAACGATCGGGTGCTAAGCTAATGGAATGGGTCATGTCAATCAGATCATTTTACTAATGATGTGACCTCGTTAATCAAATAACAACTCATTGTTCATGGTTAGGAAACATAACCATCTTTGATTAACGAGCTAGTCAAGTAGAGGCATACTAGTGACACTTTGTTTGTCTATGTATTCACACATGTATTATGTTTCCGGTAAATATAATTCTAGCATGAATAATAAACATTTATCATGATTATAAGGAAATAAATAATAACTTTGCTATTGCCTCTAGGGCATATTTCCTTCAGTCGAGTCTAGAAGAAAACTGTTTTCTAAGTCTAGTTATATCGGCGAGTCGGAATTCTTTTGACTCCTCAGCCCCTTCGTCGCTCTGGTGAGGAATCTTGACGTAGGTGTTTTGACTTACTCCTCTTCCCCTTCAAACTTTTCTTTAGGATCACGTGGTTGGTTTTTTGATCGTTGGTTCTCAGCTCTTTTCATCCGGTGCATTTCTCGTCAAGGTGATTCGACCCTCTCCATTTTTGCAAGTTCAATCCTCAGTTGTTTTCTTTTTCCCAACTGCCCACCCCTTTTTCTCCTCGGAGCCGGAGTCCCTATCGAGTATCCATCCTACTCGTGTGAAGCCTTTGCATTCTTTCCTCAAATATTTCAACTGGTGTTTTCTCTTATTCATCGGTTCCCCGTTCCAAGTTCCCTTTGTTTTTCCGGCCCTCCCACCCCTTTTTCTTCCCGGAGCTTGAGTCTCTTTCGACCATCAAGTTCATTCATGCGGAGCCTCTTCAGTCTTTCGTCAATTGTTTCAACTGGTGAATTCTCTTTTGTTCGACATTCTTCTTCTCTTTTTTTTCCGGTGGACTCGACTCAAGTTTTTCGGGTTGATCATATTCTTTTCCTTGGATCAAGTGTTCTCCTTGCTCATTCACCTCTCGCCAGTTTATCCTTCCGGAGTGCTCAAGACATATCAGGAGATTTGTCTGTGTGTGAATTAATTCGAGGTTGTCACCTCATTCAAATATTTTAATTGTTCCGGTGCATCATCTATCTCGTCAACAATCCTTTTCCAACAGTGTTTTCTTTAGTGGGCCCTAACCCACAGGTCTTTTCCCAGGATCTTACCTAACTCTTCAAATTCCCCCGGAGTTATTCTCAATTCTTTTCTAGTGTGACGTAAGAATGGATTCCATAAGTCACATGCCTTCTCTAAGATCGATTTCAAATCATTTCATTGGTGGCTCAACCTCTTTGCTTTTCATTCTTCCAGAGTGTCTCAATAAATTTTGGTGGTGTTCCTCTTCGCCATTTGAAGATCGAAGAAGAGTTTTCCTCTCAATCTTGCCCGTTCTCCCGAAGATTCGTGGTTCTAGCTTCTTGTTATCCTCTCGAATTATTCCGTTTGTCAGAAATTCCTTTTCTCGCCCATCCGGAGTATGTCAGGAGTTGTTTTTCCATTTCTTTTCACCGGAGGCCATCATTCTAGCTATTGTTCTCTAATTATCTCGGCGCATCTGTCAAGTATTCTTTATCAGCTCGTTATCTCTTTGTTCTTTTGCATCTAAATCCCCTCAAGCATATTTGTTCTTCTAATTCTTCTCGGTGATTCATTCTCTTTCATCAGTCATTTTCGAATTCTTACGGTGGTTCGTTCAAGATTCTTTTTCCTTGATTATCATATCAATTCATTCGTTCTTTCCAATCCTATCGGTGGTTTGTTGAAGACCTTCCTCAAGGTTGCGCCATGTACCCCTCAATCCTTTTTCCAACAAGAATAAGTAGTATGCAAAATCCATTGCTTGCCATCAATTTAATTTGATGAAGGTTAAGCATACAATAAATCTTATTCTTATTTCCTCCAAGTGATTAATCCCTTCCTTCGGAGTTTGTTCTTGATGAATAAATTCTAGTTCCAAGTGTTTACATCTTTTCTTTTCGGAGTTCAAATTTCCTCGGCCATTTCGTCGGAACCTCCATCTAAATCACTGCAAGGCTTTAATCTTATTATTTTCATCCTTCAATGCTATCTCATTCTCCTTTTGTTTACTGGAGTTCTTCACAGTGGTTCTTCATGATTTAATTCATTCTTCAAGAGTTCATCAAGACTTTGTTGGAGAAATTCAAGCATCTTTTCTTCTCGCGTCTCGAAGTGTAATTAATTCTCCGTATTCTTTTGAAGTGGAGTTTTGCATTTCTTCGTTCTTCTCAGCTATCCAATCATTTCCGTTTGTGGCCGGTTATCACCTTATGATCTTGAGATGTTACCTATAAGACCACAACAAGCTTATTCTTTTTGTTGTTGATTTTCTCAACTACTCCATTTAAACCTTCCTTCTAAAGATGCTTTCAATTTCATTCGTGGCACAAGTTGTCATTTTCTTCTCCGTTCTTTTCATTCAACTCTTTCAATTCTTTCCGGAGGTTTTGTGTCATGTCTTCATCAAGTATCATTCCATCCTCTCAAACTCATGTTCTATTCCTCCATGTTTCAGCCGGAGTGCTGCCTAAATCCTTTCAGTCTTATTCGTTTCTTATCTCGTTCTAACCGGAATGGTTTCAGAGTCTATCTGATTCCGTGAGCTTTCAATTCTCGTCATTTTCGTCGTTCATCTTTTCTAACCGAGTGATCTCGACCTTGTTCATCTTCTCTCTTGCATTCTTACTTCACCTCTTCCTCTTTCTCTTCCGTCTCGGTCCTAAGATCTCGGGACGAGATCTCTTGTTAGTGCAGGAGTGTTGTAACGCCCCGGATCCGATGCGTCAGGTGTCTTCCAGCTATTCACCTTTGTTGCCATGTCATTGCTTGCATGTTGCATTTTGCCATGTCATCATCTGCATTTCATCTGCATGTTTTTTCAAAACTTGCATCCGGCCTTTTCCCCCGCTGTCCGTTTAGCGATCCGCCACTCCCACATGCACCGGCGCACCCACCCCCCTCTTGTCTCTTTTCGTGAGCGGGTGTTAAACGTTCTTGGAATGGACCGAGTCTTGCCAAGTGGCCTTGGTACACCACCGGTAGACCGCCTGTCAAGTTTCGTGCCATTTGGAGGTCGTTTGATACTCCAACGGTTAACCGGGTAGCCGTAAAGACCTCTTTATGTTACAGCCCAACACCCCTCCAAAGTTGCCCAATAACCCATCCAAACCCCCTCCATGCTCTCGGCCGTTCGATCACGATCGCGTGGCCAAAAAACGCTCCCCATTTGGACTCTCCTAGCTCCCTCTACCTATAAATATACACCTTCCCCCGAAATTTCACAGTACAAACCCTAAAAATCTTCCCCTCTCCGCGTCGGACATGTCCGTCTGCCGCCGGACACACCACGTCGCCGCCCATCCGCAAATCAGGAGCCGCCACATGTCCCCGCGCCGCCCTCCGCCGCCGTGGCCCGCAAGGCCCACGGCCGGCCCGCCCGCACCCGCGCCGGGCCCGAGCCGCGCCCCGCGCATCGCCCCGCCTCTCCGCCGTCCAGGTCGCCTCCCCATCGCCTGTGCCACCGCGGAGCCCTGCACCGCCGCCCGCCGGCGCTTCGCCGCCGCCTTCACGCACGCCTCCCGCGGCCGCCGCCTCGCCGTCCGACTTCGCCCTCGTCGGCCTCCGCGGCTCCCATCCGCCGCGAGGACCGGGCCGCCGCCAGTCCCGCCGGCGAGCTTCGCCCGCCGCCTTCCCGCGCCGGAGCCCCGTGCGGTGGACGAGATCCACCCGTCCCGTGATCCAAACGCCCCGCCGTCCCGCTTCGCTCCGTCCTGGGATCTCCCCGTCCAACTTTCGCGGAGGTGAAATTTGGTTGTCCCTGTATCTTTGACATTTTCATGCCTTGTTCATCATGCCATAACTCCATGCTCGCTATTCCGATTTATGCATATGATATATCAAAATGTTCATCATGAGATGCTCTTCATTTCATTCCATTGTGCCATGCTTGTTTGAGTTCATCTTGTTGCCCAAGTCATCGTTGCAAGAGTGTTATATGCTGTTAACTGTTGTCTATTAACAGAACTTGGTTATTTGTCTTTTTCATTGCAATTTGTGTGTGCATCCTATTAGCTTGATGTCTACATGAGTTTTGAGCTACATCATGCCATCTTTAAAGTGGTGAAATCCATATATTTTTGTGAGTCTTGTAGTGAGTGCATCGAGCTCGTGAAGTAGGGTACTTGCTGTTGCTGTTTTGCTAGACTGAATCTGTTATATCATGATGCTATGTAAACCTGCTGCTACAAGTCATTCTATGCATAATCTGGAGATATTAACTAAGGATGTTTTGTTATACATGTCATGGTCTATCCATCCATTCCACTGGTTGCATTTATGGCCTACTGTAGATTATTGTTATCTTGCTCTCAAGTTGCTAAATAATGTTGTTGTCAGCCTGTTAACATTAAGTTCAGCTTTTCCATGTGTTTTGCTAGTGGTCCATGCATCCTATGAACTTTCTCTTGCCATGATTAGATTCATAAACATGTATTATTACTGTTTGTTGCCTTGTCATGCCATGTTTTGCTCTGTGGTGAGTTGTACAAGCTCACCAACATGCCTACTTATTGTTGTTCCTGCCATGTCTGAATCTGTCATATCATATGCCATGTTTGCATGGATGCTACCATATTTTCTGTTGATCTTTGGAATTAGTTCACTAAGGGAGTTTTGTTCTTTGTCTTTAGTGTTAGCATGCTATGCCTTTGTTTGCCATGATAAGTTTTTGTAACATGTTGTTTGATAGCTCTAAACATTGCAACCTGATGTTATTTCTGCTAAGCCTGAAACTGTCATTATTTGCAATCTTGCCATGTCCTTTTGAGCATGTTATAGTGTTTTCTGGAGATAGCTCAGTGTTCATGTTTTGTCATGCTTTACCTGTACTTCATGCCCATGCCTTTTGTTATTATGTTGAGGTGCTGTAGCATATTGTTTTGATGCTTGCAAGATACCTAGTTGCTGTTTTGGACAGCTTGTCCTTTAAACTTGTATAGAGTGTATGTGTTGAACCGTTGCTCCGTTTTGAGTGTGCTCTATATGAAACTTGCTTGATTTTGCATGAAGTTTCATATTATCATGTTGCATCCATGTTTTCAGAGTGTTTGCTTGATGGTTATATGCATTTTCCATCAATGCCATGTTTAGCTTGTTTTCCTCATATCTTCTAGGCCGTAGCTCCGAACTAAATGAACTTTATATGTAACTTGAATAGAATTTCGTGTAGATCATCTTGGTGCATCTTAACTTGCTGTTTAACAACTTGAACATAAGGTTTATCCAATTCTGGACTAATATCTAAATTTGCATATGAGGACTTACAGGAATTGTTATATGTTGTTTCCGGCCTCATTTAAACTTGCTTTGATGTGTTGCCCTTGTATGCATCATCTCTTTCCATGAGTAGATTCATGTAGCCTTGTCATGCATCATACTTGGTTGTGTGTCATGCCTTGTCTATGTGTTGTGTGTTTACCTTGTTGTTTGCTTCTTTTCGGTTGTGCTCCTTCTCGTTAGTTCCTGTTTCGTTGCGATCGTGAGGATTCGTTCGTCTACGCTTGGTTCGGCTTCATCCGTTCGTCTTCTTCATGGACTCGTTCTTCTTCCTTGCGGGATTTCAGGCAAGATGACCGCTACCCTGGATCTCACTACTATCATTGCTATGCTAGTCGCTTCGTTCTAGCGCTTTGCTGCGCTACATATCACTTGTTCTTCAAGCCACCCAAATTGCCATATCAGCCTCTAAAATTTTCACCCTTCCAAGCAAATCGTTGCTTGGCTATGTTACCGCTTCTGCTCAGCCCCTCTTATAGCATTGTTAGTTGTAGGTGAAGTTGAAGATTTGCTCCATGGTGGACAGGATTATGGTTGGGATATCACAATATCTCTTATTTAATTAATGCATCTATATACTTGGTAAAGGGTGGATGGCTCGGCCTTATGCCTGGTGTTTTGTTCCACTCTTGCCGCCCTAGTTTCCGTCATACCGGTGTTATGTTCCTTAATTTTGCGTTCCTTACACGGTTGGGTGATTTATGGGACCCCCTTGACAGTTCGCTTTGAATAAAACTCCTCCAGCAAGGCCCAACCTTGGTTTACATTTGCCTCACCTAGCCTTTTTTCCCTCGGGAGTCGCGCTCCTGAGGGTCATCTTATTTACCCCCCCCCCCCCCCGGGCCAGTGCTCGTCGTGAGTGTTGGTCCAACCTGTCAGCCGCCGGTGGCCACCAGGGGCAACTCTGGGCTGGCCTGCCGGAAGTTTGGATAATCCGGTGTGCCCTGAGAACGAGATATGTGCAGCTCCTATCGGGATTTGTCGGCACATTCGGGCGGCTTTGCTGGACTTGTTTTACCATTGTCGAAATGTCTTGTAAACCGGGATTCCGAGACTGATCGGGTCTTCCTGGGAGAAGGAATGTCCTTCATTGACCGTGAGAGCTTGTGATGGGCTAAGTTGGGACACCCCTGCAGGGTATAAACTTTCGAGAGCCGTGCCCGCGGTTATGTGACAGATGAGAATTTGTTAATGTCCGGTTGTAGATAACTTGACACCAGATACGAACTAAAATGCATCAACCATGTGTGTAGCCATGATGGTCTCTTTTCGGTGGAGTCCGGGAAGTGAACACGGTTTTGGGTTATGTTTGACATAAGTAGGAGTTCAGGATCACCTCTTGATCATTGCTAGCTTCACGACTGTTCCTTTGCTTCTCTTCTCGCTCTTATTTGCGTATGTTAGCCACCATATATGCTTAGTCGCTGCTGCAACCTCACCACTTTACCCCTTCCTTTCCCATTAAGCTTTGCTAGTCTTGATACCCATGGTAATGGGATTGCTGAGTCCTCGTGGCTCACAGATTACTACAACAACAGTTGCAGGTACATGTTATGCGATGATCTTGATGCGAGAGCGATGTTAACTTGTTTTGGAGTTCTTCTTCTGCTTCTTCTTTGATCAGGGGATAGGTTCCAGGTTGGTAGCCTGGGCTAGCAGGGTGGATGTCGTTTGAGTTTCTGTTTGTGTTTCATCCGTAGACGGATGCTGCTCTTATGTAAGATGATGTTGTATTCGGGTGGCATTGTATGCCTTATGTATGTATCCCTATCTATTATGTAATGTTGATGTAATGATATCCACCTTGCAAAAGCGTCTTCAAGATGCGCTTCTATCCTTGGTGGGACCTTCGAGTTCCTTTAGGATAGGGTCGCATCTTGGGCGTGACAAAAATATAGCATATGACCAAAAAATAATGAAAAGTTTTGATTGTGATTTAGACATAGGTATTTTTGCATGTGCTATCGCGATATTTTGCCCTTGAGTTAAGCAATTTTTATACGTCAAATATTACTATCTTAGTATCATATATTAGTATCATGTATGCCACATGGTGATTCCACATTTTACTTCACTTCGCTTTTTTTAACCATACTTCATGTACGCTTTTTGATTAACTTGAAAGTCACTTTGGAGCACGGGCACATGTAGTAGTTTATAGAAACATATTTTTATCCAAAAAGTATAAAAATGTAGTATATTTGTGTGAATTTTCATCAAAATTCGTGCTTGTATGTGAAAGATTAAAAGGAAGAAAACTCATGCAAAAAAACAAGTTATTTTTCACTGGATTTTTGTATTTTTTTACTTTTAATGAAATTTGGTATGTACTCAGATTTTCATATTTGTCAGGGTTGTTATCTTCTTCTATTTCTTTTGGTGGCGACGTTGCTCTAGTCACGCATATACATTTGTTCCTACTTTTATGGATGTACAGACGCATTTTTTTTTCTAGCAAATATTGGGCGTACACGAGCACTTTTTCAAACCAGCTACCAATGCAGCACCATCCCAGGCTGTACCCACAATCATGTTTTATTAGAGAATCAAATCAGCTTTAATTAACATAACACAAATACTCGTGGGTTGCAACGGAAAAGAAAATTGACGTGTGTCCATGAAGTTGTCCGCCTGAGCGGTTTAACGGCATCAGTATAGTGCCACCTAACGGCAACAAATAGGTGTACACCGAGATTTTGAAGAAAAGCATTAATTCAACCGTGCATTAGTCGTGAAAGAATCCTTAACACCGATGATAAGGGACACTTCTTCATAATTCTACAATTATTATGACAAAATTATTGCATGAGTAACTATCCATGAACTGGTTAATTTATCAATCTCATTTAATCGGGTATTCATCTTTTATATGTTTTATTTATCTCATGCAACCAGAACCCACAATTACATTTAAATCATGTCTTTTTTTCTTGGTACGTTTTCCTTTTTCTCATGAAGCACACACTCCCATTTAATTAATAGTCAACCAACAAAATACTCCCTCCGTTCTGAAATAATTGTCGCTGGAGATAACTAGTTCATTTTTCGTCATGTTGTAATATTTTCCGCTTTCCCCTTTTGCCCCTCACACTCGCTCTCTCCCGACAGGCCCCCGGCTACCACTCTCCTGCTCCCCATCCCAGATTCGTCGACCTCACCCCACCCACCACCGCCCACCGCCAGCTCCGACAACCCCACCTTGGCACCCATCCACGAGCTGGTGCAGCCGGATGAGGACGACCCCATCGAGACCGCCTCTTCCTCCGGCGACCACGCCACCCAGCGCCACCAGGACGCCTCCGCACCACCAGGACGCCGCCGCACCACCACGGAGCTTCCAGCTCTCCCCGTCCCAATCGCCTCCTTCCTCCGGCAACCACGCCACCCAGCGCCACCAGGATGCCGCCGCACCACCACCGAGCTTCCAGCACTCCCAGTCCCAATCCCCTCCTCCGGCCGGCCTCTCCTCCCTCTCGTCGGTCAAAGGTGACATTTTTAGCAGCCGGGGTGCTCGATTCATGGGCGGCGGTGCTCGATTCATGGGCGGCGGTGCTCGATCCATGCTGGAGCAGCGGGAGGAGGAGGCCAAGGTGGAGATCGTGGTGCGGGAGCGGGAGCTCGGCGAGACGGTGGTGGCGGCGGCGGGGCAGCTCCGATCGTCCACGCTCCTCGTCAGCCTCCACGACAAGAGCTTCCTCTACAGGTAACTGAATAAATACAGCTATCTGAAAGTTAGCCCACATAAGCTCAAGTCCATGCAGCTAGCTAGGCTAGGATGTTTTGTTTTCCGTTTAAAATAATCTACAGCAGGGTCGGATGTGACCCATGCATGCACGGCAATCACGTAGATCGTGGGAATGCTGTTAGCAGGCGATCTCATGTTTCCTTTGTTCTGTTATCCCCTCCTGGTCGCTCGGTCTCTGCTATGGACGTGATCACGGGATGGCGCGATCTACGCGGATCATGGCGACCAGATCGGGAGGGTAGTCTAGCTTTTGTACTTCAGATAAAAGGAATGAACGAGACAGAAAACGTTGCGACAGTTAGGCAGCACAAACTCTCTCGCGGACTCGTTCGTGTTCTTCCTCTCTCTCTCCGGCTAGTTCCTCTCTCCTCCGATCGCTCGACGACGACAATTGGCATCAGAGTTGTGGTGTCCGATCCCTGCTCCGGTGGCCGGCGGTGTCTGATCCGTGGCGGCCATGTCTAACAGCGAGTCCGGGAAGGAGAAAAAGAAGGCCATAGCGAAGTCGCCGTCGTTCGGGGCGCCCGTCGCCCGACTCACAGGCGGCGGCGGCGGGGAAATCCACATCATCGAGCGCGTCGTGCGAGAGGAGTCGGGGGCGTCCATGATGCTCACGCGCACCAACTATATGGAGTGGGCACTCGTGATGCGGGTCAAGCTGCAGGTCGCCCATGTCTGGTCCACGGTGACCGACGCCGCCACTGACGAGTGCGACGACCGGCGCGCGTTGCAAATCATCCTCACTGGCGTTCCGTCGGAGATGCTGCGTGTGCTGGCCGTGAAGGACACGGTGAAGACGGCGTAGGAGACCATCAAGACACTCCGCATGGGGAGTGAGCGCGCTCGCGACGCCAAGGCGCAAGTGCGCCGCCGTGAGTTCGAGGAGCTCCGCTTCAAAGATGGCGAGTCCGTCGAAGACTTTGCGCTGCGGCTCTCCGGTCTCGTCGCTGACCTTGAGCTGTACGGTGATCCTGTGACGGAGCACAAGGCCGTCCAGAAGTTTCTTCGAGTCGTGTCGCGCAAGTACCGCCAGATGGCGATGGCAATAGAAGCGCTCATCGATCTAAAAATGATGTCGATTGAGGAGCTCACTGGGCGTCTATCGGCATGCGAGGATCACTATGACCTCGACGACGCCAAGTAGTCCACCGGCCAGCTCATGTACACCGCGGAAGAGTGGGCTGCTCGTGAGCACAAGTACGGTGGCGGAACGTCATCCGGCGGCAGCGGCGGAAAGGGAAATTCACCGGGCAAGTCGCCGGCCAAGGGCGACGGCGAAGGCGGGAAGTCGCCGTCCGGCAATAGCGGCGCTGGTGGATCCGGCGGCTCCAACGGCAAGAAGAAGGGGAAATGCCATTATTGCGGCAAGACCGGACACTGGAAAAAGGACTGCTGGTCATGGCTGGAGAAGCAGAAGGAACCAGGGAAGAAGGAACATGCTAACCTCATCCGCGACGGCGGCCACGAACATGATCAGGGGCTGCTCATGGCAGTGGTCACCGATGTCAACTCCCCACAACTCGTCGTGCCGCAGGCTGTCTTCCTAAATGAAGAAAAGGTGATCCCTGTTCCCTCGCCCTGGTACTTTGACACTGGTGCGTCTAGTCACATGACAGGTGTCGTGGTGGGCGCACGGCAGATGCCAAGGGATGGCTAAAGAGAGGAGGAGGCTCGAGGGCGCTGGTGGGCTTCAGAGGCGAGGTTGATATGCGTGGGCGCGGGACGCCGGACATACCCAGGTTCTATTGGAAATATGCCCTAGAGGCAATAATAAAAGTATTATTATATTTCAATGTTCATGATAAATGTCTTTTATTCATGCTATAACTGTATTATCCGGAAATCGTAATACACGTGTGAATACTTAGACCACAATATGTCCCTGGTGAGCCTCTAATTGACCAGCTCGTTGTGATCAACAGATAGTCATGGTTTCCTGACTATGGACATTGGATGTCGTTGATAACGGGATCACATCATTAGGAGAATGATGTGATGGACAAGACCCAATCCTAAGCATAGCATAAAAGATCGTGTAGTTCGTTTTGCTAGAGCTTTGCCAATGTCAAGTATCTCTTCCTTAGACCATGAGATCGTGTAACTCCCGGATACCGTAAGACTGCCTTGGGTGTATCAAACGTCACAACGTAACTGGGTGACTATAAAGGTGCATTACAGGTATCTCCGAAAGTAGCTGTTGGGTTGACACGGATCGAGACTGGGATTTGTCACTCCGTATGACGGAGAGGTATCTCTGGGCCCACTCGGTAATGCATCATCATTATGAGCTCAATGTGACCAAGGTGTTGGACACGGGATCATGCATTACGGTACGAGTAAAGTGACTTGCCGGTAACGAGACTGAACAAGGTATTGGGATACCGACGATCGAGTCTCGGGCAAGTAACGTACCGATTGACAAAGGGAATTGCATACAGGGTTTGATCGAATCCTCGACATAGTGGTTCATCTGATGACAACATCGAGGAGCATGTGGGAGCCATCATGGGTATCCAGATCCTGCTGTTGGTTATTGACTGAGAGCGTCTCGGTCATGTCTGCATGTCTCCCGAACCCGTAGGGTCTACACACTTAAGGTTCGGTGACGCTAGGGTTATTAGGAAGACTAGTATGTGACTACCGAATGTTGTTCGGAGTCCCGGATGGGATCCTGGACGTCACGAGGAGATCCGGAATGGTCCGGAGGTAAAGATTTATATATGGGAAGTTGTCAAACGGACACCGGGAAGTTTCGGGGTCATACCGGTATTGTACCGGGGCCACCGGAAGGGTTCCGGGGGTCCACCGGGAGGGGCCACCCCTCCCGGGGGGGCACATGGGCTGCGTGGGGCAGGGAGCCAGCCCCTGGTGGGCTAGCCGCACCCCCCTCCCTTGGGCCCATGCGCCTAGGATTGAGGGGGAACCCTAGAGGGGGCGCCCCCCTTGACTTGGGGGGCAAGCCACCCTCTCCCCTCTCCCCTAGGCCGCCGCACCCCCCCCCCTAGATGGGTTCTAGGGGGCCGGCCCCCTTCTCCCTTCCCCCTATAAATAGAGGGGTGAGGGGAGGGCAGCCACACGACCCTCCAAGGCGCAGCCCTCCCCTCCCCAACACCTCTCCTCCTCCGTTGTGTGCTTGGCGAAGCCCTGTCGGAGTACTGCCTCTCCACCATCACCACGCCGTCGTGCTGCCGGTGGAGCTGTCTTCCTCAACCTCTCCTTCCCCCTTGCTGGATCAAGAAGGAGGAGACGTCTCCCGTCCCGTACGTGTGTTGAACGCGGAGGTGCTGTCCGTTCAGCACTTGGTCATCGGTGATTCGAATCACGTCGAGTACGACTACATCATCACCTTGCAAGCTTCCGCACGCGATCTACAAGTGGTATGTAGATACAAACTCTCTCCCTTGACTCGTTGCTTAGATGAACTCATAGAAGGATCTTGGTGAAGCCGTAGGAAAAATTTTAATTTTCTGCAACGTTCCCCAACAGTGGCATCATGAGCTAGGTCTATGCGTAGTTCTCTTTGCACGAGTAGAACACAATTTTGTTGTGGGCGTGGATTTTGTCATCTTACTTGCCTCTACTAGTCTTTTCTTGCTCAACGGTATTGTGGGATGAAGCGGCCCGGACCAACCTTACATGTACGCTTACGTGAGACCGGTTCCACCGACTGACATGCACTAGTTGCATAAGGTGGCTGGCGGGTGTCTGTCTCTCCCACTTTAGTTGGAGCGGAATCGATGAACAGGGCCCTTATGAAGGGTAAATAGAAGTTGACAAAATCACGTTGTGGTGATTCGTAGGTAAGAAAACGTTCTTGCTAGAACCCAATTGCAGCCACGTAAAAGATGCAACAACAATTAGAAGACGTCTAACTTGTTTTTGCAGCGATTGATCATGTGATGTGATATGGCCAGAAGTTGTGATGAATGATGAATTGTGATGTATGAGATCATGTTCTTTGTAATAGGATTCACGACTTGCATGTCGATGAGTATGACAACCGGCAGAAGCCATAGGAGTTGTCTTTATTTTTTGTATGACCTGCGTGTCATTAAAGAACGCCATGTAACTCACTTTACTTTATTGCTAAACGCGTTAGCCATAGAAGTAGAAGTAGTCGTTGGCGTGACAACTTCATGAAGACACGATGATGGAGATCATGATGATGGAGACCATGGTGTCAAGCCGGTGACAAGATGATCATGGAGCCCCGAAGATGAAGATCAATGGAGCTATATGATATTGGCCATATCATGTCACAACTATATAATTGCATGTGATGTTTATTATGTTTATGCATCTTGTTTACTTAGGACGACGGTAGTAAATAAGATGATCCCTTACAAAAATTTCAAGAAGTGTTCTCCCCTAACTGTGCACCGTTGCTACAGTTCGTCGCTTCTAAGCACCACGTGATGATCGGGTGTGATGGATTCTTACGTTCACATACAACGGGTGTAAGACAGTTTTACACAGCGAAAACACTTAGGGTTAACTTGACGAGCCTAGCATGTGCAGACATGGCCTCGGAACACGGAGACCGAAAGGTCGAACACGAATCAAATGGAAGATACGATCAACATGAGAATGTTCACCGACGATGACTAGTCCGTCTCACGTGATGATCGGACACGGGCTAGTCGACTCGGATCGTGTAACACTTAGATGACTAGAGGGATGTCTAATCTAAGTGGGAGTACATAATTTGATTAGAACTTTATTATCATGAACTTAGTCTAAAACCTTTGCAAATATGTCTTGTAGATCAATGGCCAACGCTAATGTCAACATGAACTTCAACGCGTTCCTAGAGAAAACCAAGCTGAAAGATGATGGCAGCAACTATACGGACTGGGTCCGAAACCTGAGGATCATCCTCATAGCTGCCAGGAAACAATATGTCCTAGAAGGACCGCTAGGTGACGCTCCCGTCCCAGAGAACCAAGACATTATGAATGCTTGGCAGTCTCGTATTGATGATTACTCCCTCGTTCAGTGCGGCATGCTTTACAGCTTAGAACCGGGGCTCCAAAAGCGTTTTGAGCACCACGGAGCATATGAGATGTTCGAAGAGCTGAAACTAGTTTTTCAAGCTCATGCCCGGGTCAAGAGATATGATGTCTCCGACAAGTTCTACAGTTGTAAGATGGAGGAAAACAGTACTGTCAGTGAGCACATCCTGAAGATGTCTGGGTTGCACAACCGTATGACCCAGCTGAACATTAACCTCCCAGATGAGGCGGTCATTGACAGAATCCTCCAGTCGCTCCCACCAAGCTACAAGAGCTTTGTGATGAACTACAACATGCAGGGGATGGAAAAGACCATTCCTGAAGTGTTCTCGATGCTGAAGTCAGCAGAGGCTGAAATCAAGAAAGAACATCAAGTGTTGATGGTCAATAAGACCACTAAGTTCAAGAAGGGCAAGGGTAAGAAGAACTTCAAGAAGGACGGCAAAGATGTTGCCGCGCCTGGTAAGCCAGTTACCGGGAAGAAGTCAAAGAATGGACCTAAGCCTGAGACTGAGTGCTTTTATTGCAAGGGGAAGGGTCACTGGAAGCGGAACTGCCCCAAATACTTAGCGGATAAGAAGGCCGGCAACACCAAAGGTATATTTGATATACATGTGATTGATGTGTACCTTACCAGTACTCATAGTAACTCCTGGGTATTTGATACCGGTGCCGTTGCTCATATTTGTAACTCACAGCAGGAGCTGCGGAATAAACGGAGACTGGCGAAGGACGAGGTGACGATGCGCGTCGGGAATGGTTCCAGAGTCGATGTGATCGCCGTCGGCACGCTGCCTCTACATTTACCTACGGGATTAGTTTTGAACCTTAATAATTGTTATTTAGTGCCAAGTTTGAGCATGAACATTGTATCTGGATCTCGTTTAATACGAGATGGCTACTCATTTAAGTCTGAGAATAATGGTTGTTCGATTTATATGAGAGATATGTTTTATGGTCATGCTCCGATGGTCAATGGTTTATTCTTAATGAATCTCGAGCGTAATATTACACATGTTCACAGTGTAGATACCAAAAGATTTAAAGTTGATAACGATAGTCCCACATACTTGTGGCACTGCCGCCTTGGTCACATTGGTGTCAAGCGCATGAAGAAGCTCCATGCCGATGGACTTTTAGAGTCTCTTGATTATGAATCGTTTGACACGTGCGAACCATGCCTTTTGGGCAAAATGACCAAGACTCCGTTCTCCGGAACAATGGAGCGAGCAACCAACTTGTTGGAAATCATACATACCGATGTGTGCGGTCCAATGAGCGTTGAGGCTCGCGGAGGATATCGTTATGTTCTCACTCTCACTGATGACTTGAGTAGATATGGGTATGTCTACTTAATGAAACACAAGTCTGAGACCTTTGAAAAGTTCAAGGAATTTCAGAATGAGGTAGAGAATCAACGTGACCGAAAGATAAAATTCTTACGATCAGATCGTGGAGGAGAATACTTAAGTCACGAATTTGGTACACACTTAAGGAAATGTGGAATCGTTTCACAACTCACGCCGCCTGGAACACCTCAGCGAAACGGTGTATCCGAACGTCGTAATCGCACCCTATTGGATATGGTGCGGTCTATGATGTCTCTTACCGATTTACCGCTATCTTTTTGGGGATACGCTCTAGAGACAGCTACATTCACTTTAAATAGGGCACCGTCTAAATCCGTTGAGACGACACCGTATGAATTATGGTTTGGAAAGAAACCTAAGCTGTCGTTTCTAAAAGTTTGGGGATGCGATGCATATGTCAAGAAACTTCAACCTGAAAAGCTCGAACCCAAGTCGGAAAAATGCGTATTCATAGGATACCCTAAGGAAACTGTAGGGTATACCTTCTACTTAAGATCCGAAGGCAAGATCTTTGTTGCCAAGAACGGATACTTTCTGGAAAAAGAGTTTCTCTCGAAAGAAGTAAGTGGGAGGAAAGTAGAACTCGATGAAGTACTACCTCTTGAGCGGGAAAGTGGCGCAGCGCAGGAAACCGTTCCTGTGATGCCCACACCAACTGAAGAGGAAAACAATGATGATGATCAAGGTACTTCGGATCAAGTTACTGCTGAACTTCGTAGGTCCACAAGGACACGTTCCGCACCAGAGTGGTACGGCAACCCTGTCCTAGAAATCATGTTGTTAGACAACAATGAACCTTCGAACTATGAAGAAGCGATGGCGGGCCCGGATTCCAACAAATGGCTAGAAGCCATGAAATCCGAGATAGAATCCATGTATGAAAACAAAGTATGGACTTTGACAGACTTGCCCAATGATCGGCGAGCGATAGAAAACAAATGGATCTTTAAGAAGAAGACGGACGCGGATGGTAATGTTACAATCTATAAGGCTCGACTTGTCGCTAAGGGTTATCGACAAGTTCAAGGGATTGACTACGACGAGACTTTCTCTCCCGTAGCGAAGCTAAAGTCCGTCCGAATCATGTTAGCAATTGCCGCATACTATGATTATGAGATATGGCAGATGGACGTCAAAACAGCATTCCTTAACGGGCATCTTAAGGAAGAACTGTATATGATGCAGCCGGAAGGTTTTGTCGATCCTAAGAACGCTAACAAAGTATGCAAGCTCCAGCGATCCATTTATGGGCTGGTGCAAGCATCTCGGAGTTGGAATATTCGCTTTGATGAGATGATCAAAGCGTTTGGGTTTATGCAGACTTATGGAGAAGCCTGCGTTTACAAGAAAGTGAGTTGGAGCTCTGTAGCATTTCTCATATTATATGTAGATGACATACTCTTGATGGGAAATAATATAGAATTTCTGGACAGCATTAAGGCCTACTTGAATAAGTGTTTTCAATGAAGGACCTTGGAGAAGCTGCTTATATATTAGGCATCAAGATCTATAGAGATAGATCGAGACGCCTCATAGGTATTTCACAAAGCACATACCTTGATAAGATTTTGAAGAGGTTCAAAATGGATCAGTCCAAGAAGGGGTTCTTGCCTATGTTACAAGGTGTGAGATTGAGCTCGGCTCAGTCACCGACCACGGCAAAAGATAAAGAAGAGATGAGTGTCATCCCCTATGCTTCAGCCATAGGATCTATTATGTATGTCATGCTGTGTACCAGACCCGATGTAAACCTTGCCGTAAGTTTGGTAGCAAGATACCAAAGTAATCCCGGCAAGGAACACTGGACAGCGGTCAAGAATATTCTGAAGTACCTGAAAAGGACGAAGGACATGTTTCTCGTTTATGGAAGAGACGAAGAGCTCGTCGTAAAGGGTTACGTCGACGCTAGCTTCGACTCAGATCTGGATGACTCTAAGTCACAAACCGGATACGTGTATATGTTGAATGGTGGAGCAGTAAGCTGGTGCAGCTGCAAGCAGAGCGTCGTGGCGGGATCTACGTGTGAAGCGGAGTACATGGCATCCTCGGAGGCAGCGCATGAAGCGATTTGGGTGAAGGAGTTCATCACCGACCTAGGAGTCATACCCAATGCGTCGGGGCCGATCAAACTCTTCTGTGACAACACTGGAGCTATTGCCCTCACCAAGGAGCCCAGGTTTCACAAGAAGACCAGGCACATCAAGCGTCGTTTCAACTCCATCTGTGAAAATGTTCAAGATGGAGACATAGAGATTTGCAAAGTGCACATGGATCTGAATGTCGCAGATCCGCTGACTAAACCTCTCTCGCGTGCAAAACATGATCAACACCAGAACTCTATGGGTGTTTGATTCATCACAATGTAACTAGATTGGTGACTCTAGTGCAAGTGGGAGACTGTTGGAAATATGCCCTAGAGGCAATAATAAAAGTATTATTATATTTCAATGTTCATGATAAATGTCTTTTATTCATGCTATAACTGTATTATCCAGAAATCGTAATACACGTGTGAATACTTAGACCACAATATGTCCCTGGTGAGCCTCTAGTTGACCAGCTCGTTGTGATCAACAGATAGTCATGGTTTCCTGACTATGGACATTGGATGTCGTTGATAACGGGATCACATCATTAGGAGAATGATGTGATGGACAAGACCCAATCCTAAGCATAGCATAAAAGATCGTGTAGTTCGTTTTGCTAGAGCTTTGCCAATGTCAAGTATCTCTTCCTTAGACCATGAGATCGTGTAACTCCCGGATACCGTAAGAGTGCCTTGGGTGTATCAAACGTCACAACGTAACTGGGTGACTATAAAGGTGCATTACAGGTATCTCCGAAAGTAGCTGTTGGGTTAACATGGATCGAGACTGGGATTTGTCACTCCGTATGACGGAGAGGTATCTCTGGGCCCACTCGGTAATGCATCATCATTATGAGCTCAATGTGACCAAGGTGTTGGACACGGGATCATGCATTACGGTACGAGTAAAGTGACTTGCCGGTAACGAGACTGAACAAGGTATTGGGATACCGACGATCGAGTCTCGGGCAAGTAACGTACCGATTGACAAAGGGAATTGCATACAGGGTTTGATCAAATCCTCGACATAGTGGTTCATCCGATGACAACATCGAGGAGCATGTGGGAGCCATCATGGGTATCCAGATCCCGCTGTTGGTTATTGACTGAGAGCGTCTCGGTCATGTCTGCATGTCTCCCGAACCCGTAGGGTCTACACACTTAAGGTTCGGTGACGCTAGGGTTATTAGGAAGACTAGTATGTGACTACCGAATGTTGTTCGGAGTCCCGTATGGGATCCTGGACGTCACGAGGAGATCCGGAATGGTCCGGAGGTAAAGATTTATATATGGGAAGTTGTCAAACGGACACCGGGAAGTTTCGGGGTCATACCGGTATTGTAACGGGGCCACCGGAAGGGTTCCGGGGGTCCATCGGGAGGGGCCACCCCTCCCGGGGGGCCACATGGGCTGCGTGGGGCAGGGAGCCAGCCCCTGGTGGGCTGGCCGCACCCCCCTCCCTTGGGCCCATGCGCCTAGGGTTGAGGGGGAACCCTAGAGGGGGCACCCCCCTTGACTTGGGGGGGAAGCCACCCTCTCCCCTCTCCCCTAGGCCGCCGCACCCCCCCCCCTAGATGGGTTCTAGGGGGCCGGCCCCCTTCTCCCTTCCCCCTATAAATAGAGGGGTGAGGGGAGGGCAGCCACACGACCCTCCAAGGCGCAGCCCTCCCCTCCCCAACACCTCTCCTCCTCCGTTGTGTGCTTGGCGAAGCCCTGTCGGAGTACTGCCTCTCCACCATCACCACGCCGTCGTGCTGCCGGTGGAGCTGTCTTCCTCAACCTCTCCTTCCCCCTTGCTGGATCAAGAAGGAGGAGACGTCTCCCGTCCCGTACGTGTGTTGAACGCGGAGGTGCTGTCCGTTCAGCACTTGGTCATCGGTGATTCGAATCACGTCGAGTACGACTACATCATCACCTTGCAAGCTTCCGCACGCGATCTACAAGTGGTATGTAGATGCAAACTCTCTCCCTTGACTCGTTGCTTAGATGAACTCATAGATGGATCTTGGTGAAGCCGTAGGAAAAATTTTAATTTTCTGCAACGTTCCCCAACAGGTTCGGGGCTCTCCGGAGAGATAACACCCCTAGTCCTGCCGAGTTTAGTTGGATGGTCGATAGTACAATGTCGCTCCTGGAGCTATTTGGAGGAGGAAGGAGGCTGGCCAAGGCTCGGGCTGCCCCTTCCCTCTGGTGTTGCTATGTAGTGGCTAGTCCTATCTTGCTTGCTTGCTTTATCTAGTGCGGCTTTGCATGCCAGGGATCTCACATGTCGTATGTATCGTGCTTCGTTGCCCCTGTGGGCATGGACTCCTGGGGGGCTTTATGGATTAACCCACCCAGGGTTACAATGGTAATATGCCGAGTCAGTGGGTCCGTATTGTTGGTGTCCTGGGTTCTGGGCTGGGTCCCGCTTGGGGGCTTGTGGTTCGCCGAGTTCCCCTAGGTGCGGGCCCCGCATGCCTAGGTGGACTGTGTGCCGTCTTGTCGATCGTCATGGCGTGGCCGAGTCGAGCCACGCACAGTGTTCTCCGTCAGGCTGCCGCTTGCTGTCGTCAGCGGTGAGGGCGGGAACACTGTTGCCGTGCCAGCCCTGGTCAGCGGGTAGGTAAGGGGCACTATTGCCATGCTCTGGCTGACAACGGGCATGGGCGGGGGCACTATTGCCTTGGTCATTGGTGATTAAGGTCTCGTCCCATCGTACGGCCTGGATGGGACGGGAGCTGACCCATTGCTGGGTTGCCGTGGACGCCACGGGTGAGTTGGCTTGCTCGGGTAGCCTAGGTTGCGCCGGGCTAAGTTGCCTTGTGCCAGCCGCTGCGGCCGGGTCGACGTACCTTGCCGAGTCGAGGGTCTTGGCCGGGTTGCGCGCCTTGCCGGGTGGAGCAACCCGGCCTGGCGCACGCCGGTTTGCGGGGCAATGCGGGCCCCACTGTTTTTGAAACAGATCCGGGTTTCGTTGCCTGCCTGGGGTTCATCCCCCTGACGGTAGTCCCCGAAGCTGTGAAGGTCTGTCGTCTTCAGATGAGTGGGCCTTCGCAGCTTTCCCCTTGAGCAAGGCGGAATCTGCGAACGCCGGGTCCGGCAACACCCACTGTGTGCCGGTTTTCTAAGAAACCGGATCGCGGCATCCCGGCTGTGGCAGGAACCGAGGGGTCCATCGAATCTTGAGGCGATCCCTTGGGCTTCGCGCAGGCGCCACATAGTGCCCGAAAATCGGAGGGGCCTGATGGGACTAGGCGATGGGCCGGGGCCCGCCGCCGCACGCCCTTGGCCACGCGCACGGATTTATTGCAGCGTCTGGGGGCCGGTTGCACTTCCCCGTGCAGTTAGTGTGTGCGTACGTGCGCACTTATTGCGGGGTAGTGGAACGAGCACGTGCAGACGATCCCACTCCCCCACGTTTGAACCGGGGGTTATAAATTGAGGGGGGCAAGGGGGCGGCGGACATTATTCTCGCTCGCGCCCTCCTGACCCCCTGCTTTTGCTCTGCTTCTTGCCACCGACGCACAGCTGAGCCCGCGGCCTTGAGCAGAGACCTTCTCCGTCGTACTTCTTTCTTCTCTTCTTCCGGCGATGTCGCTGCCTCGGGCTCGTGGATGGGCTCGACCGTAACCCCCGACGACATCACCTACCTTCGGTCCTCACGGCGCCTGCCGTGGGAGATGGACGTCGGTGTCCGTCTGCCGCACAGTGAGAAGAGGCCCCGGCCCGAGGGGCAGGAGCGCGTCGTCTTCCTCACGCATTTCAAGCGTGGCTTCGGGCTGCCGGTGAGCACTTTCTTCTGGGCGTTCCTGGAGTTATTCGGGCTCCAACCGCACCACCTTGGCGCCGGCGCCATCGTTCAGCTCTCCATTTTCATGACCCTGTGCGAAGGGTACCTGGGGGTCGAGCCAACCATTGATCTTTGGGTGCGCTTCTTCTCCCTGGAGCAGCAGGGCCCGTCGGCCGGAGAGTTCGCCGACTGCGGGGCCGCCGTCATCTTGAAGCGGTCGGGGGCGGACTTTCCCAAGATCCCACTCGAGGATTCTGCCAAGAAGTGGCAGAACTCCTTCTTCTATGTCCGCAACCATGGCGCGGACCACATCAGTCTTCCCCCTTTCGCCGTCGCGCCGCCGCGGGCGAAAATGAACTAGGGCTACTCGCTTTGGCGCTCGTCGCAAGAGATCGTCAATCTCTGCAAGCGGGTCACAGTGATGAGAACGCAGGAGGGGCTCACCGGCTCCGACCTCCTTGCCGAGTTCATCACCCACCGGGTTCTCCCGCTTCAGAGACGCTCCTGCCTCATCGGCGAGATGATCGGGCTTCAGGACCCCAACCGGATGGGGTCGACGCGGCTTTCTGCGAAGCAGGTCGCGCGAGGCATGAACCACATCTCCAAGGCCAACCTTGGAGAGGAGTGGCGATTCGGCAAGGTGCCGTACAGCCAGGCGAACCCGGCGCCGCAGGTGAGCGTCTGGTCTTCTTATTTTTCCGCCGCGCATCTTCTCATTTGTCCCGATGCGTCACGGGAGATTCTTCTGAACGCGAGCCGGCACCCTTATGCCCGGGCGCCGTCGCAGGTGGCGCCGGTGGCACCAGAGGAACCCGTGGCTCACGGCGGCGAGGAGGTGGCTGAGTCCGACACCGGCGCTGGGCATCGCGCGGGTAAGCTTCAAATCTTTTCCTTCTTCATTTGTCTTGAATCATTTGGGCGCGTTGCGGCGTAGGCAACGCTGACGCCGGTTGTTGGTGTAGCGGCGTTGGGCGGGGGAGGCGGCGAGGCGGGCGGAGGCCGGTCCTTGCATGGAGCGGCACCGAGCCGCCCGCACGGAAAGGACAGCGTCGCGCCGCGACCCCGGGCCCCGAAGCACACGGCGGATCCGGTCGAGCCTGGGAGGCCGGCCAAGAAGAGGCGCGCGAAGCCTACTCCGGTCCTGGTCTTGTCGGGGTAAGTCTTACTCCTTGCTTGTGCCTGGATTTCTTGGGCCGGCCTTGTCTTCGCTTGCTTATTCTTCTTCTTTCTTCAGGTCACCAATCGCGCTGGCGAGGGCGGCGGTGGAGGCCGCGGCCGCCGAGGGGACCGCGTTCCACAGGAGCCGGTCCAACCTCGCCGGCCTGGCCGGGGAGGAGGGACGGGGCGACTCGGACCTCGGCCTGGACCCGGATGACGCTGAGGCCTTGGCCTGGCGGGACAGGAACCTGGCCGAGGCGGAGTTGGAGGAGGCGTCGGTCCGGGCTTGGACCGATGCGGCGGCGGCATGGGCACGAGGCGGCATGGAGCCGGCCTGGCGCGAGATGCCGGAGGGCACGGTGGTGGCGGCGACGGTTTTTGAGCCATCGACGGTGAGGGAGCATGGCCGCGGAGGCCGGGCTGAGGTGGTGGTCCTCAACCGGGAGGTCGTGGAGGTGGGGGACGAAACCCCGCCGCGGGCCGACGTGGTCGAGTGCACGGGGGCCGATGGCGGTGGGGACGGTGTCGCTTTGGAGGAGGCGCCACGGGTGGCGGTGCCGGAAGCGCCGCCGGTCGTGGAGGAGGCACCGCAGGCGGCGGTGCGTGAGGTGGCGACGCACGGTGTCGCGGCATCCGAGGAGGCTCTAACGCCGGGAGGGGCGTCGGAGGAGCTGCTGACCGCGTCGCAAGCGGCCAGCGGTGGGCGTGCCCTAGTGCTCCGTCCGGGAGGGCGTCGAGCCGCCGTGCTGCAGCTCGCGCAAAGCGGGGGCGCGACCATCTTCGGGCCTAGACCCAGGAAGAGGCGGCGCTGGACACCGTTAGCCGCCACCTTCGAGGTCGGACGGAGCGGCTTGAGGCCTTCGCCCAGGCCGAGGTGGAACGGACGCGCGACTTGGAGCGGCCGTCTTGGTAAGTTCTTCTTTCTTCTTGTTTTCTTCTGATTTCGTCTCTGTGGGGGCGCGCCAGCGCACCCACTGGGTGTAGCCCCCGAGGTTCGGGCCAACTATGTAGTAGTTGGGTCGAACCTTAGGAGCGTTGGCCTTGTCCTTACTTTGGTCTTCTCTTCAGCACCTTGACGCCTTCCGCGTTGCCGCCTACAACCGGCTCCTGGGCAGGCATCAGGAGCTCAGGGAGCAGCTTGCTGCCAAGGAGGAGGAGCTTCGCGTCGCCGTAGGTACTTTGTTGTGCTCTTTCTTCTAGTGGGGGCGCGCTAGCGCACCCACTAGGTGTAGCCCCTGAGATTCGGGCCAACTGTGTAACAGTTGGGCCAAATCTTTAGTCTTGTCTTATTCTTTCTTTCTGCTGAGTTCCTCTTCTTTGCAGCCGAGGTGCTGTTTGTTGGCGGACCTGGCTGCTCCGGGCTGGTCATCACTATGACTGGCTTGTTGTTGATTCCGGCCGTCTTGGCGTCGAGGTGGCGCATGCGAGGGCGGAGGCGGACGCGGCCCGGCGGTCTCTTGACGAGGCCGACCGGCTGCACGAGCAGCTGGCGGGTCACAAGAGCCGCCTTGAGGCCGAGGTGGAGCTTCTTAAGGCGGAGGCCGCCAAGGTGGTGGAGACGCAGTGGGCCCTGGTCGAGGCGGACCAGCAGCGCGGCCAGCTGGCCGACGACAAGGGCCGGCTCCAGGCCGAGGTGGAGCGTCTGCGGGAGCAGGCCACCACAGCTGAGGAGGCCCGCCAGGCCGAGGCTCGCCGTCATGAGGCGGCCGAGAAGGCGGCCGAAGACAAGGACGCCGAGCTGAAGGCGGCCCTTGCTAAGGCGGCCGACCTGGAGAAGGCGCTCGGGAAGCAGGACCGTGTCTTGGAGCGGGAGCGACGTGGTACGTTGCTCGAGGCGCAGCACCTGGAAGAGTCTTTCTCCAATAAGTGCTGCTTCTTCGTTGTTTGCCAGGTCGGGACCCTGCCCTTTCTTCTTTGTTGCCCTTCTAACTTGCTTCTTTTTGGCTGCAGGGGCCTTTCCGGAGATGCAGCGGCTGGCGGAAGAAGTCGTCCGCTATCAGCGCGACCCGACCGGCGTTGTTGGGTCCGGGACGGATCCGCTGATGGCCTGGACTTTCCCGGAGATCATTGCCGCTGCTGAGGCCCGGCTGCGGGTCTTGGGGACGCAGATGGAGCGGCTGTCTCGAGCCGGTACTGCGATGGCGGCGGCCTTGTGGCCGAACTCCGTCCATCCGCGCAGCTTCTTGTGCCTGGCGCGCTGGTTGGAGATGGGCCCGGATCGCCTTAGCGACTGGCGCGTTTCCGCCGCCCGGGCCGGTGCTGAGATGGCACTCTGGATCGCGTTGTCTTGGCATCCGGATCTTCAGCTGGACGCGCTGATGGGTTAGCGCGCTGGCTCGGAGCAGTTGCTGCAGGAGCAGGCCGGCCGGATCGCCTCCCGGGCCAGCTATATCGCCGAGTTCGCCTTCCACGACGAGTTCCATGCGGAACGGAAGGAAGACGGCGCAGTCGTGGATGGCGACGACTACGGCTTGCTTCTTCACAACCCGGAGGGCAGCTCAGAGGAGACGGGCGTCTACAGCGACGCGGAAGCCGAAGAGGACACCGGTGCTTTGTTGGACCTGGAGGCCGGCCGGGGGGAGCCGTTGATGTCGCGACGCGGCGGTGGGAATGCCTGAGAATCTTTGTAGCAAATTCTGTTAAATAGCAGGTCCACCCACCCACTGGGGGATTTTCAGGGTGTAATGAACTTGGGCCGTGGGCGTTTGCTTGAAACATTTATGTGTAAATGTTGTGTTTGTTTATTTGCTTTTTGCCTTCTGCTTTTTTTGAACGTATTTCATGTGTTGCACCTCTCTGAACCCCCCCCTCCCCCCCCCCCCCGCGAGTCAGACGGCCGAGGCTCCGGTCTGTGACAAGGAGTTCGACTCTTCGAGAGGCAGCCGCAGGAGTTGGGTCGTTAGAAGCGTTGAGCGCGAGCGAAATACCCACTGGGCCGGCTGGCGGCAATCCGGCTTGGCCGGTTGGTGAGCAGCTGGTCGTGCGGCTAACATAGTTGACGAGCGTCGGGCTGGCTTGGTCGACCTGGTGGCTTTGACTTAGTGTATGAATCGTAGGGAAGCTTTAGGCCGTTGTGCTTGCCTGCCATCAGCCAGAGCTGGATCTGCGATTTTAGGATGAAGTGGGGGACCGCGGCATCCTAACTTTATCAGGAATCACTAAGTAAAGCGACGGGGTGATGATCAAGCCGGACAGCCCCCGAGTCCCCGGGTCGAGCTAGTCGAGCCGGCGGCCGGGTTCGGTAGTAAGGTGATGTGAAATATGGACGCGGTAAATTGGTCGGCAAAAGGCACCCCCGAGTCTCGTTCGGGGACCCCGTAGTTTCATATGCTTACAAAAGGCGTTGATACATACATTCATGCGGCTAACTATAAAACGGTCTGAGGAGTTCCATGTTCCACGGCCGGGTCGTTTCTTCGCCGGTGGTGTCCCTCTTGCGCTTCTTCAATTTGCGCGTGTCGATGAGGTAGTAGGCGTTGCGGTCGCGCAAAGTCCTGCTCACGATGAACGGGCCTTCCCATGGAGAGGATAGCTTGTGTTGGCCTACCTGCTCTTGGATGAGTCGGAGGACGAGGTCGCCTTCGCGGAATACGAGAGGCTTGATCTTCTTGCTGTGGTAGTGCCTCAGGCCTTGCTGGTAGATAGCCGAGCGGCTAAGCGCCAGAAGGCGCGCCTCTTCGAGCAGGTTGACGTCGTCTTCGCGTGCTTCTCTTGCTTCTACTTCGGTGTACATCGTGACGCGCGGCGAGTCGAACTCGACGTCGGTCGAGATGACGGCTTAGGATCCGTAGATGAGGAAGAACAGGGTGAACCTGGTCGACCAGTTTGGTGTTATGCGCAAACTCCAGAGAACAGCGGGCAACTCGTCGAGCCAACTGCCGGGTGAGCGGACGAGTGGCTCGACGAGTCGCGGCTTGATGCCGGACAGGATGAGTCTGTTGGCCCGCTCGACCTGCCCGTTGGACTACGGATGTGCCATGGAAGCAAGGTCGAGGCGGATGTCGGAGACGGAGCAGTATTGCTCGAGCGCGCCCTTGGTGAAGTTGGTGCCGTTGTCGGTGATGATGTTGTTCGGCATGTCGTAGCGCACCGCTATGTCCTTGATGAATCGGACGGCTATTGGCCCGTCCAATTTCTTGATTGGTCTTGCCTCGATCCATTTGGTGAACTTGTACACTGCCACCAGCAAGTGCGTCATGCCGCCTTGAGCGGTTTTGAAGGGTCCCACCATGTCGAGTCCCTAGACCGCGAAGGGCCAGGCGATCGGTATCGTGCGGAGTGCTGACACCGGCTGGTGGCTGCGTTTGCTGAAGCGTTGGCATCCTTCGCACTTGAGGACGAGCGACTCGGCGTCTTCGAGGGTCGTTGGCCAGTAGAAGCCATGGCGGAACGCCTTGGCCACGAGGGATCGAGATGCGGCGTGGTGCCCGCACTCGCCCTGGTGAATGTCGAGGAGGATGTCGATGTCGCGGTCCTGCTCGACGCAGCGCTGGAACACGCCGGTGAGCTGCGCTTGACGAGCTCGTTGTTGATGATGTTGTAGGAGGACGCCTGACGCTGAACTTGCTGAGCCTTGGTCTCATCCATGGGGAGAACCCCGTTCTCCGGCCATTCTGATATCGGCAGGGCCCAAGATGGGGCCGTGACGGCGGTGAAGACGGCCACCTGGGTGGGTTCCGAGTCGGCGGCTCCTGGGCCGGGTTGAGCAGCCCCCGGGTTGGTGACGGTGACGGCCGGGTCCGGGGTGATGGTGGCCGGGTTGAGCTGAGCAGCCCCCGGGCTGGGTTGGGCAGCCCCCGGGCCGGGTTCAGCAGTCCTCGGGCCGGGTTCAGCAGTCCTCGGGCCAGGTTCAGCAGTCCCCGGGCCGGGTTTGGCAGTCCCCGGGCCGCCTAGCGGCGCGGCCGGGTCTTTTGAGATGTGGATGGACTCGGAGTCTGGCAACGGCTTGACGGACGGCTTGCGCAGGTGCTCGAGGGAGACACTGGACGGGATGGCTTGACGTGACGAGGCGATCTTGGCGAGCGTGTCGGCTGCCTCATTCTCCGCGTGCGGGACATGGAGGAAGTCGCAGCCGTTGAAGGATCCGGACAGCTTCTGGATGAGTAAGCGATAGCTTGCCATGTTGGAGTCGCGGGCGTCCCACTCACTGGAGCACTGCTGCACCACCAAGTCCGAGTCGCCGCAGCACAGGATGCTCCGGATGCCGAGTTCCTTGGCGAGCCGGAGGCCGTGCACAAGGGCTTCGTACTCGGCGATGTTGTTGGAGGCGGCCAAGTGGATATGGAGTGCGTAGTGGAGTCGGTCACCTTTTGGGGATGACAGTACGATGTCGGCCCCTAAGACGAGTCGCATCTTGGACCCGTCGAAGTGCATGCACCAATGCGTCGAGTCGGGAGGCGGCGGCAGGTACTGGGTCTCGGTCCAATCGACGAGGAAATCGGCCAGGGCCTGAGACTTGATCGTGGTGCGGGGCTCGTAGAGGATGGTGTGGCCGGCTGCTGGATCGCCCATTTGGCGACCCGGTAAGAGGTGTCCCAGCACCCAATGATTTCATCGATCGGCACCGTGCTGACGACGGTGATGACGTGCTCTTGAAAGTACTACTTCAGCTTCTTGGCGGTGAGGTACACGCCGTAACACATCTTCTGGTAGTGCGGGTAGTTCTGCTTGGAGGTGGAGAGCACTTCGCTCAGGTAGTAGACCGGTTGCTGGACGGCCTGGATCTTGCCCTTCTCCGGTCGCTCGACCACCAGCACCGTGCTGACCGCCTGCGAGGTCGCGGCTACGTAGAGCAACAGCGGCTCCTTGTCGGTCACCGCGGCCAGGATGGGTGCGGTGGAGAGCATGCACTTGAGGTCTTGGAAGGCTTCGTCTGCCTTGTCGTTCCACTCGAACGGGCTTGTTTTCTTCATTAGCTGGTACAGGGGCAACGCCTTCTCGCCCAGCCGGCTTAGAAACTGGCTAACCGAGGCCAGGCAGCCTCTGAACTTCTGGACATCGCGCAGCCTGGTTGGCTTGCACATGCGCTCGATGGCCTTGATCTTCTCCAGGTTCGCCTCGATGTTGCGTTCCGAGACGAGGAAGCCGAGCAGCCTTCTGGCCGGGACACCGAAGACGCATTTCTCCGGGTTGAGCTTGACCTTGTATTCGCGGAGGTTGGCGAATGTTTCCTTCAGATCGTCGAGGAGCATGAGGTGCTGCTTGGTCTTCACCATGATATCATCCACGTATATGTGGATGTTCTTGCCGAGTTGCGGAAGCAGGCATTTCTGCATGCAGCGTTGGAAGGTGGCGCCGGCGTTCTTCAACCCGAACGACATGGTGATGTAGCAGTACACCCCGAAGGGCATGATGAAGGACGTCTTCAGGGCATCGGCCGGGTCCATCTTGATCTGGTGATAGCCGGAGTAGGCGTCCAGGAAGGACAGCAGCTCGCACCCGGCGGTCGAGTTGATGACTTGGTCGATTCGCGGGAGGGCGAACGGATCCTTGGGACAAGCCTTGTTGAGGCTGGTGTAGTCGATGCACATGCGCCAGGTTTTGTTCTTCCTCAGGACGAGGACTGGGTTGGCCAACCACTCAAGGTGAAACACTTCCATTATGAAGCCAGTCGCCAAGAGCTTGGCGACCTCTTCACTAGTGGTTCTTCTCTTCTCTTCGGAAAATCGACGGAGGGGTGACGGACAGGCTTGGCGTCCTTGCGGACATGGAGTTTGTGCTCGGCGTACTTCCTCGGGATACGCGGCATGTCTTTGGGGGTCCATGCAAAGATATCCCGATTCTCACGGAGGAAGTCGACGAGCTCGCCTTCCTATTTGTTGTCGAGGCGGGCGCCTACGACGACGTACTTGCTGCAGCTAGGGTCTTCCGGGTTCAGCTTCACTTTCTTGGTCTCCTTGGAGGGCTTGAAGGCAGCCTCATCGGCCGGGTCCAGGGTTGGGATCAACGCGTCGGAAGCCTCGCCAGCCAGGGCGACAATCCGGTCGAGCTAGCGCCGCTCCTCGGCAATGACCAGCGACTCGGCCAGCTTGGCGTCGTCTCGGGCGCACTCCAGAGACTTGCGGTAGTCGCCGGTGATGGTAATGAGGCCCTTGGGACCCGGCATCTTCATCTTCAGGTATGCGTAGTGGGGAACCGCCATGAATTTGGCGAGAGCGGGCCGGCCCAGCAGCGCATGATACACGCTGGACAGGTCCACCACCTCGAACCAGATTGGTTCGCGTCGGAGGTGGCTGCTGTCGCCAAATGATACGTCTTGGTCGTCTCTATAATTTTTGATTGTTCCATGCCAATATTCTTCAACTTTCATATACTTTTGGCAACTTTTTATACTACTTTTGGGACTAACCTATTGATCCAGTGCCCAGTGCCAGTACCTGTTTGTTGCATGTTTTATGTTTCGCAGAAAACCAATATCAAATGGAATCCAAACGGGACAAAAACGGACGGAGAATTATTTTGGAATATTTGGGATTTTCTGGAGGAAGAATCAACGCGAAATGGTGTCCGGGGTGGCCACGAGACGGGGGGGCGCCCCCTACCCCTGGGCGCGCCCTGAGCTCTCGTGGGCCACCCGTAAGGCGGTTGAGGCTCTACTTTTGCCACAACAAAGCTAATTTTATGAGAAAAATCTGGGCGAAAGATTCACCCCAATCGGAGTTACGGATCTCCAGATATAAAGGAAACGGTGAAGGGGTAGAATCGTGGAACGCAGGGAACGCAGAAAGATAGAGATAGATCCAATCTCGGAGGGGCTCTCGCCCCTCTCAAGCCATGGGAGCCAAGGACCAGAGGGTAAACCCTTCTCCCATCTAGGGAGGAGGTCAAGGAAGAAGAATAAGAAGGGGGCCTCTCTCCCCCTTGCTTCCGGTGGCGCTGGAGCGCTGCCGGGGGCCATCATCATCACCGCGATCTTCACCAACACCGCCGTCATCTTCACCAACATCTCCATCACCTTCCCCCTTCTATATCCAGCGGTCCACTCTCCCGCATCCCGCTGTACCCTCTACTTGAACATGGTGCTTTATGCTTCATATTATTTTCCAATGATGTGTTGCCATCCTATGATGTCTGAGTAGATTTTCGTTGTCCTATCGGTGATTGATGAATTGCTATGATTGGTTTGAGTTGCATGTTTTATTATTGGTGTTGTCCTATGGTGCCCTCCGTGTCGCGCAAGCGTGAGGGATTCCCGCTGTAGGGTGTTGCAATGCGTTCATGATTCTCTTATAGTGGGTTGCGTGAGTGACTGAAACACAAACCCGAGTAAGGGGATTGTTGCGTATGGGATAAAGGGGACTTAATACTTTAATGCTATGGTTGGGTTTACCTTAAAGAATCTTTAGTAGTTGCGGATGCTTGCTAGAGTTTCAATCATAAGTGCATATGATCCAAGTAGAGAAAGTATGTTAGCTTATGCCTCTCCCTCAAATAGAAATGCAATAGTGATTACCGGTCTAGTAACGTAGTCAATTGCTTAGGGACAATTTCACAACTCCTACCACCACTTTTCCACACTCGCTATATTTACTTTATTGCTTCTTTATCTAAAACAGCCCCTACTTTTTATTTGCGTGTTCTTTATTATCTTGCAAACCTATCCAACAACACCTACAAAGGACTTCTAGTTTCATACTTGTGCTAGGTAAAGCGAACACTAAGCGTGCGTAGAGTCGTATCAGTGGCCGGTAAGACTTGAGAGAGTATTTGTTCTACCTTTAGCTCCTCGTTGGGTTCGACACTCTTACTTATCGAAACAGGCTACAACTATCCCGTATACTTGGTGAAGTTTGGTGATGGCTCTGTCGTGGCCATAAAAGACAGAGGTGTGGTTGTGTTCAGGTGCAAAAATGGAGATCAGCGAGCACTTTCAGATGTCTATTATGTCCCCAGCCTCCGCAGTAACATCTGTTGGAAATATGCCCTAGAGGCAATAATAAAAGTATTATTATATTTCATTGTTCATGATAATTGTCTTTTATTCATGCTATAACTGTATTATCTGGAAATCGTAATACATGTGTGAATACTTAGACCACACTATGTCCCTGGTAAGCCTCTAGTTGACCAGCTCGTTGTGATCAACAGATAGTCATGGTTTCCTGACTATGGACATTGGATGTCGTTGATAACGGGATCACATCATTAGGAGAATGATGTGATGGACAAGACCCAATCCTAAGCATAGCATAAAAGATCGTGTAGTTCGTTTTGCTAGAGCTTTGCAAGTGTCAAGTATCTCTTCCTTCGACCATGAGATCGTGTAACTCCCGGATACCGTAAGAGTGCCTTGGGTGTATCAAACGTCACAACGTAACTGGGTGACTATAAAGGTGCATTACAGGTATCTCCGAAAGTAGCTGTTGGGTTGACACGGATCGAGACTGGGATTTGTCACTCCGTATGACGGAGAGGTATCTCTGGGCCCACTCGGTAATGCATCATCATAATGAGCTCAACGTGACCAAGGTGTTGGACACGGGATCATGCATTACGGTACGAGTAAAGTGACTTGCCCGTAACGAGACTGAACAAGGTATTGGGATACCGACGATCGAGTCTCGGGCAAGTAACGTACCGATTGACAAAGGGAATTGCATACAGGGTTTGATCGAATCCTCGACATCGTGGTTCATCCGATGACAACATCGAGGAGCATGTGGGAGCCATCATGGGTATCCAGATCCCGCTGATGGTTATTGACTGAGAGCGTCTCGGTCATGTCTGCATGTCTCCCGAACCCGTAGGGTCTACACACTTAAGGTTCGGTGACGCTAGGGTTATGAAGATATGGATATGCAGAAACCCGAATGTTGTTCGGATTCCCGGATGAGATCCCGGACGTCACGAGGAGTTCCGAAATGGTCCGGAGGTAAAGAATTATATATAGGAAGTGCTGTTTCGGGCATCGGGACAAGTTTCGGGGTTATCGGTATTGTACCGGGACCACCGGAAGGGTCCCGGGGGTCCACCGGGTGGGGCCACCTGTCCCGGGGGGCCACATGGGCTGTAGGGGGTGCGCCTTGGCCATCATGGGCCAAGGGCACCAGCCCCTATAGGCCCATGCGCCTAGGGTTTCCCCCTAGGAGGAGTCCTAGTGGTGGAAGGCACCCCTAGGTGCCTTGGGGGGGGAGGGAAACCTCCCCTAGGCCGCCGCCCCCCCTAGTAGATCTCATCTACTAGGGCCGGCGCCCCCCTGGCACCCCTATATATAGTGGGGGAGAGGAGGGACTTCAGACACCAGCCCCTGGCGCCTCCACCTTCCCCCGTTACGTCTCTCCCTCGTAGTCTCGGCGAAGCCCTGCTGCTGTGACGCCCTGCATCCACCACCACGCCGTCGTGCTGCTGGATCTTCATCAACCTCTTCTTCCCCCTTGCTGGATCAAGAAGGAGGAGACGTCTCCCGTCCCGTACGTGTGTTGAACGCGGAGGTGCCGTCCGTTCGGCGCTGGTCATCGGTGATTTGGATCACGTCGAGTACGACTACATCATCACCTTGCAAGCTTCCGCACGCGATCTACAAGTGGTATGTAGATGCAAACTCTCTCCCTAGACTCGTTGCTTAGATGAACTCATAGATGGATCTTGGTGAAACCGTAGGAAAAATTTTAATTTTCTGCAACGTTCCACAACAACATCATCCTAGTGGGTCAGCTTGACGAAGGAGGATGCAAGATCTGGATTGAGGATGGAATGATGACCATCCATGATCCGGGCCGATGCGTGCTAGCTCGCGTCAAGCGCACGGCCGGCAGGCTGTACACGAGCGTACTCTCGATTAATGCTCCTGCCTACCTCCTTGCCAAGTCTGACGACGTCACCTGGCGCTGGCACGCTAGGATGGGACACCTGCACTTCCGGGCCTTGTGTGCCATGTCATCGAAGCAGATGGTGCGTGGCATGCCGATCATAGACCGCGTCGAGGAATACTGTGATGGCTGTACGTTGGGCAAGCAGCACCGCGCACCCTTCCGTCAAGTTGCCGGATACCATGCTGAACAAGGGCTTGAGCTAGTCCATACAGACTTGTGCGGACCGATTACGCCAACAACGCCCGGAGGTAACAATTACTTCTTGTTGGTTGTTGATGACTACTCACGTTATATGTGGTTGGAGTTGCTGAAATTCAAGGACAAAGCACACCAGAAGTTCAAGCGGGTGCAGGTAATGGCTGAAGCAGAGGGGAGGTGCAAACTCCGGGCGTTTCGGTCAGACAGAGGCGGCGAGTTCAACTCGCTGGAGTTCAAAGAGTACTGTGATGAACGAGGCATCAAGCACTACACAGCCGCACCCTACTCACCTCAGCAAAACGGAGTGGTGGAGCATCGAAACCAAACCGTCGTCGAGATGGCGCGTTGTCTCCTCAAGAGCATGGCGGTACCGTCGTTCTTCTAGGCGGAAGCGGTGAAGACGTCGGTGTATCTCCTTAACAGGGCACCAACGTGCAGTCTGGACGGAGTGACACCGTATGAGGCGTGGCATGGCCGCAAGCCTAGCGTGCAGCACCTGCGCACATTCGGGTGTGTGGCGCATGTCAAGAAGCTCGGCCCCGGAATCACCAAGCTCTCTGATCGCTCAACCATGATGATATTCGTTGGATACGAGGAAGGATCCAAGTGCTACCGTGTGTATGATCCGGCAAGCAAAAAGGTACATGTAACACGTGATGTTTTGTTTGAGGAAAACAGGCCTTGGAGTTGGGACAACCAGGGCGTGGTCACCACACCTACGCCGACGACGTTCTCTGTTGTCTACACCATCAAGCCAGGCATGCATGAGCTGGATACTGGCGGGTCATCAGTATCCGTCCCGAGCAACACAGCAGGCTCACCCTCTACATCATCAATGGGGTCGCCGCTGCACTCGGTGGACACGCCGGACGCATCGACGCCTGGCACGTCGCAGACAGAGCCTTGCACACCGGCTACGGCAAGGGAGATGCATTGGGCCATGCCGCCCACGCATGATGATGGGCGCGATGTTGACTCCGAACCTATACGATACCGGTGCCTATCGTGCATCTTCGACGAGACTGAAGATGAGGCCATCCGAGAAGAGCTCGAGCTCTGCCTCCTCACGGCGGAGGAGCCGCGCGACATCAATGAGGCGCTAAATGACGGAGCCTGGAAGGTGGCGATGGGCAGTGAGATGGCGTCCATTGATGAGAATAACACCTGGGAGCTTGCCCACTTGCCGGCAGGCCACAAAGCCATCGGCCTAAAGTGGGTCTACCGCGTCAAGCGTGACCCGGACGGCAAGATCGTCAAGTACAAGGCACGCTTGGTGGTGAAAGGCTATGTGCAGCGAGAAGGCATGGACTTCGAGGAAGTTTTCGCGCCGGTGGCACACATGGAGACTGTGCAGCTGCTTCTTGCGCTTGTCGCGCACTCCGGCTGGGAGGTACACCACATGGATGTAAAATCCGCTTTTCTTAACGGTGACCTCGCCGAGGAAGTGTATGTGGCGCAGCCGCCCGGGTATGTCACCGTCGGCAAGGAGCAGCAGGTTCTGCGGCTTCAGAAGGCACTCTACGGGCTACGGCAAGCTCCGAGGGCCTGGTACGCGAAGCTGGACAAGACCATGAGCATGCTGGGGTTCACGCACAGCCCACTGGAGCATGCCGTGTATCGCCGCGGGGATGCACATTCATTCCTGCTAGTCGGTGTGTACGTCGACGATCTCATCATCACCGGCACATACCAAGCATCCATCACCGAGTTCAAGAAGCATATGCAAGAGCTCTTCAAAATGAGTGATCTTGGCCTTCTAAGTTACTACTTGGGCATTGAGGTAATCCAATCTAAAGATTCAATTACTCTGTGTCAAAAGAGTTATGCAGAGAAGGTGCTGCAAGTGGCCGGGATGACTGGGTGCAATGGCTGCCAAACTCCCATGGAGTGCCGGCTCAAGCTCAGGAAAGATGATGAGGCAAAGTTTGTTGATCCCTCGCTGTATCGCAGTGTTATTGGTAGCTTAAGATATCTGGTGCACACGAGGCCGGACATATATAGCACATGCAGTTGGAATAGTGAGCAGATTTATGGAGAAGCCGACGACTACTCACTGGACGGCTGTTAAGCAAATCCTTCGGTATGTGAAAAGCACTCTGAAATATGGCTGCTACTACCGGCGTGGAACTGCCCAGGCTACATTGCTTGGGTACAGCGACAGTGATCAAGCTGGAGACGTCGGAGACCGCAAGAGCACCTCTGGGCAGGTCTTCTTCCTTGGCGAGAACCCTGTCTCATGGAACTCCCAGAAACAGAAAATTGTTGCAATCAGTTCTTGCGAGGATGAATATGTAGCAGTAGCAGCGGCCACCTGTCAAGGCCTCTGGATGAGCCGTCTTCTTGTAGAAATGAGAGGGGAAGAGGCCAGCGCGTTCAAACTCCTAGTCGACAACAAGTCAGCCATTGCTTTGGCGAAGAATCCAGTCCATCACGATCGAAGTAAGCACATTGACATTAAGTTTCACTTCATTCGTGATTGTGTGGAGACTGGACAGGTGGACATTGATCATGTTAGCACTGACGATCAGCTTGCTGATGCACTGACCAAAGCACTGGGGCGTGTGCGGTTCATTGAGCTGCGACAGAGACTTGGCATCAGGGAAGTAGCCGGCGGACGTTAAGCTTAGGAGGGAGAAATGTTAGCCCACATAAGCTCAAGTCCATGCAGCTAGCTAGGCTAGGATGTTTTTTTTTTGTTTAAAATAATGTGCAGTAGGGTCGGATGTGACCCATGCATGCATGACAATCACGTAGATCGTGGGAACGCTATTGGCAGGCGATCTCATGTTTCCTTTGTTCTGTTATCCCCTCCTGGTCGCTCGGTCTCTGCTATGGACGTGATCACGGGATGGCGCGATCTACGCGGATCATGGCGACCAGATCGGGAGGGTAGTCTAGCTTTTGTACTTTAGATAAAAGGAATGAACGAGACGAAAAACGCTGCGACAGTTAGGCAGCACAAACTCTCTCGCAGACTCGTTCGTGTTCTTCCTCTCTCTCTCTCTCTCTCCGGCTAGTTCCTCTCTCCTCCGATCGCTCTACGACGACACTGAACTCGCTGGGAGCTGCCAGGCTATGAATTTGCTTCTGTTCTCGTGACTTTTTGTCAGACCGCTGAGCCCGTGCCCCGGTGTGAGCTTCTTGGGCTGTCGGGTGCTCGTCGTCCGGCAGCAGACCACGTCGCGACACGGGGGCAGTGGAGGCCGAGCTCACCCAGCTCGAGACCATACGGTGGCAGTAGGAGACTGAGCACCATGTGGTGTGGGCGTCGATTCAAAATCACTAGTGAGTCCTACTTCAGCCTCACTTGCCATCCTCCCTCTCTTTTTCTTTTGTGAGAACTGCATTTCAGTTTGGAGTTTTCTCTGCTATGTGTGTGAGAGAGAGGTACCATGGTGGCTAGCTTTAAGCTGTCATGTGATTTTGTTTCCACCTAAATCTGCTATATGAACACTTACTTGTTGTTTGTATACACCGTCGAGTCAAATTGCCTCGCTTGTTTAAATATGTGCAAGACTAGTATGGTCAGGAAATTGGTACTCCGGGATAATAATCCAGTTAGTTTCATCTTCTCTTCATGTTAATTTACACGAGAGGACCCCTGTTGCTGCAATTCATCAATCCAATGACAAAAATAAACTTACTTTTGGTTTGCTTGTCTGAAATGAAATGAAGTAAACTAAAGTGCAACCCATCTTCACCTTTCCTTGCTTCCTTGTTTTGATTTGATTGTAAATAAATAAGATCTCATTTCATTTGGTTTGCTTGTGTCAGGGAAAAGAAGCAAGGAGTACAAGGAACACACACTATGTCAACAGAGTAAGTGATCCCATATTCCCATTGGGTTGAGATACCTCTTTTTTTTGACGACATGTTTTTGATCTTGCTGGCTGCAATGGCAGATGAGCGTCTTGAGCTGGTGCGGCGTTCGTGCGGGGCTGGTGCACGAGGGAGGAGCCAACTGCACTCGCCTCTTCTTCTTCCCCAAAGGGTGCAGGAGATGTTCCTCGCCCACACTTAATTCAGTGAAAAGATTGAGTTAGTTGTACTCTTGTATCTCTGCATACTTAATTCAAGAAACAACACCCTTTTCAGTACATCATCTGCAAATTTGATTCACTTAGTGTTACTCCTAACTGAATTCCTTTGGCAGTGTGAAAGAAAGAGAACTCGAGCCAAGGTGATGGTGATGGAAATGAATTAAAGAAAGAGAAGCTTGTAAGGTGACCTACCTACCATTTTCAAACCAAGACTTTCTATTTTGTGACTGGTCTTACTGTTTTGAAATTGTGCCCTGGCTAAATTTTCTCAACTGTAATTATGTTGGTGGGGACGCTCAAGATACCGTAATTTTGTACCCACACCTAGCGACAATGTATATGTGCACACTACTCCATTACCAAAACATTTTGATATCCTGATTGACTGATTTCCTGAGTGAACGTTTCCAAAACTAGCAGATCATGATCTTGATATCGATATATTGCTAGTATTCCTGATTTCTTGATTGAAAAGTAACATGAACAATTTTGTAGGACGCCTACACAAAGATGAGCAGAGAGCAGGGGAGTTCGCTGGGATGGAGCCGCTGGTGGCCTGGCCGTAGCCGTGGAGGAGGTGGGGGCGGAGGAGGAGTTGAGCGCTGGCCAGGGTCGGGCGGGGCAGGAGGTGAGCGCTGGCCTGGAGGAGCCTGGCGGAGAAGCAGGGGCGACGAGGGGCCTGGCGGAGGGGCAAAGAGGAGAGCTCACCTGGAGAAGCCCGGCGGAGGGGCAAAGAGGAGCGCTGGCCTGGAGGAGCCTGACGGAGGGGCGCTGGCCTGGAGGAGCCCGACAGAGGGGCGCTGGCCTGGAGGAGCCCGACGGAGGATGGAGGAGTGCTGGCCTGGAGGGGTGCTGCCTCGCGGATGGAGGAGGAAGACGATCTGTTTTGAAACGAGAAGTATTTCTGTACTTTTGTGCGTTTTCACCTGATCGGAGAGGAACTCCCAACGACAATTATTTCAGAACAGAGGGAGTAGCATGCATGTCCTCTTTTCTTTTATCTCATGCAGCCTCGCTGACACCTAGAATAAAACAAGATTCATATTTCACTGTTTGTTTGTTGATTCTCAAGCCGGCTCATTGTTTACGCAGTTAACTCGTGCACGTATGCAAATTTACCAGATTTTGTGTAAAAATGAGGGATTGGTAACATGCTCTATGTAAAAAACCGTTGCGAAAATGTTCTGTCACGGTGTCGTCATTTTTCTTGGGTCGCATGCACACTGCAGGCAATGCATGAGTCTTCGGTAATAGACTCTCTTTTGTTCCTCATCCTTATTCTTTGGTCATGCAAGGCCTCCTTTTCCTTGCTTGGTCTCTTTTTCCTAATTCCTACACAGCTTCTTAACATAAAGAAAAGTCAAAGACCTATATAAATACTAGAATGTATTGCATGTATGGGGGCGATGTGGTACTATTTAATTATAAAATTGACCTTAATCTAACGGGTAACATCACCTAGTTTAGTTGGTGGCGGCACAACTCTTCTAAAGTGGATGTTGCGGGTTCGATATCGCAACAGCAGGCCACCGGCCTCATCAATGCTCAGCTTGGTTTTGAGACGGAGAAGAAAATCAAACATACGATGTTTTGAGTGGACGTTCCCCACTACAGATACCAGGGTTCGTTCCCCACCCTCCACCTTTTTTATCTCTCCTTTTTTTCTCTCGCAAGCGCGCCTACTCTTCCCGCACATGGTAATGGGCCGGCCCATTTGCAGGTTCCAACGCTCCTGTTTTCTATTTCATTTTTTGCCTTTCACGTTCTTATTTTTGTTTTATTTTTTTCTTCTTCAAATTTATTCGTGAATTTCCAAAAAAACTATATTTCAAAAAAAAAGTCTTGAAAAATTATAAACTGTTTTTGAATTAAAAACATTTGGAAAATCATAAAATGATCATGATTTCAAAAAATTGTTCACGTATTATAAAAAACTATCACGATTTCAAATAAAGTTTCAGGAAATAAAAAATGTTCATGGTTTTTTAAAAATATCCAGTATTCGAAACGTATTAGGGAATTTAAAAAACGGGTAACATCACCTAGTTTAGTTGGTGGTGGCACAACTCTTCTAAACTGGATGTTGCGGGTTCGATATCGCAACAGCAGGCCACCGGCCTCATCAATGCTCAGCTTGGTTTTGAGACGGAGAAGAAAATCAAACGTACGATGTTTTGAGTGGACGTTCCCCACTACAGATACCAGGGTTCGTTCCCCACCCTCCACCTTTTTTATCTCTCCTTTTTTTCTCTCGCAAGCGCGCCTACTCTTCCCGCACATGGTAATGGGCCGGCCCATTTGCAGGTTCCAACGCTCCTGTTTTCTATTTCATTTTTGCCTTTCACGTTCTTATTTCTGTTTTATTTTTTTCTTCTTTAAATTTATTCGTGAATTTCCAAAAAAAACTATATTTCAAAAAAAAAGTCTTGAAAATTTATAAACTGTTTTTGAATTAAAAACATTCGGAAAATCATAAAATGATCATGATTTCAAAAAATTGTTCACGTATTATAAAAAACTATCACGATTTCAAATAAAGTTTCAGGAAATAAAAAAATGTTCATGGTTTTTTAAAAATATCCAGTATTCGAAACGTATTAGGGAATTTAAAAAACGGGTAACATCACCTAGTTTAGTTGGTGGCGGCACAACTCTTCTAAAGTGGATGTTGCGGGTTCGATATCGCAACAGCAGGCCACCGGCCTCATCAATGCTCAGCTTGGTTTTGAGACGGAGAAGAAAATCAAACGTACGATGTTTTGAGTGGACGTTCCCCACTACAGATACCAGGGTTCGTTCCCCACCCTCCACCTTTTTTATCTCTCCTTTTTTCTCTCGCAAGCGCGCCTACTCTTCCCGCACATGGTAATGGGCCGGCCCATTTGCAGGTTCCAACGCTCCTGTTTTCTATTTCATTTTTTGCCTTTCACGTTCTTATTTCTGTTTTATTTTTTTCTTCTTTAAATTTATTCGTGAATTTCCAAAAAAACTATATTTCAAAAAAAAAAGTCTTGAAAATTTATAAACTGTTTTTGAATTAAAAACATTCGGAAAATCATAAAATGATCATGATTTCAAAAAATTGTTCACGTATTATAAAAAACTATCACGATTTCAAATAAAGTTTCAGGAAATAAAAAAATGTTCATGGTTTTTTAAAAATATCCAGTATTCGAAACGTATTAGGAATTTTAAAAAACGGGTAACATCACCTAGTTTAGTTGGTGGCGGCACAACTCTTCTAAAGTGGATGTTGCGGGTTCGATATCGCAACAGCAGGCCACCGGCCTCATCAATGCTCAGCTTGGTTTTGAGACAGAGAAGAAAATCAAACGTATGATGTTTTGAGTGGACGTTCCCCACTACAGATACCAGGGTTCGTTCCCCACCCTCCACCTTTTTTATCTCTCCTTTTTTCTCTCGCAAGCGCGCCTACTCTTCCCGCACATGGTAATGGGCCGGCCCATTTGCAGGTTCCAACGCTCCTGTTTTCTATTTCATTTTTTGCCTTTCACGTTCTTATTTCTGTTTTATTTTTTTCTTCTTTAAATTTATTCGTGAATTTCCAAAAAAACTATATTTCAAAAAAAAAGTCTTGAAAATTTATAAACTGTTTTTGAATTAAAAACATTCGGAAAATCATAAAATGATCATGATTTCAAAAAATTGTTCACGTATTATAAAAAACTATCACGATTTCAAATAAAGTTTCAGGAAATAAAAAAATGTTCATGGTTTTCTAAAAATATCCAGTATTCGAAACGTATTAGGGAATTTAAAAAACGGGTAACATCACCTAGTTTAGTTGGTGGCGGCACAACTCTTCTAAAGTGGATGTTGCGGGTTCGATATCGCAACAGCAGGCCACCGGCCTCATCAATGCTCAGCTTGGTTTTGAGACGGAGAAGAAAATCAAACGTACGATGTTTTGAGTGGACGTTCCCCACTACAGATACCAGGGTTCGTTCCCCACCCTCCACCTTTTTTATCTCTCCTTTTTTCTCTCGCAAGCGCGCCTACTCTTCCCGCACATGGTAATGGGCCGGCCCATTTGCAGGTTCCAACGCTCCTGTTTTCTATTTCATTTTTTGCCTTTCACGTTCTTATTTCTGTTTTATTTTTTTCTTCTTTAAATTTATTCGTGAATTTCCAAAAAAACTATATTTCAAAAAAAAAGTCTTGAAAAATTATGAACTGTTTTTGTATTAAAAACATTCGGAAAATCATAAAATGATCATGATTTCAAAAAATTGTTCACGTATTATAAAAAACTATCACGATTTCAAATAAAGTTTCAGGAAATAAAAAAATGTTCATGGTTTTTTAAAAATATCCAGTATTCGAAACATATTAGGGAATTGAAAAAATGTATATTAAAGTTTGGAATATGTTCACAAAAATTAAAACAGATCCATAAATAATGAACATAACGAACCGTCGCAGGAGATCTGTAGGGGTCGCTTCATGATTGTATTCAGTCCCTCGATTTGGATAAAAAAAAGTTTTCCATGTCTTGTACAACGCTGAGCCATAGAAAATTGACACAACTTTCTATGGGTTAATTTTTATAAGCTATATAAAAATGACTAAATTTTTATTTTGCCTTCATACACAGCTATATTTTTTTGGTACCACATTACTGATTATTATTACACCGCTACGCTAGGTCAAGGCGAGGCACACACTCATCAGTCTAGCTCATGCAGTGTCCATCAATGCAGTTTGATCACCGACATTTTTTTTGTTATGACGCGTTAGAAAATCAAGTCGTGATGAGACCATCACATTTTTTAAATGACTTTTTAAAAGTCCCTTATCTCGTCATGACATCACCCAGACATACTTTATGAAGTACATTCTAAAAGTTCTTATCTCATCCTGGCATTTGGTTCAGAAATTTTTTTATATCTATCGTACGTGCATAATGTAATAGCTTTTCTCCCGTTACAACGCACGGGTATATTTGCTAGTAAGAAGTAATAGAAACAACTACGCAACGGCGAATCAACCTGTGGTTGAGTTGGTTATAGGTGGACAGTGATATCCTCAACCCATCAGGGTTCAAATCCTGGTGCTCACATTATTCCTGAATTTAAATTCAAGATTTCCAGCGATGCGCTTTCAGTGGGAGGAGACGTTCTCGTCGAAGGTGCTCATAGGGGTAGGGTGTGCGTGTATGCGTTCATAGGGATGAGTGTATGCACGTGTATATGAGCGCTTGTGTCTGTACTAATGCTCAAAAAAGAAACAACTACGCAAGGGATCCATCCTAGCCTCGCAATGAAGCCCGACTGTCCACACGACCGTAGAGCATGGCAGTCTCAACAAGGTCCTCAAGGAATCAGTCAGACCCAATGCGACCCATGGCCTCCTACTACCCATCTGCCCAACGATTCGGCCTATGGGAGAACATGAGTGCGCGGCGGCGGTGTGAGGCAGGTGTCCTTGCCGAGGCCTAGCTACGTGAGCATCCAATCTAGGGCATCCTCCCTCATCGCGTTAGTCGAGGCAGGCGGGTCGGCCGATGGCATCGTCATTGTGTGTGCGTTGCTATGAAAAAAATGTTTTTGAAGTTTATATCCCGAAGGGGACGTTCAAATGAGAACGATGCGGCTCACATACCATTGTCATTGTGTCTGAAGTTTCTATTTATTCAAGATAGCATAGGAACACATTCAATAACGAAATATAATCTAATTATTAGCAAGGCACTTGATATCAGTTGTTTGTGTTTTTTCTCCAAGTAGCACAGAAACACATCCCATGACCATAATTAATATAATATGTGGTAATCAATAGAAAGGGAATTACTTTGGTTACTGTCAACTCTCCATGTTGTTCTTACCTTACAAAAGAAAAACATTTTTACAGCTTCAGGAGATGATGACCTTTCTTTCCATAATAAAACCTGGCAAATCTCATAAAGCTCTACGTTGCAGCCATTGAAATGATCAGCTGAAGGGCTTATTTAAGTTAATAAATAAGTCTCAGCCCTGAGAAGAATTCACTTTGAACACATTTCTCTGAGACGGGATAGAACGAGTCTTGCGGTTTAACTTGTCACTAATTTGTGAAAGGAAAGAATTCACTTTAAACACAATTCTCTCTGCCAGTAAGGAGAAAATTAACATCAACAAACTCGGCAAATGCACATACGCTGCATTTAACTTGCGACTAATTTGCGAAAGGAAATGAGAAGATCACTCATCTCATTCCATTCACATTAACTTCAGGTACCTAACAACCACCAATCTTTGAATAATCATTCTGATTAATACAGAATTACAGATCGAACTAAAAACATGAAGAGCATTGGTGTTGTCGCTGCTGAACATGACATTTCCCGTTGTTTTGTGTTTTGCAGACTACTTGTGCCTACTTATTCCTCGAAATAGAATTTTCTCAGCGTGGCTCTATGTATGACTAATAGAATGCAGTAGCTAGTAATTACACGTGTCGGTAATTAATCATGATGTTCCCCAAGAAAAGGTAACTAGTCATGGTCTCTCTCCATTAAATCTCCAGCATTTGTGTCAAATTCCAGAACATGAAGCCTGTCGGCCTGTACTTACAAAATAGCTAGAACACCGGTCAGTGAAAATCAAGAGAGATGGTGATGAGATTCCTAGACTTGTGCTTTGCCTAGGGCATGCTGGAGATCCCACGGCTGGAGCTCAACGACTCCAGCGAGTCGCTGTTCTGGAATGTGATTGCGTTCGAGTAGACATACACATACCTGAATATTATCTTTTGTGAATCTGAATCTTCACAGGAAAGGGTTAATGACATGCAAACAATTTTCCTTCATTCTTGGAGAGAATGTTAATTATATTCTCATACTAAGAAACCATCTTGAGGTTCATTTTCTTCATAATCTGCTTCATCCGCCTATATTGATAAAGTATGACCAGCAGCTGCATTAACCTCAACATAACCGAGAAGAGAAATATTTTTTACAGTGGAGAAGACAAATAATGATTGATAGAAACCTACCCAACTATGAATAGCTCAGATTAGCTATTTATAATTTATATAATGCTCTCAAAAATCATAATTTGATCAAAAAATAACTCATCCAAGGTTGTGTCGCAACGGATTGCTCTAAGTTCATCAAGGAATTTCGGATTTAGGACCACTCTTTCTGCGGGAAATCAGCCACAAGATTGGGCATCAATTTATGCCAACAATGTATATACAACATTAAAAGATTAATCTAAATAAATAATTTATTGCTATGTGTATGTAGTTTATAGCCAGAAAGCTATATGAAAGCTACAAGACACAGCAAATGCTGGACAAAATGAAGGGCGACGAAATTCTAACAATTTGCAAGCATCCAGAATTGGTCCCTAGTCAACATGAACTTAATTAGTAATTATGTAATTACAAAAAGGCAGGATAGTCTGCTGCAGGCAGAATAGTAAAAGGAACTTGGATTATTCGTGTAATGTTACCATACGTTCAAATCTTCTAGAAATTGTCTGCAAGAGACACAATCACCAAACAACAGTTGAAAAAGAATTATTTATATGCAAGCCTAAATACATATTTAATGGCTCTTGCACAATTAACTTGGTTGCACAAAGAATACATAGTAGAGACTATATATGCTGAAGAAAGCATGAGCGTCGAGATGGTATATCCTATTGAAAATTCCCACTATGGGGTACAGTCTCGATATAAAATCTTCTGTTACGGCATCGTTGGTCATCGTTGGTCTGGATATAAACAATCCCACAGGGCTTGTTATCTACATGAAATCTGATTTTGGTGGCACAGCTGTGCATAGAGTGGTGGCCAATGTAGTGACAGCCGGGGGATCAGGGAACTCACTCACCTCAGACTCACACATGGCAGCATAGGCAATTTTCCTTTTCTCTTAACTAATCTCATCTGAACAGTCCATGGTTGCATGAACCTCCTCGAGGCCTTCTCCTCTCAGATTCAGAGGAAACGCTGAGCGGAACAGATGGCCACCAGAGGAAACGCAGTATCGCACAAATAGATGGGTCCAGACGAAGCTCGATCTAGAGCTTGACAGCGGTAGGGAATTGGAGTCCGGTGAGCAGCCTGGGGGCAGCGACCTGCTCGACCAGAATGATCTCGTCCGGCCGCACGGCACCACCTCCGCCACGCCCCACCGTCACAGCCTCCCACTCTCGACCGCACCACCCTCTCCATCGATTGTGAGTCTGGCCGGCCGGCTCCGGCGCCACTCCGCTGCCTGCCGCGCCTAAATTGACGCAGCCGACGCACAACTTAGCTGGCTCCACATCCGCATACCATGGCTGAACCCGTCGCCTTAGTTGTTAACGCCGCACACGCACATGGCTGCCACTGCCGCATGAGCACCCAAGCTCCTCGATGACTTCGATGCCGTCGGCCTCGGCTTCACTCATACCCGGATGAATCGCCCCATGGGATCGGCCTCGCTTGCGCATGATTCGGCTACTCCACCGCTCCACGGATCCACCCTTCCCCACCTCTCTCCTCCGCTCCCTGGATTTATGGGAGATGACTGGGAAAGCTGACATGGATGTTGTGTTTGATTCCAAGTGATGGACCGTATCTATACTACTTATAAAAGAGCAAACATAATTTTTTTTAAGTGCACCCCACAAAACGTACACGGATACATTACCACCGCATGATTATCCCACTAAACTCAATCTAACGGCTAGCCTTAACCTAATCTGTTCTCTGTGTGCACTTAGCAATTTACATTGACTGACCGTACTCCACCGTGGAGGAAAATATGAAGTCCACGCCTGGTCAATTAGGAAACTATAATCACGGACACATCCTATTAAGAAACTAATCACGGACGCATCTAATTATTAGGAAACTAATCACAAACGCATCCTATTATTAGGAAACTAATCACGGGTGCATTCTATTATTAGGAAAATAATCACGAGCGCATCCTATTAGGAAGTTAATCATGAACACATCTAATTATTAGGAAACTAATCACGGACGCATCCTATTAGATAACTAATCACGAACGCATCTAATTATTAGGAAACTAATCGCGAGTGCATCCTATCGTCTCCTATGAGGGAATCGCGATCGCGAGTCGCCTGTCGTCACCAGCCCACCACCCACGCGAGCCACAATGGGAGACATGCGAAGAGGAGCTGCGACTTCCTCCGAACACGCACACATGCCGTCGCCGCCTTCGTCTTCTGCCTGGAGGGCAGGTCACTCTTCTACTGACTGCAACGACTTCGCATCATACAGAGAGACCAACCATGTTTCTCCGAATATCTTGAACCATGATCCTTATGACTTCATCTCTACTACTTATAAGAAGTACATTTTTTCATTTGACTGTTTTCCCGACTTGGGAGGTAAGGTATGTTTTATCCACTAGAGTTGCTAAAATTGGAAGCATATCTGCAGTTTTTTCTTTCTAAACCGGCATTTGTTGGCCCTTTTTTGCCACTGTTATTCTTACAAGTGGTAGCCTACGTATCATTATTACTACAAACTGAGAGGATATTTGTTATATTGTCAAAATTTTAGAATGTTGAGCCCTTAAAGAAATGTGTAGTACTCAAGTAACTGTTCCAAGTTGTCATATTAATGCTTTTGTCCCGTGATTAACAAGTATAATTACGCAATTTATCAATGTAATTTTTATTTGGTTTACATGTTCTATTTTCATAATAAAGTAAGCCACTTTTCTTGCTTCCAGACATTACAACACTTGTGGTGTAATAGTAGAATCGGATGGTCCAACTAGCATTTTTTTGTCTTGTTTCACAGCTGATTCTATGCAGTCAAGACATCTCTACACTTCTCTATGTGACAATGGCTTCCTCTTTTCAACAAATCATAGAGGTCTCTTCCCGCTATTGTGTGGTTGACACTCAATTGTAATAATAATTCTTAACTGGAGTTTGTTAGCACTGAAACGGTTCCTTAGCTTGTCCTAAGTGACTTTTTCATGTGTGATTATACTTGCATAAATGTGTGCATATGGAGAATCATGATGAATCTTCTAAATAATTTTGAGTTTTAGACATTGGGAAAAGTGGGTGGTCTTTTAATACAGGAGACATGTTGATTAAGGAGAAACGAAATTTCAAATTATTTGTATGAGTTGGGAATAAGAGATTGTGTACTTTATAGGGAAATTTCAAATTTATGAATAAATTGTCTTGTATTAAGTATAGTATAATGTGTTAATCCAAATAGACGCGTGTTGCACGTGCACACTTATTAGTCCAAATAGACGTGCGTTGCACGTGCATATTTACTAGTTGTGATAGGTCACGAGAAAAATAACCCGGACAGGTATATTCTTTCCAACCATGCAAAAAAAAGGTATATTCTTTCCAAAAAGATCCATGCAAGTCCAAAAAAAAGAAATCCAGGCGAGGCACGTGGAGGTTTGCGTGCGTGTGGGCTGAGGGTGACGTACGAAGCAGACACGGATATATATGTAGTCCTGGCCATGGGAAGCCCGGCCCGACCCGGCCCGGCCCGACGCTGCCTCGGGGCCGGGCTCGGGCCTAGTTTTTGAGCCCGAAGGCCTGGCTCGGGCCCGTCATTTTTGCATTTTTCTGAAGGCCGACACGAAGCCCGTCGGGCTTTTACGTGTTCGGGCCGGGCTCGGGCACAGAAACACAGGCCCGACGGCCGGGCCGGGCTCGGCCCGGGCCTGGGTTTTTTATGTCGGGCTTGGCTAGGCCCGGCCCGAAGCCTGACCCGGCCCGAGGTTTGGCCAGTTATACATATATGTAATCAAACCGATCTTAAACATCGACTCACATGAATAGTACCACCTCGGATGTAGAAAATAATATAGATGAAAAAAAACTGAAAGCGTAAATTTACGGAAAGAAAGCGTATTGTGATGGTGAACCCACGGAGTCAATCAGTACGGATTGACTCCATGGGTTCACCGTCACAATACGCTTCTACTCGTGAATTTACGCTTTCAATTTTTTTCATCGTCCATCCCATCTATATTTTTCTATGCAGCTCTGGTGGTTGAATCGTCATCCCTCCTGCGTCGTCCAGCTGGGCCTAAATCCACGTGATATTGGCCTATATTTTAAATAAAGTTATATGGGCCAGCTGGTCCTGTGGTGTAGTGGTTAGCGTATAAAATAAAAATAAAAATAGGTTTCGTATACATCAATAGCTAGCTAGCGCTTCTCGTACGTCATCGCAGCCCGGATAATTTTCATAATGTCTATCGCCAAGCTGGGCCTCGCCAGTGTATTATGGGCCAACTGGTCATGATGTGCTGATGCAACGACTTTTAAGGATGCCACCAACTGAGCTATTTTTCTTTGTGCAAAAAAAGGTATAAGGCCAGTATTCTAAGTCATAGTCCCACATTGCTTTTTGACATCAAATCACACCTATTTATATACACGTGAGTTGCCACAATCAACAAGCCAAGGCATCAATAAATAAAGAGAGGGTTCGCTTAAGAGAAACGAGGAAATTAACTCAGCCTCTGGCTGCAAGTAAAAGATTTCGTGGGCACGTGCGTGTAACCTGATCACACTCGAAATCCAATTAATATGAGTGACACATTTAAAATGTTTTTGTGCCTATTGAAAATGTTATATAATTTTTTTAAATCATTCATGTGTGGTTTTAAGAAAAGTTTTCACGTATTAAAATAATGTTCATATAAATTGAAAAATGTTCACCCTTTCTCAAAAAAAATGTTCATGTAATTCTAAAAAGTGTTCACATACATACATATATCCATAATTTAAAAAATATTTATGCTCTTTAAAAAGGTCCATGTGATTTAAAAAGTCTTTATGTGTTTTAAATGGAAGGTTGATGCATTTTGAAAAACAACATATACAATTTAAAAGTGAGTGGGTGTATGAGGGACGGCGTATGGACTAGGTGTAAGCCGTAGGTCGGGAAGGGCGACCGTCACGTCCAACTTGAGGAGATTAGTTTTAAAAGTATTATACATTGACTTGTGATGGCGTGATTCAATGTCAGCTGCGTGCGGAGTAGTTGAGATCGTCATCATGGGATCGACCACATCGAAGGCATTGCGTTCTGGTGGACAAGGCGACCATGGTCGGTGAAGGCGGTAAGGAGGATAAGTGACAACACCAACAAGGCGCCATGTTCAAATAGATAATTTGCACCTCTGGAGAGGTCTTCAGTCATGCTTATTGTGTTAGGAATGTACGAATTTTCCCGTTGAAATACACAGGCATATTTGCTATACCTACTATTAAAGCAAGGTGATATTTTTGGTTTCGTCCCGCTTAAATATTTTTTACGCACCGTAGATGTGTTTTTATATGCGATGTGGTACTATTAATTAATTAAAAATGGTTTTTTAGCGGACGTTTCATACGAAAAACAGTTTATGTGCGATGTATTTGTCAGCCTCGCTAAATTGAGCCTGGCCGGCCGGCCCACGGAATAATACATTAAAAAATATGCATAGGCGTGGGAATTGAACCCCAAACCTCGCACTAAATTCTATCAGTGCTAACTGACTAGGCCACTGTACGCTACAAAGTATAGAAGTTGAATCTATTTTATATATCTGTTCAAAGAATCATATAGGCCACACGACTGTAATGGGCCTCGGCCTACACTTTTAGCGTCTGGGCCTGCTGCATTGACGGACAAAATAGAAAAATATTTCATGTTAAATTGTCCTACCTTGCTACAAAAATCTGATTCTCGCCAATTTATATATGTCCAGTGTCATTGTTTGTCGTGAGCTAATTAAATGGGATCCTTAAGAGAACAAGTGGGAGAGGCTGGATCCCTAAAAAAATATGTGGGAGTGGGCTTTGCGGCGATTTGTGAGGGCTGAAAAAAGTGCATAAAATTGACGAGGAAGAATTGTGGGCTAGAGAAGAAATTTGGTGAGCTGGAAAAAAGGTTTCAGTGAAGGTCAACAACTACCTCCGCGAGAGGGTTGAGGCGATGAGGCTGAGCGAGGAATCATGGAGGAGCAGAGGCACAGATGTTTCTTCGGACGTCGAGAACGACGAGTAGCTGGGTCTGAAATCAGGCAACTAGCATTTTCATCATGCCGAATTCGCTACAGGACACTCTGCTTGCGCATAACTGATAATTTTCTATCCCGTTGCAACGCACGGACATATGTGTTAGTAATAATAAAGTACGGATTGACTCCTTGCATTAGTAGAAAAACACCTAATAGTCTCAGTTTGTAAGGGCCTTTAGTACCGGTTCGTGAACCGGGACTAATGGATCGTTATTAATACCTCCACCCATTAGTCCCGGTTCAAACACGAACCGGGACCAATGTGCCTCACGTGGCCCTGTGCGCCAAGCCCAGTCAGGGGGCCTTTGGTCCTGGTTGGTGGCACCAACCGGGACCAAAAGGCATCCACGCGTCAGCATTCTAGTGGCTGGGGTTTTTGTTTTTTTTAAAGGAGGGGGGGTTGGGGGTTTTGGGGGGTTAATTTAGGTGTTTCATATATTGTGTTAGCTAGCTAATTAATAGAGAGAAGTGTCATCTCTTATGTCCGTGCTTGGTCGACGCTACGTACTATATACATAAGTGATCGAGAGAACCATTGAGTACAGAAGTTCGTCATGCATACCGAGAGAAGTGATCGATCGACCTCTCCTTCTCCGAGAGATTGGTCGAACAACAAATTTTCGTATCATGTATCCGACGCTACTGGCTACATACATGTACAATATGTATAAGATCTCTTAATTACAATCCCCTAGCAATTGAAATCAATTTCCACATGGTATTCTCCGGCTTTATTGATGACGTGGTCAAGAAAGAATCCCGGCAATTCCTCTTGAATTGCTTTCATGCGATCTGGTTCTAGGAGTTCATTCCGCATCTGCCACGTCTAATTTGAAGAAGGGGGTTAATTAATACATATATATGAATGAAATTCAACAGAAATGATGGTGTAATAAAATGAAATTATGAATATTATTGCTTACGCACTTCCTATTGTCTTTTAGAGTAGCCCCGCTTGTTTTTCAAAGTCGCGCTGTGGATGAACTCGCATACGTAGTATCCACAGAAATCATTCCCTTCTTCCTGCCACAAGCACTTTACGAGAAATAGAGGTCAATCAAACTGATAATGAAGCATTATAAATGGCATTGATGAAAGTATAGCTATAGAATCAACGGGAGATGCGCGCAACTAGCTAGCCAGTAGTACTTACTTTCGGGTATGTATATCACAGCTCCTTCGGCAGTCTCGGAGCTTCTGCGGTGAACTGTTTCCAAACCCTGCAAGACAAAGGAAATAATTATTATTACTTGAGATATCAGGAAATGAACAAAAAGTTGCCGATATGGTGCGATAATGATCGATTGAACTTACTTGTTGAGCAATTCAGTCATGTCCACATATGTTTCGGGATCTTTCCGTCTCGAGTCTAAGACGGTTACTAGTCCCCGCTCAAGCTTAATCTCCAAAAAAACATAGTGGTACTTGCGCACGCATGCATAACTCATCAATTACATTACTATACCCTCGCTCGAGTAATAAGGGAAACCGAATATGCACACTACAGTAACACTCACTTGCCGTTGTAAGGAAAGAGTATGGTATCTTTGTTTTGATTTTTGATCAATGATCGTAGCAAGTTGTCCTCGGCCTCTTTGACGTCCTTTTTAACCAAAAATTCATCTATGATATTTGTGTTAATGAACCCAATATCATAAATTTCTTGTTTTTTGCACTCGACGATCTTCAATATGCATAATATATTAAAGATAATTAATTATAAATACAAGAAATGAAAGAGCCGAGCTATATATAGAGACTTAATGACAGAAATAGTACTTACAGACAGTAGGAAAAGACCATTAGTTTATCGAGGGCCTTTTGATTGAAGAACGCGAAGAACTCATCAAATGGAATAGTCAACAGATCATTTGCAATGAGGTCGTGCTCCTCTTTAATATTCAGATACAAAGCATTCGTACCCCCCGACTCTCTGCAGGTTTCCATGTACCAATTATGGAATCTTCGCATCATTGTTGTCAGAGATTTTTCATCTTTGACGAGAGGTTTCCCGTACTTGTATCTGTGTTCATCCACCTCCAAGAAATCAGGAAGTTGATCATCAGGCAGGTAATCTGCAAGATTGCCATAACCGGCCACCATCCCCGGAGCATTAGACACATTGAGCGGGGGGCACGATTGCTGTGCTTGTTCGCCGAGCTGGGCAATTTTTTTCCCCTTTGCTCGTTCTTTTAACCTTTTAGCACTGACAGTAGTTCCCAACCGCTGGGCTTGGAGATATGTCTGTTCAGTAATGCGCTCACAGTTGGTTCTCGGCAGAGACTTTGGTGGTTTCCTCAGGGCATTGATAGTGCGCTTTGCTTTCACCGGATCTACCTTCTCCTTCGGAGGTGGATGTCTCTTTGCTTTCACCCCTTCAAAGAACTCCTTCACGTGGGTCCGCACAATCGTATCGTTTTCCTCCTCGGTCCTCTCATACGGTAACTTCTCTAGAGGCTTGAGAGGTGGACCGTATCTGTATTACCTCCCGCCTCTGGTTGTGCTGCTAGACGCCGGAGTAGACGGAGCGGCTGCGGCGTCTGTCTTCTTTCGTGCTTGCTTACGAGGCGGAGGAGAAGGAGTACGACGCGCCGGAGCAGCCGGGGCGGCGGCAGGTCTCTTCTGCCCTTGCTGGCGAGGCGGAGAAGGAGGAGGCTGCTGGTTGCTCGGGAGCGCCGGCGCAGGCGGAGAAGGAGGCGGAGTGCCGCCACGCGTGCCCTGATCGTCACTCGTCGGAGGAGGAGGTGGTGCAGGAGGCGGAGTGCCCTGACTCGCCGGAGGAGGAGGAGGAGGAGGCGGAGGCGTCCAGTTCAGAAGGTTGATGAGCTTCTTCCGCCATAGGCATGGAGTCTTCAAAGCAGAATCCATCCTAGTCTCCCCTTCACCGGTAGGGTGGTCAAGCACGAGGTCCTCAAATCCCTCCGTTATTTCATCCACCATCACCTTAGCATATCCTTCTGGAATCGGCCGGCAGTGATAAGTTGCTCCGGATCCAGTAGGATAAACAGAGCCAACAGCCGCCTTGACCTTCAAATTCATCCATCGCGCCATAATGTGGCAATGTTGAGACTCCGTGATAGCATCCATGGGATAGCTGGCAGGAGCCGTCAAGACATGCTCCGGCTGAGGCAGCTCGGTGGAAGCCACGCTGCTTCTCCGCTGAGATGGCGGGGTAGCTTCGGGGGAAGCTTCGGCAGGTCGTTTGCTGCAATCTGCTGCTTCTCGTTCCTCTTCTCGTTCCTCTAGCCCCATTACCCTTTCGTGCAGCGCCTGCAGTTGGTCCTGCTCTAGTTTCTTCCTCATCTCGTGGGTTTTGTAACCCCCTGTGTCCGAAAAACCAACCTTCCACGGAATGGAGCCTGGCGTGCCTCGTGTCCCTCCAGGGTGCTCAGGATTCCCGAGGGCCATTGTGAGCTCGTCCTTCTCCCTGTCTGGTACGAACGTTCCTTTCTGCACTGCATTGATATAGTGTCGAAGGTTCTTGACTGGTATTTCCAGTTGCTCGTCCGTCCAACAGCACATCCCTGATACAGGGTCTAAGGTTCCGCCAGCCCCGAAGAACCAAGTACGGCAACGGTCTGGCCATCTCATTGTCTCTGGTTCGATCCCTTTTTCAAGCAGATCATTCTCCTCCTTGGACCACTTAGGCCGGGTTTTGAGGTAGCCACCTGACCCCGTGCGATGGTGAAGCTTCTTCTTCGTAGCATTTTGCTTGTTCGTCGCCAACATCTTCTTACTCTTTTCCGATGTCTTGTGGGCCACAAATACGGGCCAGTGATCTTTGATCTTCTCATATTTGCCGATGAATTCTGGTGTCTTTTTTTTCGACAAAATGGTTCAACTCTTTCCTCCACCTCCTGAATAGGGTTGCCATCTTCTTAAGAGCACAAGACTTTATTAATTGCTCTTTAACTGGCTTCTCCGGATCCTCCTCTGACGGTAGGGTGAAATTTGCCTTCAGCTGAGTCCAAAGATCTTTTTTCTGCATATCATTGACATAAGACACCTCAGGGTCGTCCTTAGGCTTATACCATTGTTGGATGCTGATCGGGATCTTGTCCCTAACAAGAACCCCGCATTGAGCAGAAAATGCGTTCTTTGTCCGGATGGGTTCAATCGGTTCGCTGTCGGGCGCGATTTCTATGATCTCAAACCTTTCATCCGAGTTCAACTTTTTCTTCGGGCCTCGTCTCCTTACCGAAGTTGTGCTCGATCCGGAGGGCTAGAAATTAAAAGTAAGAAAGATGAGAGTAATTAATATGTGTACGTATACCAAAACAATGAATGCATCAATTAACTAGTCAGCACGGGCTTAACTAATATATATATACCTGGCCGGACTCGGTTCGGTCACCGGAGCAGTCAGCACGGTCTCCTTCTTGTACCTCCATTGGGTCATCACCGGAGCCATCATGAACATAGCCCTCTTCTTGTACCGGCATTAATGGGCCGGAGCCATCATGAACATAGCCCTCTTCTTCACCCAGTCCTTCTTGACCAACGACGTCGCTGAAAAATGACGCAATGACATTAGTTCCTTCTGCGATCATCTCCCCCAACATCGCTTCTGTTGCTTCGTCTCGGTAGTGCTCCATAGTTTCTGCAAATATTTACAATGTGTCAATTATTATTCAAACATGGTACAGATGGATATATATTAGTGGCAAATGTAGAACTAGCTAGCTAATCACAATAAGGAATCATGTTAGTGGCCTCGACGCTGCTTCTCTAGGGTTTGGGATCGCCTCGACACAACGCTTCAAGGGTTTGGGGTGGCCTCGACGACAACGCTCTTTTAACTTGGTAAATTTTGGTGGCCTCGAGAGTTTTGGTCGAGCGAGAGGGCCGAGCGGGGTGCTGCCGTTGTATAGGTTATCACGGTCGAGAGGGGGTATATATATCGACCGCCCCTCATGTCGAATTTATCTCGAGGGGGCGGCGAGGGCGAAGGCGAGCAGCCTGACGGCGACAGACCCGATAAAACATAAGAAAACGAAGAAGAAATAAAAAGAGGAGAAGAAGAAAGGAATAGAGGAGAAGATCGAAGAAAAAAAAGAAAAAAAAAAGAGGAGAAGAAGAAATGAATAGAGGAGAAGAAGAAAAAATACAGAAATCCTCTTCCTTTTCTTCTTTTTTGTTCTTCTTATTTATTTCTCCTCTATTCCTTTCTTTCTTCTTCTCCTCTTATTTTTCTTCTTCTCCCTCGAGAAAGGAAAATAATTAAGGAAAAGGAAGAAAAGAGGAAGAAGGAAGAAGGAAGAAGAAGAAGAAAGGAATAGAGGACAAGAAGAAAAAATAGAATTTTTTTTCTATTTTTTCTTCTTCTCCTCTATTCATTTCTTCTTCTCCTCTTCTTTTTCTTCTTTTTTCTTCTTCTTATTTATTTCTCCTCTTCTTTTCCTCTCCTCTTCTTCTCCTTTCTTCTCTTCTTATTTTCCTTTTTCCTCTCATTCTTTTTCTTCTTCTTCTTCCTTCTTCCTTCTTCCTCTTTTCTTCTTTTTCCTTATTTTACTTTTTCCTCTACACTAACCTAATTAAAATGCACTAACCTAAAATCGATATCTACTAACAACCTAAATAAAAAATTAATGTATATATGAAAAAACATATATAAACAAAAAATGCTATGAACATTATATTCATACATACATAGCCACATCCATTCATCATATAGCTACCACATACATATATACATTAATTATATATATGAAAAAAATGCAATGAACAAAAAATACACATGTATATATGAAAAAAAAGCACTGAACACAGAGCCTCGACGGCGCGGCGGCTCGCAACGGGGGCGGCCGGCGAGGGCGACGGCGGCGGCGACGACCACGGCGGGCCGGGGCAGGGGCGTGGCCGGCGACGACGATGACGGTGACGGCGACGACGGGCGCGGGCGACGACGACGGCGTCGGCGGGGGCGGCCAGCGGGCGGCATCGGGGCAGTGCTTGGCGGCGACGGGGCAGGGGCGACGACGGGGGCACGGGGGCGGCGTCGGGGCGGCGGGCGGCGTCGGGGCAGCGGATGGCGTCGATCTGGGCAGCCTGGCGGCGTCGATGAGCTCGGCGTCGTCGGGCGGGCCGGGGGCAACTGGCGATGTGTTCGTCAAATTTTCCTAAGTGTTGTATATATAGCAAGAGCATTGGTCCCGGTTCGTGAGTCCAACCGGGACTAATGCCCCCTTTAGTCCCGGTTGGTACCACCAACCGAGATCAAAGGCCTCTTTTCAGCAGCCCAAAGGGCAGGAAGCGGCGACCTTTGGTCCCAGTTGGTGGCACCAACCGAGACTAATGCCCCCCCTTTAGTCCCGGTTGGTGCCACCAACCGGGACCAAAGGACCCTGTGCTGCCCGTGTCGGGGCCAAAGTTTAGTCCCACCTTGCTAGTTGAGAGGGGCGCGCAGTGGTTTATAAGCCCCACTGCAGCATCCCTCTCGAGCTCCTCTCCACCGTAGGCTTGCGGGCCTAATTGGTACTGCTTTGCCTGATGGGCCTTCTAGGCCAACTGCGGGCCTAAATCCTGGCCCATGGTAGGGTTTCTAGTCATATCCAGGCCGTGGGGGCCCAATAGGAGGCATTTTTTTGTTTTCTTTCTTGCTTTATTTATTTTATTTTGTTTCTACTTACAACAAAATACTTATTGTTGCTATTTTTAATTATTTTCCAGTTTTTTGTTTTGTTTTCTGCATTATTTATTTTCTTTTATTTTTTGCTTTATTTTTTAATTCTTTTTGCTTTTAGTTTTAGAAAAATTATAAACTTTCTGTTAGTGCCATTAGTTTTTAAATTTGAAAACACTTTTTTGTTTTTTTGTTTTCTTTCTTGCTTTATTTATTTTATTTTGTTTCTACTTACAACAAAATACTTATTGTTACTATTTTTAATTATTACGAGGGCCGAACCATAAGACATTAAAGCATTTTAAATAAACTATGAAAAAGTTAAAAGTTGGCATGGTATCATAAATTCACCCACATATATAGCATGTGCATGTATAAAATGGACAATGGTATCATACTCGTGTGTTACAAAGTTGGCATGGTATCATCATAATAGTTGCGGGAGAAAGTCTTCACTTTTTCTTCGCTTGTGTCATTTGCTTATTGCGCCATAACCATGGATAATCTTCATCGCTTATAAGGATGCTGGGGTCAGCCTTGACTTTGAAGGGAGGAATTTCATGAAATTTTTCATAATCTTCAGACATGTCTGTCTTGCCCTCCACTCCCACGATGTCCCTTTTTCCTGAAAGAACTATGTGGCGCTTTGGCTCATCGTATGATGTATTCGCTTCCTTATCTTTTCTTTTTCTCGGTCTGGTAGACATGTCCTTCACATAGATAACCTGTGCCACATCATTGGCTAGGACGAACGGTTCGTCAGTGTACCCAAGATTTTTCAGATCCACTGTTGTCATTCCGTACTGTGGGTCCACCTGTACCCTGCCTCCTGACAGATTGACCCATTTGCACTTAAACAAAGGGACCTTAAAATCATGTCCGTAGTCAAGTTCCCATATGTCCACTATGTAACCATAATATGTGTCCTTTCCCCTCTCGGTTGTTGCATCAAAGCGAACACCGCTGTTTTGGTTGGTTCTCTTTTGATCTTGGTCAATCGTGTAAAATGTATTCCCATTTATCTCGTATCCTTTCCAAATCGTAACAGTCGAAGATGGTCCCCTGGACAACAAGTACATCTCATCACAAACAGTGTTGTCACCTCTAAGACGTGCTTCCAACCAACTACTGAAAGTCCTGATGTGTTCACATGTAATCCAGTCGTCGCACTGCTCCGGGTGTTTGGAGCGCAGACTGTTCTTGTGTTCATCGACATACGGGGTCACCAAGGTAGAGTTCTGTAAAACTGTGTAGCGTGCTTGAGACCAAGAATATCCGTCCCTGCATATTATTGAGTCCCTTCCAAGCGTGCCTTTTCCAGTCAGTCTCCCCTCATACCGCGATTGAGGGAGACCTATCTTCTTAAGGCCAGGAATGAAGTCAACACAAAACCTGATGACATCCTCTGTTTGATGGCCCATGGAGATGCTTCCTTCTGGCCTAGCGCGGTTACGGACATATTTCTTTAGGACTCCCATGAACCTCTCAAAGGGGTACATATTGTGTAGAAATATGGGGCCCAAAATGACAATCTCGTCAACTAGATGAACTAGGACGTGCGTCATGATATTGAAGAAGGATGGTGGGAACACCAGCTCGAAACTGACAAGACATTGCACCACATCACTCCTTAGCCTTGGTATGATTTCTGGATCAATCACCTTCTGAGAGATTGCATTGAGGAATGCACATAGCTTCACAATGGCTAATCGGACGTTTTCCGGTAGAAGCCCCCTCAATGCAACCGGAAGCAGTTGCGTCATAATCACGTGGCAGTCATGAGACTTTAGGTTCTGAAACTTTTTCTCTGACATATTTATTATTCCTTTTATATTCGACGAGAAGCCAGTCGGGACCTTCATACTAAGCAGGCATTCAAAGAAGATTTCCTTCTCTTCTTTGGTAAGAGCATAGCTGGCAGGACCTTCATACTGCTTTGGAGGCATATGTCGTCTTTTTCGTGCAAACGTTGCAGGTCCTCCCGTGCCTCAGTTGTATCTTTTGTCTTCCCATACACGCCCAAGAAGCCTAGCAGGTTCATGCAAAGGTTCTTCGTCACGTGCATCACGTCGATCGAAGAGCGGACCTCTAGGTCTTTCCAGTAGGGTAGGTCCCAAAATATAGATTTCTTCTTCCACATGGGTGCGTGTCCCCCAGCGTCACTCGGAACAGCTAGTCCGTCAGGACCCTTTCCAAAGATTACGTGTAAATCATTGACCATAGCAAGTACGTGATCACTGGTACGCATGGCGGGCTTCCTCCGGTGATCTGCCTCGCCTTTGAAATGCTTGCCTTTCTTTCGACATTGATGGTTGGTTGGAAGAAATCGATGATGGCCCAGGTACACATTCTTCCTGCAGCTTCCCAGGTATATACTATCGGTGTCAAGTAAACAGTGTGTGCATGCGTGGTATCCCTTGTTTGTCTGTCCTGAAAGGTTACTGAGAGCGGGCCAATCGTTGATGGTCACGAACAGCAACGCCTTTAGGTGAAATTCCTCCTGTTTGTGCTCATCCCACGTACGTACACCGTTTCCATTCCACAGCTGTAAAAGTTATTCAACTAATGGCCTTAGGTACACATCAATGTTGTTGTCGGGTTGCTTAGGGCCTTGGATGAGAACTGGCATCATAATGAACTTCCGCTTCATGCACATCCAAGGAGGAAGGTTATAAATACATAGAGTCACGGGTCAGGTGTTGTGATTGCTGCTCTGCTCCCCGAAAGGATTAATGCCATCCGCACCTAAAGCAAACCATACGTTCCTTGGGTCACTTGCAAACTCATCCCAGTACTTTCTCTCGATTTTTCTCCACTGCGACCCGTCAGCGGGTGCTCTCAACTTCCCGTCTTTCTTACGGTCCTCACTATGCCATCGCATCAACTTGGCATGCTCTCCGTTTCTGAACAGACATTTCAACCGTGGTATTATAGGAGCATACCACATCACCTTCGCAGGAACCCTCTTCCTGGGGGGCTCGCCGTCAACATCACCAGGGTCATCTCGTCTGATCTTATACCGTAATGCACCGCATATCGGGCATGCGTTCAGATCCTTGTACGCACCGCGGTAGAGGATGCAGTCATTAGGGAATGCATGTATCTTCTGCACCTCCAATCCTAGAAGGCATACGACCTTCTTTGCTGCGTATGTACTATCGGGAAATTCGTTATCCTTTGGAAGCTTCTTCTTCAATATTTTCAGTAGCTTCTCAAATCCTTTGTCAGGCACAACATTCTCTGCCTTCCACTGCAGCAATTCCAGTACGGTACCGAGCTTTGTGTTGCCATCTTCGCAATTGGGGTACAACCCTTTTTTGTGGTCCTCTAACATGCGATCGAACTTCAGCTTCTCCTTTTGACTTTCGCATTGCGTCCTTGCATCGATAATGACCCAGCGGAGATCATCATCATCGGGCACATCGTCTGATTCCTCTTGATCTTCAGCAGCTTCGCCTGTTGTAGCATCATTGTGCACATCGTCTGGCTCCTCTTGATCTTTAGTAGCATCACCGTATTCAGGGGGCACATAGTTGTCATCGTACTTTTCTTCTTCGCCGTCTTCCATCATAACCCCTATTTCTCCGTGCCTCGTCCAAACATTATAGTGTGGCATGAAACCCTTGTAAAGCAGGTGGGTGTGAAGGATTTTCCGGTCAGAGTAAGACTTCATATTCCCACATATAGGGCATGGACAACACATAAAACCATTCTGCTTGTTTGCCTCAGCCACTTCAAGAAATTCATGCACGCCCTTAATATACTCGGAGGTGTGTCTTGAACCGTACATCCATTGCCGGTTCATCTGCGTGCATTATATATAATTAAGTGTGTCAAAAATCATTACAGAACATCATGAATAGATAATTAAGTGACCAAATTAATAGAAGTTCATCATCACATTAAAACCAAAGTACATACATAGTTCTCATCTAACAACATAAAGCTCCGCAGAGCATCTAAATTAATTAAACCATACATTGAAACTATGTAAAACATTTCAATGCGGAAACAAATGCGATCATAATCGCAACCAAGGTAACAACTGATCCAACGACATAATGATACCAAGCCTCGGTATGAATGTCATATTTTCTAATCTTTCTAATCTTCAAGCGCAAATGCGATCATAATCGCAACCAATGTAACAACTGATCCAACGGCATAATGATACCAAGCCTCGGTATGAATGTCATATTTTCTAATCTTTCTAATCTTCAAGCGCATTGCATCCATCTTGATCTTGTGATCATCCACGACATCCACCAACATGCAACTCCAATATCATCTTCTCCTCCTCAATTTTTCTAATTTTTTCCTTCAAGAAATTGTTTTCTTCTTCAACTAAATTTAACCTCTCGACAATAAGGTCGCTTGGAATTTCCGGTTCAACAACCTCCTAGATAAATAAAATCTATGTCACGTTGGTCGGCATAATTGTCATAAACAATAGATGAACCAATAGTTATGAAAAGATAATACATACCACATCCGAATCATAGACAGGACGAGGGCCGATGGGGGCGGATACCAAAACCATCACACTATATAAGATGCAATAATAAAAGTAAGAAAATTATACAAGTATCTATATAAACATACAAGTAAGAATTTTTTTCCTTGCAGAAAGAAGATAAGAACAAGAGGCTCACCACGGTGGTGCCGGCGACGAGATCGGGCGGGCGATCGATGGCGGTGAAGACGGGGACGGGACGTGACAGCCCGCTAAACCTAGACAAATATTGAGGAAAATGGAGCTTGGAGGTCGAGCTTGGAGAGGAGAAAGCTTAAGTAGTGTGGATCGGACATTCCATCGAACACCTCGTGTGCATAGGAGGTGAGCTAGAGCACCACAAAGCTCTCTCCTTGCCGGCCACGAAAAACAGAGTAGTGAGAGTGCTCTGCTCAAGGGGAGGGGTATATATAGGCAATTAATTGGTCCCGATTCGTGGCATGAACCAGGACTAAAGGGAAGCCTTTGGTCCCGGTTCCGGCCACCAACCGAGACCAATGGTGGTGGGCCAGGACCAAGGCACATTGGTCTCGGTTTGTCCCGCCAACCGGGACCAAAAGGTCTAGACGAACCGGGACCAATGGCCCACGTGGCCCGGCCGGCCCCTGGGGCTCACGAACCGGGTCCAGTGTCCCCATTGGTCCCGGTTCTGGATTGAACCGGGACTAAAGGGCTGACCCGGCCTGGACCATTGCTCCCTTTTCTACTAGTGTTGGGTTCATCATCACAATACTCTTTCTTCTCATGTCATAATACACTTTTACGATTTGTATAGATAAAATCGTAATATAAACGAGGTGGTACTAATTAATGTTTCACGCTAGAAAAAAGGAATCCAAATCTTCTTCAGCCAAGCCACCGCTTTCCTAAAAAAGGAGTGAATTGTAAAAAACCACCACATTTGAAGTTCTCATCTGGAATTGCCACCACATTTCTTGAGCGCCCCAAAAATCTACCCATTTTCTTGTTAATTTTCTCAATAAACACTGATGACCGATCTCGGCCAAATTAATCTGATTTCTGACAGCCGGGGCCCGCCTATAACTGCTCACGTGGCATAAAACGGTCAACACCGTTTGTTGACTGTCAAATTAGACATGGGGCCTACCATTTTGTGGCATTTCCACAAGCACCTTGTGTGTAGGTGCAGTGCGCTGCCGGAGCAGCAGGCCATGGCACCAAGAGCGCGGCGATGAGGACCTATTCACCGTACCCGACGCTCCGATGGGCTTGACCACCACTTGCACCGCCCTACTGATCCTCGTTTAGCACCACCACGTCCGAAGGCGCGGTCCATGGCAGCTTTGCATGATGAGGACAGCGGCGGCGAGCTGGCCGCCATGATCCCAATGACGAGTTGGACCGCTATTAGCGCCACCACCTCTTCCTCCTCGCCGCTCTAGGAGTCGGCCATCTTTGTGGCGCCGGAGTTGTCGTCGTGCGCTTGGGTCGTTCCAGTGGCCGTTCGCGGCGGCGTCCACGTACCCCTCGTTGCCCTGGATCTCGATGGTTGCGGCGGGAGTTGCATCCATGGACGGCGACTAGCACGACACGGGTGGCAGCGCGCATCGGGCGCTCGGGTGGCAGCCATGGCGCGGCCGCGGAGCAGCTCGGGTCACGCTGCTCAAAGGGGCGACAACGCCGTCTCCGCAGCCCACAAAGCAGCGGAGGTGGTGGGTGGCCTCGGGCCTATGCTGGAGCAAGTCGCCAGCGAGAAGCGGCAGCAGAGTATGCGCCGACGGCATGCAGCGGCGGCGGCAATTGCGTGCGGGCAGAAAAGGTGCGGCATGGGAGGAGAGCAGGTGGACGAGGGGTGGATAAGACCCTGACAGGTGGGCCCTCCTTCAAGTTAACAGTTAATGCCATTTTGTGTTGACCATATAGTGCCACTTGGACCTGACCAGCGGGCTCTAGTTGTCAGAAATCAGATTAATTTGGTCCAGACCAGTCATCAGTGTTTATTGAGAAAATTAACAAGAAAAGAGGTGGATTTTTGGGACGCTCAAGAAATATGGTGGTAATTCTGGATGAGAACTTCAAATGTGGTGGTTTTTTGCAATTCACTCTAAAAAAGACAGGACTGGCAGCCGCTGGCCGCAGCCTCAGGCTACACGACCCCCTCTGATCGACCGGCTCTCTTCCTCACGAACAAAATGGAGGCGACTGTTGCTGGCAATTGGGGATCATGGCAGTGCGGGGCGGCTGAGATTTGTACTTTGGAGAGGGATTTAAGGGAAGGGGGCGACTAAGCCGGCTCTTCGCTCACCGAGCAGCCCTGGACGCCATTGACGGCTGCTGAAGTTGGAGATCAACGACTCGGGTCCATCTCATCATCCTCCTGTATCATCGGAGGGGACAATGTTGGGTTGAGGAGGAGGGAGGCGGAGGCGCGTTGTTGGGAGCCGGCCGGTGCCAGGCGACTCTCAGAGGCGGTGGTGCGGTGCTGTCGGTGGTGGTACAGGCATCAGGCGTTAGGACGTTGAGCGACGATGTTGAGCGCGAGCAAGCTGGGTCGTCGCCCGCCGATGGGATCACGCTGCTGTAGGTGGCCGCCGTCGTGTCCTGGACAGGCTTGCCAGCTGCCGTGAGAGCGCCACATCCCCGAGCTCGATGGACACCCCAGCCGCCGGCTGACCGAGGTCCTAGCCATGGCCCTGAGCGCCACAGCTATTGATGGATCTGAGTGTGCAAGGGTACGCCCTGGGTCAATCTGCCATCACCGAGACACACTCCGCCACACCGTTTCTCTTGTGGCTCTGGGCATAGTTGCCGGAAACAGGGAATGATGCAACGACCCTCGACCGGGATCGTCGACATGGATCGAGGGTCAGGTCGACAACTCGACGTGCGGGACGCGACCCCGGACTAGGCAGTGAGCGACCCCAAAACACTGGATGTAGATCCCACGTTTCTAGAAACGGAAGAATTAATTCCTGGAGATGTTAACGTAGGGGGAGTACATGGAGTCTGTTGTCTGCCTTCCTCCCGCGCGTGAACATGGTGCCCAGCGGCCCGCAGTCCTGCCTCCCGTTGCCATTGTGTCGCATGATGCTGGTGGCCCGGCGGTCCAGCGACCAGGAGCGGCGAGCCACCGCGAGCGCCGACTACGTAGTTGCGGACGTGACGCCGAAGTGCCGAATCGGCGTCTCTCTTTTGTCAATGTTGCCCCCGAGCTGCTGTGAACTTTCTGAATGTTTTTTGGCCAATACAAGATGTCATGTGTATGACTAAGGTAGATAAAAGGGCTGATCCGTTGTACCTATATTAAGCCATGCAATTAGCGATATATTGTCTCTGTACAATGAAATCAATCAATTGTGTCCTTATTTGACTCTCGCCGTCTCACGTCCTTATTTGACTCTCGCGGTGACATAGTGAACTTCAAATTTTGAATTGGCAAGGGTTGCGTTCCTTGATCTGCCTTATTGTTCCGGGGTTCCCAAAATGTTTGGAACACGTCCTGCCTATCGATCGCTCATTCGGAAGGGTTATACTTATACCCCCGTCGTTCCCATTTATTGGCCACATGGCGGTGTTTACGAGCTGACGGTTTTACGGCCGTGGAGCAGTACAAGAGTGCAGTCTCCTTGAAAGTCAACAACAAAACATGAGGAAGATTGTATTTTTCTTCTTCAAAGCGTGTACAGCATTGAGTCGACGACGTTTTTTTAGGTTTTTTGTTTCTTTTTCTGAATTGAGGTCATCTACCTACGCGAGTCGAGTCGGTTGACCATGCCACTGCCGCCGACCACCTGCTCATGTCGGTCTCGCGGTGCAGTCTGTGTTCTTTTCATCTGCAATGCAGCTATGAATTGCAGAGTTGCCAATCATTGTTCTCAGGTAAGCAGGGATCTTGGTGCTTCCCACATTAGATTTTGAAGTATTTTACGTCTACTGTATATGCAGGCATGCTGCCTTGATTAAGGTAGCCACCATTTGCCCAGTTGTCTCTATGTTGGCACACTGATGGACTATTTATATGATGCATGCAAATCTGCAATCATTTATACATACTGCACATATGATTGGCCAATACTGCTTTATTTTCCATTCCCTCGCTAGCCTTTACATGTTACTTTGCCCTTTTAAAGCTACATATACGCTTTTCTCTATGCAGACCTTGCGTTGCACTTGCATCTCAGGACAAGCAATGGCATGTTTTGTTGACAAACACATTTGTTTACCGAATTGGTTGTTGTGGATACTATAAGTACTACTCCTTTGTTGATCAGTACATCTAACAAGGAGAAATAAGTCCGTTGAATGTTATTAGTACTTTTCTTGGAGTGTGTTATCGCGGGGCTACATACTTTTTTCTATTAATTCCTGGAGGGGCAAAGATAATTTAATTTTCTTTGACTTAATATACTATGAGTTTTCAGTATAATTTTAAAGCATGTAAGTATTCTATTTGCTTGCCATTGGCTTCATGTGTTTTCCCTTTTGCTTCTACTATGACAAGTGCACAGCGAGTTTCTGTAGAAAGTCAAAAGAATTTGAGTATGTGAGGATTTGTTTATGCATATTGCCCCCCTTTTGTTGTGTTGCATGATCTGTTCGCTATATCTTATCATGAAGAGCCGAGATGACAATTGTCGTTGTATGTTTGCGTGGTAGCAGTTGTGCATCCTTTAACGGCTCTCCAAGAGTTGTTGTGCTTTTCAATTCAGCCGGCTTGGTGGTGATGGGCATCAAGATCCTCAACATACATGAGTGGCAGCCAAACGCCTCCGGTTTGATCATATTCGAATATTTTGTGATCATTGGGGACATCACGTGTTATATTTATCTCCCGTTGTAACGCACGGGCATGTTTGCTAGTATATAGGGTCGCGCTATTCGTCATCCTGAGTGAGGAATTCTTATTCCTCGCCCCAACCCACCAGGCCACCACGCAATGAATCAAGCCAGCATGCATCCACGTAGGAAATAGAAGGCTTGTGAGGTAAGATTACCATCTACAGAATCTGTGGAAACACCACAGCAGAGAGAAGGGGGGTGAGGTAAGATTTGGTTGGCTATGAAGTAAGATTATGACCAAGAGAATCTGTCCACGCGCCCAAAAAGCATAGTAGGAAAAATGAGACTGCGGTGTAAAGTTACGGCATCATTTTCTTTTGGATAGTCTGCATGGTCCGTCAGGTTTAGACGCAAAAAAAAGGATCTATTCAGCTTTAGCATCGCTGCTTTGTGTCATTCGTGTTATTACTCTTCAGGCGCATGTCCACATTCTTCCTGAGTGGATTAAAATCGATAATAACTATTTTAATGCACTAAAGTTGAGACTAGGAAGGACTTGGCTTGCCAAAACATGACACCATTCTGATTCAGGCAAAGATGCTCATGTTCATAACGGCTGCTCAGATTGAATCCCTCGCCTTCCCAGCCGAACTATTGGAGTCTACTGAAGTGTCACATCTTGTTTGGACGGGCTCTAAAATTTTGGCATGCCAGCCCACCATTGCACCAATTCGCTGGTGAAACGAGGGTGGAGGTCTCAAAGATTCATGGCAGAGGTCTCATTTTGCATCTTACAAACATGCCAACAATTGTAACTGCAGGACCAACAACAAGAGCATCCTGCCTTTGTACTTCCGCACTTGTATCCGGCTTAGCTTTGTCATTCTCAATCATCCATTGTGAATCTTTGATTACAGAAAAAAGAACATTTAATCAAGAAAAGCCAGAATGTCCTGATGATCTATCACATTAATATCTAAAGACTAGCCATTTAACTAAAAAGTGCAGATTTCTACCAACCACTGAGCTTGTAAGCCTGAAAGAAATGATATGACACTTGATTCAGCCAGACACAAATATCCTTAGGTGAGGTGGTATGATAAATTACCCCAACCAGAACCACAACTACTATCAATATTAATACTCTCCCAACCTGAATTTAAAAAATAACAAAAACTGAACTTACATAAATATTGCAGATCTAATACAAATAGGAACAGCTCAAAAGTCTACGGAGATGACCACATTTTATTTATTCTTGCACACATGTAGTACTAAAAAATAAAGAAAACCTACGGGTCAATGAGTCAGTGTACATAGAACTACCAAACTGTGTCGCATACCGGAGTAGTATTTCTGAGAAATGTCTCACTATGACCTATACGGATTTGGTGATCAGAGACTTTCTATTTCATAAGAGATATATGAGACGTAATCACCTGGGTGTGCAGCAGACAATCTAGAACAAACACAAACACAGAATTAGAGCTTTTAGCCTTCAGGGGCGGCGGTGTCGTAAAACTAGATACAAAGCATGGTGATGCAAAAAAAAACATGTTCATCTATTATCTGCTTAAGTTTTTGAAAACATAATAAAACTATACATTCAAAAGGATTCCAGTACGAACTATTAAATTTCTGAAGAATATTATATGCTTGAAAGAACAACAGTGTTAGAAATTCCACCAAAATATGCATAATTCGTAGTGAAAATTTTCAGTTAGAAATATCACAATGCAACGTGATATTCGGATTTCAAATGATTATAAAATCAAGTACCAAAGTATCCACTTGAAAATGTTAATGCACACGCTCCAACCTTACTAATGACCACAACTGTATGCACAAATTCTCTCATCACTTCCAGCAGCAGTGCAGAAGGGAAGAGAACCGCCAAAATATCAACAGACAAAAACTTTTGATATATAAATCTCATTTTACACATGGGCAATTATCCTTTTTGGTGCGCAATAGATGTTGTTTCTGCAACTGTGCATTTTAGGAAGAGGAGGACGGTAGTGAGCTTGCTGGACGATTTGACAGTGATGACCACCTTGAATGGATCTGGAGCAGTCATGCGGGTGGGGGTGGCAAGCATCGTTCCCATTAGGGCCCTCCTTCTATTACCTTGCAGAGCGAAGATGAAATGGGAATGGTGGCGGCGAGCCGCCGCCGGGACGACACACGTGGCTAGCAGGATTTACCTCGTCGACTAAAATTTGATGATAGAACTTTTGATTTCTGAAACAAACAAAGCGAAATGAAAAAAGTAAGACAGCCTTAACTACTAAAAGCTTGCAGAATTTAGGCTTGAGCTGCATAAGCAATATAAACGGAAAAAACACTAAAAATCTGCAGTTTATCAGCTCCTTGGTGCATTCAAACAGTTAGTGAGAACCATGTGAAGTAGATTAAAGAACACAATTCCGCTTATAGATGAATATGTGTTGAAGTTGTAGAAATTGAGCTCTGAGGGCTCAAACACAAAATTGGACTCTGCCTCGGAGGCTTGTTCTATGAGCTAAGCACTTCAGATGGGCCTCCCATGAAAATATAATTCACACCGAATTTGAAAACAACGATTCGCTTGAAACCCAAAAAATAAGTTACTACATAGTAATAAGGTTATAACTTCTTACTACAAAAGCACACAAGACCAATAACAAAAGTAGCAAATGCGTACTCTCCTTTCCCTTACAATACCAAGCTGCAAGTTGGTTTTCAGAATACCATGACAGAACAAAGAATTTGTTTGGCCTCCTTTAAATTTCTTTCAGTTATGTTGACTAATTGATTTAACCAAGGCAAGCTCTTACAACTAAGCCATCATTCACAACTTCAGGTAAAAATCAATCACACAATCATCGTAGCTTTATCCTATTCTGATCCACCATATTAAAGAATATTAAATAATTGGATCGAATAGTTAAATGCAGGAAATGAAGAGTATGAAGCAATGGTCATATTTCACAATCAAGAATGCTCCTACAGTCACGAGAATCACACAAGTTTTTTTTGGAAATGGAGGTATACCCCCGGCCTCTGCATCATAATAATGCATGCAGCCATCTTATTAAAAGTTCGCAAAGTAACACAAAGTCGTCAAAGTATTACTACCTCTGTTCGGGTATATTAGTCCCGTAGACCAAAACACCAGGACCAAGGCAGCTGCAGTAAACTGCATGCACACATTTAACTGAATCGATTTATGTGGCTGCCTTTACGTGCTCTGCGCTAATTGGTCGGATACTTCTTCGACATTAACAAATAGCGCAGATTCAAAGGCTGCATGTGCCGCGCCATAATTACCGCCCAGCATGCACTGGCCGGCCTCGTGCACGCATGCATGCGGCCTCTTCGGCGCGCAGGACGCGGTGGCGTGACCCGTTCTTGGTCAATTATAGAGAGGAAAGGCCCTGTTGATTGTGCATTGGAAAATACATCAGGGCCTTGTATTTACGGACGTGGCTCAGGGACTCAGCGGCCTAAAAATCCCGGACGGAGGTAGTACAGCCTAACCTTGTGACTTGTGAGGCACCTAAAGCTTAGTGCTAGAGGAAAATTCACGGTATCTGTAGGTTGCGACGACACGAGTAAATAAAATTTCCTAACCTTGGGATTTGCGAGGCACCTGAAGCTCTAGTGGCGCTGAGTTACCTAGGCCGGAATTGATTCCAGCCGGTGCGAGTTCAGGGAGGCAGCCTTGTCAATTTCAACTGGAGATGAGGTCACAGTCTCACAGAGGAGGTCGAGCCGCTGCATCTCCTGTTGGCTGCCGCCGCGACACACAGCCCTCCTCTGTGCACACCGAGATCGCCGAGTGGCCGAACCCCTGCCTCCGTCGGTCAGGACGAGAGAGAAACACAACATGGCGGAGGTAAAAATGCCCGCTCGGTGAACTCGTCGAGCTACCCATAGCGATCAACGCCGTCGAGGTCACCCGAAAGGTGCAGGCTAACCACCACGCCGCGAAGCCTCCCGCGGGGCGGCCGGCCAACACTAGCCACGAAGCCTGTCGCAGCACGGCCCGCCTCGACCTCGCCGCCGGAAAACAGGGCCGCGCCAACGCCGCACGCAGCTACCGCTCGCCGCCGAAACCTCCCATCGCTTGCCCCGTTTGCAGCGACTAAGTTTTTTTATGGGTGCCGGGATGTACCAGTGTGCAATCCACCGTTCGCTACTTTCATTAAGATTCGTGCAAATTTTATACACTTTCTTTTCATATGCAAATACAGCAGACTAAACAGAGCTATACTAGTACTTGTGTCAGACATTGTCAGCTTTTACATAGCAGAGTGGTACGGGTGCAGAGAACAGTGCATGTGTGCAGTCTCTCACCACATACACGGCTGCATGCGTTCTCTCTCCATACAATTGACATGTATTTAATTTCATCCTCATATTTTGAATGATTAATATCTGTTAAAGGAAATGTCCATTTTTGAAACTTTTTATATATTTGGAATCGTGATGACAAGATCGTCAAAACAAGATCAATCTTCGATATATTTAGACTACTTTTAATTCTCTATATTTCAATTATCTTTGAAATGACTTTCATAAAACACAAAATTGTTTCACTGTAAAATGATTATATTTCACACATTTTAAAAGATGGATTTAGGATCATTCAAAATTTATTTCACTCATTCTCAAAAGATGGATTTAGGCTCATTCAAAACTAATTTCACACATTTTCAAAAGATGGATTTAGGCTAATTCAAAATTTATTTCACACATTTTAAAAACTGATTTCACTCATTTCATCACACAACCGATTTCACTCATTTGATATAACTGATTTCAGTCGTTTGAACTCATTTCAATTGAAAGAAAAACATGTTTTAATAATTTCCAAAAGCTAATTTCGCTCATTTGATACTCGATGCCAAGAACTGATTTCAATTATTTCAAAAAAAAATCTATTTCACACAATTCAAAAAGTTATCAAATGAAAAAACAATTTCACTCGCTTCATAAAAAAGATTTCGCTCATTAAAAAAACTCATTTCTTTTTGTTCAAAAAACCAATTTTACTCATATGAAGAAACATATTTCACTCATATGAAGATAGATTTCACTAAATTCAAAAAATAATAATTCCACTCATTCCAAAATCAGTATTTCACTAGTTTGAAAAAGCACATTCCATTGATTTGGAAAACTGGTTCATTCTTTACAAAAAAAATCTCTAATACCAATTTCACTTTGTATTTATGAAATATCTTGAAACATATTTCACTCATCACAAAAATCAGTTTCAAACATTGAAATAGACAGTTTCACAGAGCAATGGATATATTTCATTTTTTCATGTATCTTATTTCTCACATTTCACTTATTTCAGAAATCGCATTACACTCAATCAATTAAAATACTATATTCCACTTGTTTCAGAAAACTGATTACACTAATTACAAAAGATAGATTCCACTCATTTCACTAGTTTCAGAAAAAAACATTACAGTCACTAGATTGAAATAGCAATTTCACTTGTTTCAAATATAGATTTAACTTATTTTTAAAACTGATTGGAAATAATCGGCTTCACATTTTTTAAATAACAAGTTTCACATTTTTTAAATAACAAGTTTCACATATTTTGCACTTAAATATGTTTCATTTACATAAAAAACAAAAAAAATCTGATTTCAAAAAAATTGGTTTCACTTATTTCAGAAAACTAATTTCACTTACTTCAGAAAACTGATTTCACTCATTTGAAATGTTGAAATTTAATCATGTTTAAATGTATTCAAGATTAGTCTTGTTCTAAAGGTCTTGGCGCTAGGAGTTCAAATATATAAAATATTTCTAAAATGGGATTATAGTTCTAAAGATATGAATGAATGAAAATGCTAAAGAGAAAATAAAAGGCAGGATTTTATTTTGTAACCCAGCCATCTCCTCCACCATAGTGCTCCGGTGCCTATTCTGGGCATGGGCAAGCACAAGGGCCACCGCTGGTACGACCCCTCATCTCTCTGGATCGAGCATCTCCACTTGCATTCATGTGAACTTTGCACTGATGAAACCTGAATTGTTGAACTGTTCATCCACATGTGACGCCTGTTTTATTTGAACCAATGAACTGTTCTTGAACTGTTCATGCAGACTTGGTAGCGGGTATTCAGCACTGAAAATGCACCTATGAAGCCAAAAAGTGTCTTGAATTAGTGAAAAATACTGTAGGTGCATTTAAGCATCAAAAGGTAAATTGGCATGGTTTTGAACCTGCACTGAAAATGCTCATGAAACGAGAGACATGCACTTTGGACGTGTGTGTTTGGTTACTCCTTTCCCTTTCTCTTTTCATGTAATGCATTCAGGACATTAGAGATTCCACCACAAAATCATGTCACACATGTTTCCCGACGGCCGCGCGCCTCTCTCCTCCTGCCCCCCTATGCATCTGTGGAGTCCATCCTGGTTGATCTGCTCTAGCTGTTCAACTTTGCGTCTTCCGGACGCTCGGCCAGTGTTTGACGAGGAGCATCCTGGTCTTGCTCGTGTGTGGAGTTTGAAGCATCTTCTAATGTTGTGTTCTGCTTTCTTCTATTTTCAACTGAATGCGCTGCCATGTGTTTTTCAACTTGTGTTGCTGGTGCTAGTGTGGATGTGTAGCAAGTTCAAGTACCAGTCTATGCCGAGTTCATGTATGTTGTCGTGGACGGCCAAGTTCATGTTGAGTAAATAGGCAGTTTTTCGATTAAATTAATCCATGAATAAATCATGAGCATGACATGGACAGCATTGATAACATACTGATTATGATCTAACAGAGCATGTACTACGCATATAGTAGAGACATCTACGCATACCGCTAGTACTGCTACAACAGAAAGAAACACGAGAGGGATAAGCGATGTATACCCTCCAATCGGCCACGCGGTGGCGGTGGCGGTGACAGCAGCCGCGGCATCCTCGGCGGCCTTCTTGTCGGCCTCGGCTTTCTCAGCGGCGGCACGGTCGGTGTCGGTCGACATGGTGATGATGAAGGTGATGCGGACGTAGATGAACAGAAGCGAGCAGTCGCGTAGTCGCTACCCAAAAACCTAATCGCCCCTCTCCCCGTACAGGATCCGGAGAGGCGTGGTTTCGGAGGCCTGCTCTCCCGTCAACCGTGTACGCGGTGAACGGGACGGAGTCGCCGGCGGCAGCAGCAGCAGAGGAACGACGTGGGCGTGGAGGCGGAGATGCGTTCTGTTTCGTGACGGCTAGGGTTGGCAGCGCCCCACATATATATGTGCGGCCGCGCGTGGAGAGACGTGGGCTGAACCCACGTCCAAGTCGGTAGCCCACGATCCGACGTCTCAGATCGTGGCCCCACTCTCCGTTCCTGACCGGCAAAAAGAAGCGCATAGGAGTGAACTCGGCTCGGCTCAATCCCGCAACCCGCGGCGCGTCGTGACGAGGCGTGGCGTGGCGAGGCGAGCGGAGGAGGAGGAGTGCGCGAGGGCCTCATCTCTTCTCAAGCTCCAATAGCATGAGGGAGAGAGTCCCTTATAAACCACTCCAACTCTCCTTCCACTTCCAAGGTGGGACTAAACTTCCCACACACCTAGTGCCATATAACCCACATGGGCCCTTAGAGATTTTTCAGAAATTGCAATATGGGCCTAGAGCCCATCTCAGATTTCAGCAATCCCCCACCAGATCTCGAGGGCCCATAGTGTCCTCTGTTCCAAATACTGTTTTGATATACTAGTGTTTCAGTGAAGACCTGTTAAGGTTGAGCTTCACCTAGAGCAAGTAGCTACATTCCTTCACAACTGAACAATGGACTATGCCTTGAATTGTCAGTTTGGCGTAAAGAAGTTTCACCACATGTCTTACTAGTACTGGGCTGCCGAAGGCTGACCCCTCGGGTGGAGCATATAAGTCACACTCCTGGCCTATTCATGAGTTTACTAGAGATCACCCCAATCTCATAGACTGTGACTAGCAGTCGGGCTCACATAGGTGTGTTCCTTCAAAGATCGCTCTGTAGGATAGCATCTTGCTTATACATATAAGCCTTGGAACACATTAAGACAATAGTCATCCTTCCGTACAGTTTCCGAGAGTATTGCATCTCCAACGGAGTGGGTTAGTAAAGTTACTCTCCTCAGTTCACCACTGGCTTGTTTCCCCAGGTCCTACTTCACGGGATCTCCGATCACATAGGTTGGGTTACCACCATGGTAACTCATGTGGGTCTCATACCCATCTCCCTCGATGCACTATCTATCACTACACGTGATAGCCCTTTCGTAAAGGGATCTGCCAGATTCTTAGCCGTATGGACATAGTCCAACGCTATCACTCCGGAGTTTCTTAATTTTCTGACAGCTTTTAATCTCATTCTTATGTGTTTGGTGGACTTCATGTTGTCCTTTGAACTCTTCACCTTGGTGATGACAGTCTGATTGTCACAGTTCATAAGGATAGCCGGAACCGGTTTATCAACCAATGGCAAGTCCATCAAAAGATCTCGAAGCCATCTCGCTTCAACACCAGATGTGTCTAATGCCGTTAATTCTGCTTCCATTGTCGATCTCGTTAAGATCGTTTGCTTGCAAGACTTCCAGGAAACAGCGCCACCTCCAAGAGTAAACATATACCCAGTTGTGGCCTTCATCTCATCAGCATCAGAGATCCAATTCGCATCACTATACCCTTCAAGTACCGACGGGTATCCGGTATAGTGAAGTCCATAGTTCATAGTACCTTTCAGATAGCGCATAACTCTTTCTACAGCATGCCAATGTACATCACCCGGTTTGGAAACAAACCGGCTCAGTTTGCTCACAGCAAACGCGATGTCAGGCCTCGTTGCGCTTGCTAGGTACATCAGTGAACCAATGATTTGAGAGTATCTCAATTGATCTTTAGCCATGCCTTTGGACTTTCGAATCAACACGCTAGGATCATATGGTGTTTGAGATGGTGTGCAGTCCGAATATCCAAAGCGACTCAACACCTTCTCAACATAATGGGATTGCAGAAGTGTGATCCCACCCTCATTATCTCTCAGTAGCTTGATATTCAAGATAACATCAGCCACACCAAGATCCTTCATCTCAAAGTTCTGAGACAGAAAGGACTTAACCTCCTCAATGACTTTGAGGTTGGTTCCGAATATCAGTATGTCATCAACATACAAGCACAGTATAACTCCTTCGCCCCCACCATGGCGATAGTATACACATTTATCAGCCTCATTAACAACGAAACCAACAGATGTCAGAGTTGTATTAAACTTATCATGCCATTGCTTAGGTGCTTGTTTCAGGCCATATAAAGATTTTATCAACCTACACACCTTTCTTTCCTGACCATCTATCACAAAGCCATCAGGCTGTTGCATGTAGATTTCCTCCTTTAGCTCTCCATTTAGAAAAGCCGTCTTAACATCCATCTGATGGACGAGAAGACCATGTGAGGCCGCCAACGAGAGTAATACTCGAATGGTGGTCAGTCTAGCCACAGGTGAATAAGTATCAAAGAAATCTTCCTCTTCTTGCTGGTCATAGCCCTTGGCCACAAGCCTAGCCTTGTACTTTTCAATCGTACCATCGGGCCTAAGCTTCTTTTTGAACACCCACTTACATCCCAGTGGTTTGCAACCATAGGGACAGTCAGTGATCTCCCATGTCCCGTTAGCCATGATGGAATCCATCTCGCTACGGACCGCATCCTTCCAGTAGTCAGCTTCTGGAGAGGCATACGCTTCTGAAATAGAAGTGGGAGTATCATCCACGAGGTACACGAAGAAATCATCACCAAAGGTCTTTGCAGTCCTTTGTCTCTTGCCCCTACCAAGGGTTTCCTCGTCATCCTCCTCGGGATTTTCATCATGTGTTTGTTCATAATATTCCATAGGGATGGCAGGTTCAGGAGTCTCCTCAGATTCCTGTCTAGAAGTGCTTTGCATATCTCTCATAGGAAAAATATCCTCAAAGAATGTAGCATCCTTAGACTCCATAATTGTACCGATCTTCTGGTCAGGTACCTCAGATTTCACTACTAGAAATCTATAGCCAACGCTGTTCTTAGCGTAGCCCAAATTAATGCAGTCCACGGTCTTATGTCCAAGCTTACGCTTTTTGGGGATCGGCACGTTGACTTTCGCCAAACAGCCCCAAGTGCGCAAGTACGAGAGTGTCGTCCTTCTCTTTGCCCATTTCTCATAGGGAGTGATCTCACTATCCTTTGTCGGAACTTTATTCAGGACATGACATGCCGTCAATATAGCCTCCCCCCACCATGCCTTGGATAAACCCGATGTATCTAACATGGCGTTAACCAAATCAGTTAGAGTACGGTTTTTCCGCTCGGCAACCCCGTTTGACTGGGGTGAATAGGGAGGCGTCCTCTCATGAATAATGCCGTGTTCCGCACAGAAGGAATCAAACTCACTCGAGAAGTACTCTCCACCACGATCTGACCGGACTCGTTTAATTTTCTTTTCAAGTTGATTTTCAACTTCTGCCTTATAGATTTTAAAGTAGTGTAGAGCCTCATCTTTAGTATTTAACAGATACACATAGCAATATCTAGTGGAATCATCTATCAATGTCATGAAGTATCTCTTTCCACCTTTAGTCAACACACCATTCATCTCGCAAAGATCAGAATGTATGAGTTCTAATGGTGCCAGGTGTCTCTCCTCCGCGGCCTTATGAGGCTTGCGAGGTTGCTTAGCTTGCACACATGAAAGGCACTTAGAACCTTTGGCTAAAGTGAAACTCGGGATTAAATCCAACTTGGCTAGCCGCGTCATAACACCAAAACTAATGTGACAAAGACGTGAATGCCAAACTTCAGATTCATTAACATTCGAATGAATATGGTTCACGACTTTATTACAAAAATCTGCGAGGGAAAGGCGGAACATCCCTCCGCTCTCATAACCTTTTCCAACAAATAGTCCATACTTAGTAACAACTAATTTATTAGACTCGAATACCAACTTAAACCCTTCTCTACATAGAAGGGAGCCACTAACGAGGTTCTTCTTGATGGCGGGGACATGCTGCACGTTCTTCAGCTGCACGATCCTTCCCGAAGTAAACTTCAGATCGACCGTGCCAACACCATGAACAGAAGCACTCGCGCCATTCCCCATCAATACGGACCCGTGGCCTGTGACCTGGTAAGAAGAGAACAATGAAATGTCAGCACACACATGAACACCTGCACCTGTATCCACCCACCAATCGGTAGGCTGAAACACTGAAAAAACAGTAAATAAATTACCGTACCCAGATGCACCATTCTCATTGTTGCTCACAATCATGTTGACAGACTTGGAGTCCTGTCCTGGCTTCTTAAACTTGTTTGGGCACTTGTTGGCCCAATGTTCAGCCGAACCACAAGTAAAGCAGCCCTCATCCTTCTTGTTCTTCTTGAAGGTCTTCTTACCCTTCTTCTTAAAGTCGGCAGTCTGTTGGACACCGTTCTTTCCCCTGGGCTTGTGGGAATTGGAGTTCTTCTGATGCACCATATTGGCCACAGAAGTTCCTTCGACCCCTTTTCCGTGCGAGTCCTTTGCCCTTGAGTTCTGCTCAACACTCAGATGGCCAATGACATCCTCCACAGAGAATTCACGCCTCTGATGTTTCAGAGTGGTGGCAAAGTTCCTCCAGGAATTGGGGAGCTTAGCGATTATGCAGCCCGCGACAAATTTGCCCGGTAACTCGCACTTAAGAAGCTCAAGCTCCTTAACAATGCATATTATCTCATGAGCCTGCTCCAATACAGGACGGTTTTCAACCATCTTGTAATCGTGGAACTGCTCTATAATATACATCTCGCTCCCTGCATCGGCAGCCCCGAACTTAGATTCGAGCGCCTCCCACAAGTCCTTGGCAGACCGCATATGTAAATATGCATCAACCAGCTTATCTCCAATCACGCTCAGAACTGCCCCGAGGAACACCACGGTGGCCTCCTTAAACGCCTTCTCCTGTTCAGGAGCGATCGTTCCTGTAGGAGTCACACCGGCGACCCAGAACACGTTCATGGCCGTGAGCCATAAGGTGGTTTTAGTCTGCCAACGCTTAAAGTACGTCCCCGTAAACGGGGACGGTTTCAGTGCAGCAGCAAAACCAGAATTCGAAAAACTCCTACAGATATTAGGTTTTTGGATTGTTGAGTAAATAGGCAGTTTTTCGATTAAATTAATCCATGAATAAATCATGAGCATGACATGGACAGCATTGATAACATACTGATTATGATCTAACAGAGCATGTACTACGCATATAGTAGAGACATCTACGCATACCGCTAGTACTGCTACAACAGAAAGAAACACGAGAGGGATAAGCGATGTATACCCTCCAATCGGCCACGCGGTGGCGGTGGCGGTGACAGCAGCCGCGGCATCCTCGGCGGCCTTCTTGTCGGCCTCGGCTTTCTCAGCGGCGGCACGGTCGGTGTCGGTCGACATGGTGATGATGAAGGTGATGCGGACGTAGATGAACAGAAGCGAGCAGTCGCGTAGTCGCTACCCAAAAACCTAATCGCCCCTCTCCCCGTACAGGATCCGGAGAGGCGTGGTTTCGGAGGCCTGCTCTCCCGTCAACCGTGTACGCGGTGAACGGGACGGAGTCGCCGGCGGCAGCAGCAGCAGAGGAACGACGTGGGCGTGGAGGCGGAGATGCGTTCTGTTTCGTGACGGCTAGGGTTGGCAGCGCCCCACATATATATGTGCGGCCGCGCGTGGACAGACGTGGGCTGAACCCACGTCCAAGTCGGTAGCCCACGATCCGACGTCTCAGATCGTGGCCCCACTCTCCGTTCCTGACCGGCAAAAAGAAGCGCATAGGAGTGAACTCGGCTCGGCTCAATCCCGCAACCCGCGGCGCGGCGCGTCGTGACGAGGCGTGGCGTGGCGAGGCGAGCGGAGGAGGAGGAGTGCGCGAGGGCCTCATCTCTTCTCAAGCTCCAATAGCATGAGGGAGAGAGTCCCTTATAAACCACTCCAACTCTCCTTCCACTTCCAAGGTGGGACTAAACTTCCCACACACCTAGTGCCATATAACCCACATGGGCCCTTAGAGATTTTTCAGAAATTGCAATATGGGCCTAGAGCCCATCTCAGATTTCAGCAGTTCAGTGATGCCTCTATCCCTAAGGCAAGTTCAGGTACTAAACCAGTTCTTTGTAATAGTCCTATTTAGTACTACTTGTTAGCATTTTATTAACTCTCTTCATTTCTTTATAACAGGGTAGTTCAGTTTTGCTAATCCCTACAGTTCTCTAGTTAGAAAACTAGTGGTTCATTTTTCTAATTCGTGTGGTCTACAAAATTATTTAACCACCGTCGTTGGCTGTTCTTTTTTGTCATCTCCTAAAGGTCAGCTTTCGTCATCTCATCCTTGTATCTGTACGTATGTTCAATTGCTTCTCGCTTAAGAGTTCACAACCAAGTTTTTGAACGGCGATCTCTAAATATTTTCTTGATCACTAAACATGACCAATTTTAGCATGTTTCCTGAAATATTTTCTGTTTACATCGACAAGTTCACACACTACAGTCTCGGACATTCAAACATTTGTTTCCCTGATGTTCATATATTATCGTCTAGGAATACATGCTGTAACTTTGAGAGAAAAAGTTCATGTTGATTACTCCGGTCAAGTGTAAAAGTTCACCAATATGAAATCTATAAGTTCAATATCCAGTATATTAGTTTAGTAGCTGGTACTAACTACTACCTTTTTTTCTAGATGTACCTGTGGTGTATAATTTTTTTCTTTCAGTTCAATTTGTAAATTTCATCCAATTCAATTCTTATTGTAGCTGCTATTCAGTCCACGTGGTTAACTGTTGGCTGGTGTGTGCAGTGTACCGCAACAATGAGTAGGCGCGAAGTGTATCACTCCAGCACGCCATGCTCCAGTGCATGTCGACGTCATCTCTGCTGCAATGGAAGCTGCAGATTTTACTCCACTCTACTTACCTTGCGAGTGTTTGCTTTAATGCCTCAATGCTGCACCGTGCATCTTTTGCACTCTGAAGACAAGGTTAAAAAAAGTGTTTCCCGCCCGAAAACGTCCAGAAAACGAGTGGTTGTATAAAAGTTAGTCTATGAATCACTCTACTGAAGATAGAACTAGTCCGCATGGTCTGTAAACTTTGGATTTCAGTTGCATTGTTGATCGAATACGAGCTCCTATCAGCCTCTAGTCCATCTATGCTCTCTAGTTCATGCAACATTTTGATATTAGTCTAGTTCAGTCTGATTAGTCTATTTCTACTATTATTTCAGGCAAACATGATTATATGATGTCTTGTTTTTGTTATTGTTACTTGATGTCTCCATTTCCTTTTTTCTCTTAATTTTTCTTATAGGCAAGGTTCTTGTAATTACTAGTTGTTTGATTGTGTGATGCAGCCGCTTACTCGATGTCATTGTCATTGTTCTTGTAGTTACATATACGAAAGTGTGTGCTTGGTTTGGTTCCATTTATCTCTCTCTCATGCCTGCCCTTTTGATCTTATAGGAACTGAGGCTATGCCAAGGAACAAGACTGGTAACAGCTAGCGCAAAGGAGACTATGTCGAGAGGTGGTGCTGCTAGACTTGCTGATGTGTAGTTATGTCATAAAAAGATGACAAATATAGTATATTGTATAATTCCACAAGTTGTACGTAGCAAATCTGTCCATGTGGATCAGTACAACTAGTACTCTTCGGGACTCTTCGTAACACTTTGTAAAGCAAGAATGGTCCATTTTTTGTGAGCAACAATTCAAACATATCTATATCAGTTCATAAGATATACAAAAGAAATTTCACTAGCCAAAAGGTCTAGAGAAGTCCACCTTATAATTTGTGTACCTTGAAGATAATGGTAAGTTTGAATTAAAAATCAGTTTGCATTAAAAAAAGTGATCAGTTCAAATTAAAAACAATGATCAGTTTGAATTAGAAATGACTGAATTAAAAACAATGAACATTTTGAATTAAAAATAAATGATCAGTTTGAACTAGAAACAATGATTAGTTTGAATTAAAAACAAACTGTTTCCAAAAAATAGAAATGTGGAAGTGTCAAGTGCAAACAATGGAGTGTCAGATGTTCCAAAAATGATTGAATGCAAACAATCGAGCAAGTTCAATAAACCCACGAAAATTCAAATGTTAAAAGTTCAAGTCGCAAAATGAGAGAAGTCCAAAACATCATTGCAAAAAAATGAGTTTAAAAAAGAAACACACAAAATATTTTCTTTTTGAAAAAATATAATTGAGTTCAATGACATAAATCATGCAAGTTCGGGGACTATGATACCGTAAACCGTTATAAAATTACGAGAACCATATAAAAATAGAATAAACTCTAGGTTGTGAAAACACGCTCAGTACAAACCCGTACGTACATCAGGTCAAGAATAAAAAAATGGTTTGAATCAAAAATATTGATCAGTACGAATTAAAAACAATGATCAGTTTGAAAAATAAAAGATGGTTAGGTTTTGGTATTTTGTGACGTTAACGTCCAAGTTCTGCAACTGATCCGTCCAGATGGGACAAGGAGGTCAGTCCAGCATGCGCATCTCAAGTGTCATGTCAGTGCGCCGCCCACCCGTCCCCATGCCTCTCCGCCGCATGTCGTGTCGTGCCGGCTTGCCATCAATCACCGTTATGGCTTAGCCCTGTAGTGCTTCCACGATCACCACACACAACTTCCTTCTATCGTTGTCCACGCTCTGCTCTCATGCATATTGGCATTGTAAAAACATAGCAAGTTCACAATTAATAAGTTCAAGCAAAAAAAAAGAAACCCCATGAAAATCCTGCTTAGTAAGTACCTCAGTACAAGTTGTAAATGAGAGAAGTTCAGAACATCGTTGTCAAAAAAATGTTGAGTTCAAAAAAAAGAAACAAAACAAAACATTTTCTTTTTGAATAAAATATCATTCAGTTCGATAATACAAACCATGCAAGTACATGGGCGACGATACAGTAAACCTTTGAACATTAGTACAGGTACTCTTTAAAGCAATCCCTGCCGTAGTAATTTGAAGTTGGAGAAAGCAATCCCTGCTTTTTAGGTGGGAAGGTACTTATCCTAAAAATAATAATTAATTAGTCAGGTAGTAGCGCACCTCCCGTCAACAACCTTATAATCTTTCGCCTAATCACCCGGCCGGTTGGATGGATAATAGGTTCGTAGCTTATACATCAAGTACGCATTATTCATGCACATTGAGCATGCAGAGTAGGGACATTCCTATAAAAGGCATGCAGAGTATGGAGTATATCCTCTCAAATAAAATAAGAGTATGGAGTAGTTTATAAAAAATGAGTATGTAGTATTTTTTTTAGGAACCGAATATTTAGTATGTAGAGTATGGTGTAGATCTTCTCAAATAAGAAAAGAGTATGAGTATATTGTTTATAGAAAATGAGTATGTAGTATGTTTTTTTGTTGGGGAACCAAGTATATAGTATGTAGAGATTTGAGTATATCCTTTCAAATGAAAAAATAGTATGAGTATATAGTTTCTACAAAATGAGTATGCGCTATTTTTTTTAAGGAACCGAGTATGTAGTATATAGAGTATGGAGTATATCCTCTCAAATAAATAAAAATAGTATGCGTATATATATTTCGTACTACATAAAAGGAGTGGTAGTATCCTAAAAAAAAGAGTGGTAGTAGTATGAAATATATATATGCAAGGAGTATGGAGTAGTATACACATACAATGAATATTGTGAACATAATTAACAATACTGTATGTACGTACATCTAGCTGATGCATTTCATCATTACTTAAGAAGTACACATGACGTGTACGTACATGATGCAGATGTGATGTCACACATGCATATCATAGGGAGTAGCTAACATTGATCTATGGTTTTGTGCATGCAACTCACTAGCTTCTGTCCCGAGCGTGACGATCAGTCCACCATTAGAAAGAAGATGTCCCTCTGCCTTATAGGAAAGCAAGAAGGCAGCCCATGGACGCCGATGACAAGCTGCCCGTGAAGTCATAGCAGGTGTATGTATAGAAAATTGTTGCCGCTATCCGCTATGTTGGAGCAGATGGCAGATGCGTGCAGCCATCCTGATACTGTCCATCTTCGTTCCTGGCGTGCACCGTGCTGGAGCAGCCGTCTACGCGCATCTGTTCATCGTTGAGCCTGCCACCTTGCCGGAGAAGTTGCACGTAGGGCTAGGCACAACCTTTCATCACCGCCTTCGCCGCCGAGTGAAGCAGTTGCCCATTCTTGTTACTGATCATATGTCGCTACCATACCAGGGACAAAGCAATAGGTCGTGGGCGTCCACGCTATGTTCCCGTAGTATGGAGTATGAAGTACTCCCTCTATTCCAAAATAGATGACTCAATTTTATACTAACTTTAGTACAAAGTTGAGTCATCTATTTTGGAACAGAGGGAGTATGTATCTATTAAGCAAGTAAAAAAATATGGATTATATGATATATAAAACGAGAGTATGTAGTATATCGATCGTGTGCCGCCCCCGGCGAGTACAAAACACTAGTATAAAGTATGTAGTATGTAGCAGCCAACGAGTATAAAGTACATGTTATACTTCCAGTTGATCATGCATCTGATAGGCATTACACGGTCTAGTGGGTACATCTTGCATGCATACATGATTTCAGCCATGGAACATAGCCGTGCTAGCATTCATATCTACGCGAAAAAAGGATCTCCGTGTAGAACCTCCTCCGGATTGTGTCTATTCAATTGAAGCCACCGGCAAGATCTTCATCCACTCAACAAGAAAAGGAGAATTTCACGGAGGGTTTTGGGCACCAATCTTCCTCAAGCTTACGGTGGCGTCGAAGAGTATGAAGACGACGCACGGCCGGCCGATGCTGCAGAGCACAATCTAGAGATGTAGATCTTGCAAAATATCTAAACGATATACCGTGAACAGGGAGCTTGGAGTAGAACGTCGTCATCACGTCGTGTTGGCAGTTCAGATCTAGGCCGCCGACGGCCACGTACTTTGTCCATGTCGCTGGAGAATCGATCAAGTAGAAGCAACATAACAGAGGCTCAAACCTACAATATGAGAGATCATATCAGTGGTTGATCAATCATGTATGCGTACGTGTGGGATAGGATGAAAAACAAAAAGAATTAACATTAATACCTACGTCTCCTCATCTCCTATCGAACATGGTGTCGACGACTGCTTTTTGAGAAGGGCTCTCTATATCGGAGGTAGTTTTACATCGGCACCCGATGGCCACAAAAATAGGGACGACTAGTAAATCTAATTTTAAAAAAGAAAAACAACCAACTAGCTTCACAGTCCAAACCCGTTAATCAATACCCACTTCGAGACTAGATCTGACGGCAACGGGAGCAGAGGTAACTACCACCTAGTGGTAGGATGTATTTTCCCTATATATATATATGTATATATATATGACAAATTTTTCCTACTACCGGGTGCAGTTACTCCCGCTTGTGTTTCATACGTTTTAGGTAGTATCTATCACATCAAAGAGTATGTATGCGTAGTATGTAGTATATAAGAATGTTTAGGTAGTATACATGCTACTTTTTTGGTAGTATGTATCATATTTTGTGCATACTCTCTTTCGCGTACAAATATGTACGTATTTCACAAATACAATAAACTATGAGCTCACTTGCAATTTTTTCACATAACTCACTTTGAAGTATCTTAGATATAGTATATGAACATACTAAAAATAATAAAGTATAGTATATACTACCACATGGTAGTATATGAGAAATGGGTGTAGCTACACCCGGTAGTAGGATGCATTTTCCCTATATATATATGTGTGTGTACACACACACACACACACAGATATATATATATATATATATATATATATATATATATATATATATATATATATATATATATATATATATAATGTTGACGAGTATTTGAAAAATGTTGAACATGTATTTGAAAATATTGAATAAGTATTTAAAAAATGTTAAACAAGCATTCACACAATGTTGAACATGTATAGAAAAATGGTTGTTCATGTAATAAAAAAATTATGAAATTTATTGATCATGTATATAAAAATGTCAATCAAACAGTTGAAAAAAACAATGTTAAACAAGAAATTGAAATATGTTAATTAAGCATTTGGGAAATACTAAATTCATAGAATTTTTTTGATCATGCATTAAATAAATGCTGAAAAAATTAGATCATCTATATAAAAATGTTAATTAAGTATGTGACAAAAATGTTGAACAAGTGTTTGAAAAATGTTAAATATGTATGCAAAAATGTCGAACATGTATTGAAAAATGTTGATCTTTTATTTGCAAACTATTAATCAAGCATTTGAAAAAAAAATATACAAGAAAGCCAATTTTCTGAAAACCAGTGAAATTTGTATTTAAAACAAAGAAAAAACAGAGAAAAACCGATGAAAAAATGGAAAGAAAAACAGAAAAACTCTGGAAAAGTAGACTGTGTCGCCTGAAGTAGGATGCGCCATACATTTCATTAATAATCCTACACTAACGCAATGGTTATCTGCAAAGCTTATTACCCAGGAGATCCTCTTTTGGCTGATTAGAGGATCTTTGGGTAATAAGCAGAGCCGCTAACCATCGTGCTAGTATGAAATTATTGATGAAATGTATGGCGCATCCTACTTGATGCGACACGGCCTGGTTTTCAACTATTTTTTTTTGTTTTTCTCTTCCTCTTTTTTTTCATCGTTTTCTCCAATTTTTCTTTGTTTTTAAACACATGTTTTACTGGTTTTTGAAAAAAGGGTTTTCTTGTATACATTTTTAACATTTTTTAAAATGCTTGTTAATAGTTTTCAAATAAAAAGATCAACATTTCTTGAATATATGGTCAACATTTATTTATACACATTTAACATGTTTGAAACACCTGATTAATATTTTTCAAACACTTATTCAACATTTTTTTAAATGCTTGATTAACATTTTTATATACACGATCAATTTTTTCATCATTTATTGTATACATGGTCAATATTTTTTCTATGCACATTTAACATTTCCCAAATGCTTGATTAACATTTTCAAGTACTTGTTCAATATTTTTTCAAATGCTTGATTAACATTTTTATATACATGCTAAAGAAATTAACATTTTTAAATACATGATCAACAATTTTTGTATACACCTTAAACATTGTTCAAATGCTTGTTCAACATTTTTTTCAAACACTTGCTCAACATTTTTCAAATACTGGAGCAAGGGGGTGCGTGCTTCACAGGTTTTTGGCACCTAGATCACCATATAGGAGGTCCAAGGCGACACATATCGCTGCACGAACGATCCGAAAGCTTCGTCATGAGTCGGATCTGGAAGCCAAGAGCAAAATTGAGACCTCTCCCCAATGTGCGTGGCACTCCAGTTGGCGAAGCAGCGCCCAGGGCATCGCTCGCATGGACCCGATGCATTAACACTCGCTCGACTCCATGCTTGCTCTGTGCTCGTTCGCTCGCTCAGTGTGTACTTGTTTATTTTGTGGGTGTGCTTTTTTATGTGTGCAAAAAGCATTAGATCTATTACAAAAGTTCATACAAATCATCTCAAACTTAATAAAATTACATCGAGAATCTGAGACCACTGAAACTACTGCTGCCATAATGAGCCGTCGACATGTTGTTGTCGCCGCTCCCCTTCTGGAGCCGGCTTGACATAGTCGGTGATAGTCGGGAAGTCTTCGTGCACGTGCCCCTATGGACGAGTTCCCTAGAGCCGCAGTCATCATCGTTGAAACCCTGCATAGATCTGAAGCACGTGACATTAAATCTCACCAGATGACGAGACACCCTAACCTCACCGCCCCAAGGAGATGGCAAGAACCTATGCTAGAGCTCCATCGACTATGTCCTGATGGACGAACTCGAGTAGGAATGGAGCTAGAAGACAAACTCGAAAAAGAAGTGCCGCCATCCGTCCGAGCACCACACCCGCGAGGACTAAAAAATCCTAAACTGAACTACTAACTGAAATGGAGGCACCGGAATTGCCCTCCCCTCCAGTGGCCGCTTAAGCGGCAGGTAGAGGGGAGGCGATTTCACGGGCTCGTCGGTGAAGTCTGAAGGGGAGAGCTTGGCCTAGCCGCATAGATTTAGGTGAGAAATATTGTTTGTGCCTGATTTAATACCTCTTTTTTTTGCTACCGCTAGTGTGATGTTCTCGTTACAAAACCTGCTGGGTTTTTTACCTACAAATTAAAAAAAGAAGTTCATGGATTCAAAAACGTTCATCTGTGTTTAGGAAAATATATTTAACCAAATATACTGTTACTTTTGCCACGACTCGACTCATCCTTACATCAACTCAACCAGGTCACACTCACTCATGACCCCCCAATGGGATGCAGCTTGAAGCCACGCACACAGGGAACCAAACACGCCTTGTAGCGATCCGATTCACTATAGCAGCCACCACTATAGCGAGCCTGGTCACTGTGGCAGTCGATTGTAGGGCACTGTAGAGACCGGGTAACTATAGCAACCATTTTTAGTCCTTTTTCTATTTCAAACATTTTTGAGAAAATGAATATTTTTCATAAAAGTGAATATATATTTTGAAAACATGATTTTTTAATGTTCTAAGTACTATTTGGGAAACGTGAACATTTTCTGAAACTGAAAATATTTGCGAGACCACGAACATTTTTTTAAAATCCATTTTTTTTTCAAAAATTCATGAATAAATTTTGAAAATAGGAATACTCTTTTAATTAGCGAGCACATTTTTATAACACAGACATTTTTGAAATTGTAAACAAAATAAAAATGGGACTTTTTTTGGAATCTGTGAACAAAATTTGGAAAGAAGAACAAAATTTGAAAATCTTTTTTTAAATGCGATCATTCTTTAAAATTCCGAACATTTATTGATAAGTGAAACATTTCAAAAAGGTAAAAATGATAAAAGAAAAAAACCCAGAACAAATCTGGTGAAAGAAGCAACAAGAAAAAGAAAAACAAAATAGCCAAATCTGAACAACTCAGAAACGTTCTAGAAATTTTCCAAAACCATGATATGGGGAACACAAGCCGGCCCAATTACTTGCTCCCCTCCTAGCTCTGTTTATAGTTTTACTTGGCGAATCGAAGCAAAGAAGGTCATATAGGATGACGACCGTGCCGGCCGCCGTCCAATCCGCGTCCGTATAACCGTTCGATCCCCCCCTTTATTGGGTAACGCGACAAGAAACAAAAAATTTCCATACTACTTGCACTCCCGGGACCAGTGTGAAGATCAAGGTTTGATCTGATCATTACAAATCGTAGCAGCAGAAGCAGGGCTAGTGAAGATCGTTGGTGCAGATCCCCATAGCTAGGAATTTATAACCTCCCAATTGCGATGATTTTCTCCCTCAAATGGTCCTCCGGACAGCCCCTCAAACAGAAGATCGAAGGTACGATCTCTCTACCGGGTTGCACACATCCTGTGTCACCTATCCGGCATGGCTGCATTTTCCAGAACTAATCTCTACTGGAGACTAGACAACCTTGTGACACTATGAAACTATTTGGTGGAGAGAGAGAAAGAGAGGCAGATTATTGCATGACTTCGTGGTGAGAAAATAAGATAAGTTGGAGAGCACCTCTCCACCTCTATTTATATTGGGAAACACTTCCTACATGCTGTTTGATGGGTAGGATTATCTCATAGTTAAGATTCATCGGAAACCGGTCACCGAAAACACCAACAAAGCCCGATTTTCTATGCACTTTCCCCTTGTAACCCCTCGTCAATTTCTCTCGAATTAATGTCACATCCCCGATCCCGTTCCCATCTCACATGCCCCCGATGCAACTGCATCACCGAGCTCTCCCCTCGCCGCCCTGGCTCTCTCCACCTGAAACCAACCCCTCCCACACAGCCGTTAGGTCCACTACTCTGATGCACTGTATAGTACGTTGGATGCGCTCTCCATTGTCCTCAATGATGCACGAGTGCGCTCCCAATCTCTCACGTCCTCCTGGTCATGTCCACCAGGTTCAGGCCCTGTGGCCTCCAGTCCACCATGTCAGAAGGGCATCCCCCAGCAGCGGCCAAGCACCATCATATGATATAGCTATTGAGTCCTCTCTCACATTCGTACAATGCTTGCTGATTTCTAACATCTTTTATATCTTTGTGTGAATATCCTGGTTTATTCACTTTTATTGGGTCCCATTTTTTAGTGTATCACCTAGTCAACAATGAATATATGTGAATTTGGCATGAACATGACACAAATATGTTTCATATTAAAATGACTTATGTTGAGACATCGATCTGCTACCTTCTGATGAACTTTCTAAATATAATACTACATTGGTTTTTTCAGTCTAAATAGTTTGCTTCCATTGTTCAACATATTGTTTGGTTAATTTGGTGTGTGGGTGACACGAACATGCACCAATGTTGGCGGCAATATTAATTAACTTCCATGTTTAACTTTCTACGCTTCAAAGTAAGACGAGTTATACAATAGGGACATTTACATTTCCCCCCTAATTTCTGCCAAGCCTTATCTTTACCCCTAAATAAAAAATTGTGCTCAACTATACACCTCTTCTGTCCGGAGCCCTTATGGAAATACCCCTCTGTGCCGTTTTCGTCCGATCAAAGGGGTTTGGCCATCAAATGGACGTTTTCTCGACATAGTTACCCTTGTGTGCATATGCCACTAACATGTGGGACCTACCCTTGAAAAAAAAACAAAAAAACCCTCTCTCTCTCTTATAGGTGGACCCTACCATGTAAACTCTCTCTCAATTACAGGAGGACCCCACCATGTAAACTCTCTCTCACACAACTTCTCTCTTTCTCCTTGACATGTGGGTCACGTGACTTTAAATTAATCCTCGGCAGACTCTATTAGCTTATTAATTAAACTACAGGCCCCCACATGTCATAATTAGCATTTTAAGTAAATAGGTTTAACCTCAACTAATGGGAGCCAGATTTCGGTGGCACATCCCGGCAAGGTAATCGCCAGCTACCATATCGCATGGCGGAGACCGCATGGCAGGCCATATGAGGAGAGGGTTAGGCTCCCATGGTGTAGGGCCCTGCCACGCTGGATAAGTGGAGGCGTAATCCATTGGATTACGTCTTCGCTTGTTTGAAAGCGTATTTCGTGTCTATTTTGGATAAATTTGGCGATAAAATACGGTTATACGTATAATAGTATTAAAAAATTCAATTATATAGGCGGAATCATTTCCGGTCTTAAGTTCATCCCACACAGCCAATCTCCGGTAAACATCTCTGTTCGTATATACATCCCACATAGTCGCTCCAAGGGAAATGTTTCAGTTTGTATGTACATCACACACAATTTTCCCCGTTAGAACGTTTGTGATAGCGTTTCCATTGCACACAGTATTAACAATTTTATCGTTTGCTTTATTGAATGCATCACACACGGTGCGATAGAAGAAACTGTGTGGCAAAGGCTGTCCATCACACATAATTTTTATGTGGTAAACGTTTGCGCTAGGTGGCCTAATGCAAACAATTTTCAAGAGGATGTCGTGTGTGATTGTTCATTAATCCAACACGGTTTATTCCTAGAAATTATGTGTGTTGCCGGAGGTCATCGCCCATGGTGTTTTTTAATAACCGTTTGCAATAGAAAAACCCAAATAACAGGCTAATTATCCTATTAATAATCCATTTATTGATCTAATTGACATTTCATATTAAGCACACAATATATTTCATTTTCATAATTGAAATACATCAGAGTACAACATCATATAGCTTCAGCACCCAGCTACCCCATTACACAACTGCACCAGCACCAAGTTTCACATGCAACATCTATAACCTTTCGAAATTAGCATCATAGATGATACATAGACATATGTATCTCATCGAAAATTGCTGAAGCAGAAGGCGAATATTGAGCCTTCATTGATGTTGAAGGTCTTTGCAACTTTAGGCGAGTGCCTGTGGATGATTGACCGTCCATCCTCCATCCTCTTCAGGAACACTCCAATATTGAACCATGGGTGTTGTATGAATACCTTCCTCGCCTCCTATACAGGTGGTTTGAGAGGTAATCATCAGTGAACTACTTTGGAAAGACCTGAAAACTAGGATGTGCATAAATATCTTCTCTATATTGGAAATGGGGCAAAGGAATAAAAAAGACAAGGTATAATATTTAGTACCATCCTATAGTGAACTGATGTCTTTTTCATTGTGCAGACAAAGATCTTATTTTTTTGTCGCTAATTTCTTTATCCTAACAATCTTTCTGAGTTTCTTGACTTGACTGATATTCATGGACAACTCATTTCCCCATATGCAAAAATGGTCGAACAATGAGTCAAAACCTCTGAAAGCAGAACCTACATGTGCAAGACCAAATTGTTTAAAATCTAACTATTAGAATGGTTCCTGCAAATGCAAAATAATGTGCTATTAGACAAAGGACCATGCATGTGCAAACCTCGATTGTAAACCTCAGTGCTTCCCATTGTTTCCCTGCAACACATATAAGGTAGTTAGTGATCAGGTTAAGTGGGGGTTCACATGCTATTAGTAAAATATGTTGATGAAAAATAAGCACATCACAGATTCATCAAATTAATTCAAGCCACATGGAAACCCATTTATCCAAACCAAGCACGATTAAGAACTAGGAAATATAGCAATTGTATATGTTTCCCATGTATTAAGTGCAACCAAATTCGATTATTCCTCACATGCACAACAATACAAAATTCTACCCACGACAACTGGACATTGCATTGCCGAATTGAACCAAACAATTAACTAAACACCACAACAAATGAACCAAACATTAACTGAGCACCACATTGCACAATATAACATACTCCTAATAGAAGATCAGACAGTTAACCAAACCAAACATGCTTAACAACTTGGAAATATAGCAATTGTATTTGTTTCTCATGTATTTAGTACAACCAAATTCGATTTATTTCTCACATGGTATACAATAACAGAATGAACCCACAACAATTGAACATCGCATTGCAGAATGGAACCAAGCAGTTAACTAAACACCACAATAAATGAACCAAACATTAACTGAGCACCACATTGCACAATGCATAACATACTAGAAGATCAAACAATTAACCAAACCAAGCATGCTTGACAACTTGGAAATATAGCAATTAGATTTGTTTCTATTGTATTTTGTAAAGAAAAATTCGATTTATTTCTCACATGGAAGACAATACAAAATTGCACACCCTGAAGAATTGAACATCACATTTGCAGAATTGAACCAAATAGTTAACTGAACACGACAATTAATTAACCAAACAGTTAATAAGTGAGCACCACATTGCATGACATATAGAACATATACACTAGAGCAACAGATTGCATGGTAAAAGTAGATAGCACAATTCACTAGAATTTGTTAAGGAAAGGCAGTAGCTAGCAAACTGAACATGGCACTACTAGGAAAAGGCTTGCTAGTGGTGCACCTATTTTGGCCATTAATGGCGCACTACAGGTGCGCCACTAGCATCACGCCACTAGTAATTAATACTAATGACGCACTTCTGGTGCGCCATTAGTATACTAGACAATAGTGGTGCACCAGGGAGTGCGCCATTAGTATGTTGCACGGTCGTTTACTATGCCTCCCAGGGGGGCATATTTACCTTGTGCTCTGGCTTACTAATGGCGCACTTGTAGATGATGCACCACTAGTGTGCTTATTACAGTGCGCCACTAAAGTGCAGAGTGGTGCGCCACTAGTATGAATATTAGGAATTATTATTTTTCTTTTCTGATATTTGCACAGGTTACAAAACATATTACTGCATAGAATATAGACAGCACAACATATAAACAACAGATTTATTGAATACAATAGAAGATTAGTCTCTGAATACAATTCATCATATTAGTCTCCGAATTTAAAATACCGAACAAAGTTAGAACACTACAAGTCTCGAGACCGCGAGTAGCGAGTTTGTCTTCACATTACAAGTCGATATCGATCATCTAAACTACCATCACATACAAAAGAGCTGCGGTCATCATGATGAGCATCATCGCGATGAAACTGGTCTTCATCCGGTTCCTCCAATGCTCCCTCCTCTCTCCCGCTAGATAGCGCGCGTATCTAGCTTCCGCCTCCGCCCTAGTGGTGTACCCTTTGTAACTGTTACCGCTGAAATGGTGAACCTGTCTCCGACACTCCTCCCAGTCGTCATAAACTCTGGGAACCTTACCTTTGTACACGACATACGACGGCATCTCTGTGCACTAGCCAAACAAAACGTTAGTAGCAATTCACAGACAATACATAAGCAATATATAAGTATGCAACAAAAGGATCGGAAGAGAAAAGCAACATATTAATAGCACGATTCATGGTCCTACTAATAAATAGCATCGATTACATATAAGTTGAACGACTGTCCAAACCAAAGAGACATACAAGTTCATTAAAGTTTAATATTACAACACGAGCCAATCGACATTTCAGAACTACATAGCATCACTACTTTCGACCCGACTCAGGGACCGGAGCGTGGATGAAGCTGCCGTCTTTCGTGATGGTCATGAAATCGTGGGCGTTGTCAGCCTGCATTTGTAGCGCTATTTCTATCTCACTGTTGGATTGTTGATATATAAGGTAGAACTGCCCCGAGGTACGAAGGACATCTTGATGGATGATTTCCGCAAACTCCGACTGGATGCGATAGAATTCTTGTCTGATGCCCACGTCCTGGATTGCCGACAAGCGTGTGGCCTAATCTTTGAGATTATTTGGTAGCAGAAGGTGATTATGGTCCCGTACAACTGCCCGCATGTGATGGAGGGCGTAGTAGGCATCCTTCTGACTGCCAGGCGGCTGCTTGACGCAGGGGAACATCGTATTGTGGGTGAACACGTGCTTGCCATACCTACGAATTGTCCTGCTGAAGGTGCCTCCAGATCTGACGTAGCCGGGGAGAACATCATCAAGAACTTTCTTGATATTTGTGTAGTCTTTCTTCGACTGACGGTCCAAGTCAAAATACGTGGCCATGGAATATTTCGGGCTTAAGAGGATGAGTGTGCAATGTGTGTCACTGCACAAAACACGTAATGTTAGAAAAAAAGAAAGATCGAAATCTAAGAAATCATATGTTATGGGGCGGTGAGGGGATGACTTACTCGGGAAAGTAAGGCACAAGGAAGTTATCCTTATCTGGGTTTGCCAGAATGACGCCTTTGAGGTGTGAACTCGCGACTTGCCGTTCCTCAGCGCTGCCCAAGATCTTGGCACACATGTAGAAGGGGTCGACTATCACGACGTCCAGGGTCTTGTCTCTAATGATCCACATCTCCATACTCAGCGAAAATAGCCGAACGAAGGTGTAGTGCAGCGGATGAAGGTTAAACATAGCAAAGATGTCATCAAACCACAGGACGATCGTACCCCCGATGGCGCTATCCACAAAGCCCTTGCCGTCTGGCACCTTGGCCACGAAAACCAGGTATGCCACATCATTCTCGGAGAGACGCCGCTTCTCCAAAGAAAGAACACTGTCATGCAGACTCCGCATATCACCGGTTGCAGCATTGAGCAGATTAGTCGGTAGCATCGGCCTACCCGCCACATGCACCCTCCTAGAGATATCCTTAGGTGAAGGTGGCCCGTCCTGAGCACGGATCATACTCGGTGCTGGCTGGCTCGCATCGCCCTTGTTATTCTTTCTTTTCCGCCCCTTCTTCTTCTGCTGTAGTGGGATCGAGTTCTGCTCAGATACCGCCTTCTTGAGTGTGGTGGGGCTGATAATATTTCGCACCTCAGCTATCTGAGGCTCGGTGAAGGCGGCAGCTGGAGGCGTCTCCTGAGAACTGAACGCCAGACGATGCCTGTTGCAATTGGGTTTCTCTGCGGTACCAGCTAGATCGTGGTCGTCTTTTGGAGCGTTGGGTTCTTGAGAAGGAGGCCCCAAGAATTCGTCACCGTACCCATGTTCGGCAAAGTACTTATCGACGTTGGTAAATGTACCATCGTCGTTGTTGTCGTCCGGATCCTGTGCCATATGCATGTCCGTCATGTCCGGTAGCGTTGCGGCGGTCTTGCCATGGCTTGGCACCGGCACGACTGGCGGTGTTGTCTGTGGGGTGGTGTCCCCCGCCCCCCAAAGAATCTGGCTCTTCGGCCAAAGCAGGGGCCAGCTTACGTAGGCACTGAGGGTCATCACATCATCTTCGTCGGCCCCAGCGGGTCAAAACAGAGGTAACAAGTCATCGCAGCCTGGCAGCACCTGAACTAGTTCAACCCTATACACGGTGGGTGGCATCGGATTACCATGGAACACGGGGTTGCCCAGTTGAACGATTCTGCCCTTGGCGACATCGATCAACTCACCGCCCACGAAGTGCAGGAGAGTGCATGGAATGTCGGCGCCGGCATCCCACGAAAACATGTAGGGCGTTTGGGATGCCCAGTCAAAGGCAAGGAGATGAAGTCATTGGCCGAGAGGCTTAGTTACCATGATGGCGTCGAGGTCGGCTAATGTCGAGGCACCGCCAACGGCGGGCGTGCAAGTGACGGAGGGGCCGCTTGCTGCCGAGGTGCCGGTCGGCATATTCTTCACACACACGGGTGCATTAAGCTCCAATGCCCGCGCCGGTGCCGGAGACACCAATACCACCTCCACCAGAGACACCAATGGCGCCACCTGCGCATTGTGCGAGTTGTTGGCCGTGAAGCTAGGAACCGGGGGCGGCCCCTGTTGGCCGCCCACAATCCACGCCTGCAGCCCCTCAATCAAGGTAGGCACAATGGCGGTGAGCGTCGTTCCCAGTTGGTGTTGCACTTGCTCTTGGACCATCTCCGAAATCCGCGCCACTTGTGCCTTGAGTTCTTGAACCTCGCGTGACTGGCTTTCCGAGCTGGTATTTCTCTCCTTTCGCCACCAGCGTTATAGTATGACGAACATTTCGTGGACAAGCCTTTGTCGGCCACATGACTAGCTGACGACGGCTTACTGAACTTATCCTTGTTTTTCATTATGTTCAACGCCCTATTTAAAGTGCCGTCCCAAGGGGAGCTCTGAGACGACCCCTCGCTACTGCTTTCAGTGTCCTGCGGAAGGAATGTGAACCATTTAGAAATTTGGCTTCATTAATTAGAATGCAACCATATGGAGCTAATTACGCGGGGGTGTATTCCTTACCAGAACACGCTCAAGCGCCTTGGTCTTCGCATTCGTGGTAAGCTCCTTTGTTACTGGGTCCACCTTGTACCGAACCCTGACATAGTTCCTGGTCTGCTCGTCACGGTATTTCTCGAAGCGGGGCAGTAGGCCTTGCTCGGCACGCTCCGCGTTGTGACACCCCAAAATTTTGACCTTGTTTCATTAATTAAAATTTTGCCAGGAAACTAAAACTTTGATTTTCTGGGCTCCCTTTTTGATTTTTGAACCTTTTCTCCCTTGCTATTATGGAGTTTTCCCCAAAGAGAAAAGAGAAAACTTTTCAAATATGTTATTGGACTTGTTTAACCTCTCAAGAAAAAAAAACTTTTCTTTTATTAGTAGAACTGATTACATAATTAATCTGCTTGATCTTTATTTTCTTGAAAAATAGTTTTTCAGGGTTATATGGCCATATTTGAACTACAACCATTTGATATATTTATCTAAAAATCCAACCAAAATTTGGAGATGTCATGTGATGTGTTTGAATCACTTTTATACAAAAATATCTCTTATTCTTGAAATACTTTGAGCTCTACACCCAATTTTCTTCTCTGGTCCAGAGAGCAACCTTGCACTACAACCCTTTTAAATAATTCTTTCTAGCCTCCACCAAAATTATGGGATGTCAGTAGAAGCATATTATTCAGCTTTATGCAAAAACCCAGCTATGTTATTTGAAAAATTTGAGTGAATCATCCTCATTTCCATTCTGGTCCAACTTGAGGTTTTGTACTACAACTATACTTTAACTTGCTCCTTTTGCTGTGATTCCTTTTCCTACTTGTAGACCACCCTACTAAACCCCTAAGTCCAGGAGAGTGGACCCATTGGATGATTCTAAGTGTTTGCAACAATGCCTTTTGCTTTCTGTACAGAATTGAAGTTTTGCAAAACTTGCACTAGCAAGTGTCTCCTTTATGCAAACTAACTTCACCACTCCCTCTTGCGTCCAAAGAGACACTGACCTGGAAGATTTGGCCCCTCCAAGAATAGCCTAGGTGCCTTTGGCATTTTGACAAACACCTAGAGTGCATGGGCTGAATTGGCATGATCTCAAGCCTACATTGTGAACTTGACCACATGACCAAACCAACTTGTCCCTTGAGTTTCCCTCTACCTATAACCTAGTTCTGTGGCTTGCCAGACTCACCGGTGACCTGTAGCATGCCACGACATTACGCCGAACACCTTCAGTGCATGCTCTGGACGCGCCCAGAGCACGCGTATTGCAGCCGCGCGCCCGAGCCGACACACTGGCCCCACGGCCTTGGCCCGCTCTGCAGCACCACGCCACGCACTCCCCTCCTCGCAGCAACGCGCCAAGCAGCCCCCGCCGCGCCCGGCAGGCCAAGAGCTAGCCGCCGCTGCCGCCCGACAGCCCCTGCTCCGTTCAGCACCGCCCAAGCCACCCCGGCTCGCCACCTGGCCCTTGGCACGGCCCAAGCTCATCCTCAACCTTGTCCGCTAGCTCTCGTCGTCGCCACAACGCCCCGCGGCTACAGAAAGACGGTCGCCGGCGACCTTATCCGCGGCCACCGTCGGAACCGACCCCGAACGCCTATTTAAGGAGGCCCCCGAGCACGTTCCGTTCGCAGGCGGCCTCAGTACACTCCCCCAGTCTCCCCATTGCAGCCAATCGACCTGAGGAGGTCGTCTTCCCCACCTCCGGCAGCAGCGGCCGCCGCCATGGCCCCAGCTCTCCCAGCGCCACCAGGGCCTCTCCCTCCCAATTCTCTTCGCCAAGAACACCTCCTCCCCTCCAGGAACCCAAACCCCCACTTGATTTTGATCGGGAACCACATTCACCCCAAAACCACTCCGTCACCGAAGCTCCATCCGCCGCGGAGCTCGCCGCCGACGAACCCCTCCGTCCCCGCCGGCCAGTCGACCACTGGGAGGACCGCCTAGGAGAGGTGGATCCATCCCTGGCCTCGGATGCCCTCGAGGAGCCTCCCTTCGCCAGCGACGATCGCCGGAGCCCCGCTTCGCTCGGGCAGAGGAGGGAGAAGGGGCGCGGCGACTGGTCAAACCTGACTAGTGGGCCAGGCGGGCCCACCGTCAGCGACCCATCCCGCCGCCACGCGTGTTAAGTGAAAGCGTAAAACCACGAAGTGCGTTTCCTCCGCTCCGAAAACGTATTCCAGTCTGAAACGTTTTCTTTTCTATTTTTATTTTAAAAACAGATTTTGACCAAATCTTTGACTGGCTTTATCTTTTTAAATATAACTCCAAATGAATTAATTCTTTTTCCTACCTCTCTCAAATATTGTCTAGTTTATTTTAAGATTTATTTGAAAAAATTTTAAAACAACTTTTGGTGCTGTTTTTATTTTGTGTGTTAATTCTTTATATTGCTAAAATAGGATTTTTGAAGAGAGGAGAAACTTTCAAAAGTTTTGAAGTACACCCTGACTTACCACACATTGAAGGCAAGCATTCTGAATCCCGGCATAATATTTTGGTGTGATCGTTGATACATTTTTTAACACCACCGCATTTCGAAGGACTTGTTATTTCATGTGATATGATCATATGCATGAGTGCATAATAGTGATTTCCATGCTGTTGGAAATAAACATACCTATGATGATAATCATCCTCATGTGTCTTGCATGCATGCCGGAAAGAAATCCGGGAAAGCCTCTGCCTTGGGTAGGTGTGAGCTTGTCGCCGGTCTCCGTCGGGACAGGTATGTCCGGTATGGCATAGTAAGATATAATGAGTGTTGATTGGATTGGTTGAAGTATATTTGTTATATATGTCATGCAGGAAACTATAAACCTCCTGAGTCGACCGTAGAACGAGTCTTGTTCCAGCAACCCCCACACTGGTTTCGTGCTACCACTTGTCCCTGCCACAGGTAGGGTATGGTTCAGTAATTTGTCAACCCCTTTCGAGCACACACCGTACAGAGGGGCCGGGATGAGGGTACCACGGCCATGGATTAAAGCCAGTCATCCGGTCAGGGGGCATGGGTGTTTCGGTTGTAGCCGAGGGGGTAGCTCCCCCAGTTTTGCGCGCGGTATAAATTTTGTGATCCCATGCTAATCGAGGTTGTAGCCTCCCCACTTAGAGTTTTGCTTAACGGGTGTCGTGGGTGATTCCAGACACCGGTAAGTTAAGCTGGTGTGTGCAAGTCAGGTGTGTTTTCATTTAAAAGACCGTAAGCGGAATTAGTCCCGATGGACTAAAGGAAATCCGTTACTCGTGGGTAAAGAGTACACCCTCTGCAGAGATTAAAACCTATTCGAATAGCCGTGTCCATGGTTAAGGATTACAGTCTGGGACGGGTCAAGTGTCGGTCTTAGTGTCGGTCTTCGGAGGTGATAACTGTTAAACCAGAATTGGAATACTACTGGTGACTTGTGATAATTATGATTATTATTGTTATTGACTAACCCGTGATATTATTGTTATTATCGAGTATCTCCGGGATGGTTCTACCTCTGGAATATTCACTATGATTGTTTCTTTTAAAGCTCTTTATGTGGTGTCGCTCAGACGCCCGACTGTGGCATTTCTTTTAAAACCCTTTTTGTGGTGTCGCTCAGACGCCCGACTGTGGCATTTCTTTTAAAGCCCTTTATGTGGTGTCGCTCAGACGCCCGACTGTGGCATTTCTTTTAAAGCCCTTTATGTGGTGTCGCCAAGACGCCCGACTGTGGCATTGCTTGTTATTTGTTTCATATATTTTAATACTACTATGTAATTGCATTGTTGTAAATAACTTGCTTGCATGCATCAGAGTTTTATGTATCTTTTGTGACTGACGTCATGAGCATAAATATTTTCAGCACATCATGGTTATATTATACCTGTGTTCATAGTGTTTGCGAGTACATTCAAAGTACTCACTGGCTTGTCCCTGGCTATTGTCTTGGCCATATTTTCTTGCACGGAGAGGAGTGACGCGATGACAGCCCCGGAACCTAAGCAATGGAGATAGCAGCCTCGCGAAGATAGGAGTTAACCTGGTCAGCTGTACCTGTGGGAATTGGAGTCCCATAGACACTGATGATCCACAAACCGCTTCCGCCATCAACCACTAGAAACCATTTGTTGTACTCACAGGCCAGAATGGTCTTGTACTGCATATTTTGTATGTTGCTTGGAATTTCTGTATCAAGTTGGAGCCTCATCAGCTAACAGTAATCCTGGGGCTGATGAGCACGACGGTCTTTTCTGGAAATTTATTACCCGAAAAACCGGTCGTGACACGCGTCCTCCTTGTCCCATATAGGTTCCGCCACTCTTTAACCGCCGGCACCAAGTTGGTGGACCCCTAAGTTCAAGTCCCGCATATCTTTCCCCCACTGACTTGATTCCACGGTTACGTTGCTCCCGCACTTGATCTTGAACTCCTTGTAGTCATCTTCGCTGATCAAAGGATTTTTTGCCTTGATCTTCTCATAACTATCACCTTTGTCAATCATTCTCTTCGCCGCGCCTCTCCAAGTAGCCAGGGCCGTGCTCATCTTCGTGAGGGCGGCACTGTTCACTTTATTCCCTGAGAGGCGTGTGTTTGCGACGTCACCGGGGAACTTGTATCGTTCATGCAGCTTCGTGAAGAGGAGGTTGCGCAAATTCCCTCGGTCAGGATGCCTTAGATTCTCGGTGTTGATCGAGATGGTGCTCCGAAGAATGCACCCGAGCTGAACCGCGTACCCCTTGACTAATTGTTTGGGCGCCGTTGGATGCCCCTAGGAGGACACTTCAGTAAATTCCTCCTTGATATTGACGAGCACGTTCGGGTGCCGGTCCTTCCGTTGCCTCTTCGGTTGGCTGCCATTTGTGCGTGCGCTGCCATCATCAGTGGTGGCATCCTCGGCAGCAGCATCAGTGGTGTCATCCCCATGCCACTAGGGGTTGTGTAGTCAGGATCGGTGTCTTCCGCAGCGTCCTCATAGCGGTGAGGTTCTTCCTCCATCTCCTGAGACAGCTCCCAGAATGCCTTGCCGCCCGAACCACCGGCCTCATCGTTGTGGGCCATGTTCGCTCTAAATAGGGAAAAAGTTTGGTCAAAAAGTTGGTTATTGTCAAGGAACAAGATCTCTAAGTTGACCAAATAACCTAATTCTCGAGGAATGTCACCAAAAAGTTGGTTATTGTCAAGGAACAATTGAGAGATGTTTGTGATATTGCCTAGGTGTTTTGGGATGGAACTTGTTAGTGTGTTGTTGCTAAGGTCCAAGTCCCTTCCTAACCCCCTTCTTCTTGTCTCCCCATTTAGGGTTTGTCAACACTGAGGCATCCTAAAAGCTAAGCTTTTATCATTTAGGGTTTGTCGACGCCGGGGCACCCTAAAAGCCTAAGCTTTCATCATTTAGGTTTTTATCGACACCGAGGCACCCTAAAAGACAAGGTTCTATCATTTAGGGTTTGTCGACGCTGAGGCACCCTAAATGCTAAGTTAAGTTTTCATCATTTAGGGTTTATCGATGCCGAGGCACCCTAGGTTGACTGATATATATATATATATATATATATATATATATATATATATATATATGGGTATCTTCTAATAATATACCCTATCAAGAAAAGGGAAGGAGAATTCTAATACACCAAGAGACAATAAACATATCACACTTCTATATGTATAACACAAGAGGCAGTTGATCCTACTTAATTAAGTACTAAGATACCCCAGCCCATGCATTAGTCGCAAGTACCCCATATGTCCTATTTTTAGCAAAGTCATGCTAAAATTCACGGAAAATTTCAGCATGACCTTTGCTAAAAATAGGACATATGGAGTACCCAAATTTGCCGGAACGGAAGTTAATCGACATTCCAACAAACTCAAGGGCCTCTCAGGGTACCTGCAAAATCATCACGACACGATGGTCAGAGACAAAACCCAGCAAACTAGCAAAGTTACTAATGTGTTTACAGAAATTGTTTTCTGTAAAAGATGATCATCATCTTTACATGTCTTTCTCAATGTGATCAATTGATGGATCAAGATGTAAAACATGTCCAATAAGTATGATTCATAGAGTCAACATCAGTATGAATATATATAACATTTTTCAAAATGGTGAAATATATAACATGATAATACTATCCAGTTCAAGATTTAGTAGATGCCATAATCAGTGCATACCAAAAGAATGGCATCAGTCAATAAATGCAGGTTGCAACAAAGATAAACTAGTTAGACCAGCCATTGTTCCCCCATAATATTTTCAAAATATTGACAAATAATCAAATAACAAGGAAAGAGAGGCCACTCCAGCAATCTTATCCTTGCTTTGTGGCACTTTTCTGCCTAAATAAAAGATAAAAGCATTCACGGGGTTATTTTATTTCTTTTATTGGTTGGCCATCAGTGCATCACCTTCAGGCTAGCTCACATTATCTTGTCTAGAATTCAAGAGACCAAATTTTGTGATTATACTTGTCGGGGGTTGGGTGCGACATATGTCAATGGATGGCTTATCATGGTGGGAGCGAGTAGAACGTCGCCTGTGCCTGGAAGCGGGATGAGGCGTAAACACGTACGCCGGCGAACTTTATCCAGGTTGGGGCCTCTTTGTGGAGATAATACCCCTACTCCTGCTCTGCGGGGTCTCTGCATGATCACTAAGGCCTAGTGATACAAAGTGCTCCTCGAGCTGTGTCTAGGGGAAGGAGAAGGCAAGGCTAGCTCTTCCCTCCCTAGGTTTCTGGCTAGTTCTATCGGAGTGGGAACCCTTTGCATGGGTGGCCTGGGGGGTTTATATAGGCCTACCCCCCCAGGGGTACAACGGTAATCTGGCTGATTGCCGGGCCCGGCTGTCAGTGTCTCCAGCCTCCGGCTTCACCGCCGACCGCTGGGGCCCTCCGCCTGGTGGGCTCTGCCGACTGGTTGGTGGCTGTTCACTATAGCCGTATCCCCAGTGATGGGGGCTTGGTCATCTTTAGCGTGGCTACAGTCCCACCGCCTGGTGGGAGGACACCGTAGCCACACCTGGTCTTGTCAGCTTAATGGCTTGCTCGCCTCGGGGCAAGGGACGGCCGCCTGCTGGGGGCCGACCCCTCTCTGATCTATCTGGTCAAACTTCCGCCGTCTTCCTCGGGGTCACTGTCCGATGGGGCCCGCCTCTGGCTGGCCGTACCGACAGGCCGTCGTGGGGAATAGGGCTCCGCCTGCTAGGAGCAACGTCAGGGTAGATACGACACAGTGCTCCGTCGTGCGGAGATCTCCGTCTGTACGGAGCACTGTAGCCACGCCCGTCTCGAGCGTGGGAGGTGACGTGCTTCACTATAGCCATACTTCGTCTTGTACTCCTGATGGGAGCTCGGCCGCCCCGTAATCGTGAAGTAGCCGCCTGCCCGTTGCCGCCTCTCTGGAAGGCGGCCGTCAGGTGCCGGCCACTTGGAGCACCGTAGTCTTGGGTCACCCGCCCTCGGGCAGCTGGTTGCTGAGCTAGTCGGCCTCAAAGGGCGGAGTTTCGGCTTGGGGCTCAGCTAGGCGGAGCTGGCCCAAAGTCTTGATAAATCTTGGGCCTCGGGTGAGCCTTCCCATGGCCCATAACTCCGACAGTAGTCCCCGAAGCCGGTGACGCGTCATGGTCGAGGGGTCGCGAGGTTTCAGCGGCTTCTCCCCTCCCCATGCTCGGGGATAACATCGTCCGCCTGGTGGCCAGTCGGCTGCTCGAGCCGGCCTCTCCCAGGCGGAGCTTAAGTGGTCGATTTTGAACTCCAAGGCGGGAAACAGGTGGCGTGCCTGTTAAGCTTCCCCATGCAGCCGCCCGCCACTGATGCACCACATGGCGCATGTCAGCCTGACAAGCCTGCCATCCCACGCCCTCGACAGGACATGACTCCGGGCCAGGCCCGCCATTACCACGCCTAGGCAACCGGGCGGATTTACTACGCCGAAGGGGACGGTTGCCATCCCCGCGACTATTCATGACGGGGTGAATGCGCGTGGGAGATGGGGGGTCGTGGGGACGTGGGCGCAGTTAATCCCACGACCCCACGTCCTGCCCCCTCAGCTACATAGCCTGGGCGCTATAAGTAGGGAGGGAGGAGAGGTGCGGCAAAGTTCCTACGCCCCTCCCACTCTTCTTCTTCTTCTCTTAGCCTCCGCTGCCGCTGCTGCCGTAGCGCCGCCGCCGTTGCTCGACGCCGACGCATCTTTTGTCACATCCCTGGTCCTGTTATGCACTAGGCTAGACCTTCGTGTGAGCATCATGTTTTAATTCAAATGAAATTTGAATTGAGGAATTTTCAAAAGCCTCAGAAGACCTCTAAAAATAACCAACATTTAAATCTCATCAAATGAGTCCAAAGAAATGTTCCTATTACTCTGTGAAAATATTGGTAAGAGGTAAAATTCAAACCAATATTTTCAGAATCACAGAATTACTTATTTTTGGGCCTTTGACTTAAACCAATGACATATTTGAGTTGAATTTATTTCTATTATATAAGAAATAAAGTTCAAATATTTTTGTAAGTTGCCTGTGACCTTGGACTAGTTCCTGAGCTCACATACAATTTACAGAAAGTTTAAAAAAATGATTTGATTTTTTAAATCAAATCAAAACCAATTGCAGAAAATAGAAAACAGAAACAAATAAAAGAAAGAGAGACACTCACCTGGCAACCTACTGTGCGGCCCAGCACTGTAGCCTGTGCTGGCCCAGCCCACCTCCACCTCCCCTGTCGTCTTCCTCCCCAGGCCAGTAGGCAGAGCGCGTGCTCGCCGCGCGTGCACACGCGCCCGGCCACCTCCACCCTGCCTGCCTGCGTCCCCGACGCCTAGACACCTCCAACGTTGCCACGCTACCCCTCTGGAACCCCCTCGCCCACTTCCTCGTCCTCATCCCCTCCTCTCTCTCGCTCTGCACTTCGTGCCCGAGCGCCACCATCGCCACCGATGCCGTTCGCCGTGGCCATCGGCCACCCCTCGCCCTACCGCTGAGCTCAGGAGCTCCGCCTCGACCCCCTCTTCCTCCCCACCGATCCACGCCCCTACGGAAGCCCTGCAGCGTCTTCCTCAAGCTCATCTTCAACCTTCGGCCGCCGTCAACCTCATCGTCGATTCGCCGCCGTTCGAGCTTCCCCGAGCTCGCCGAGGCCACCGCTGTACCCGCCGTGAGCTTCGCCATCGTTTCCCCCTCTCCCCGTGCCCTACCTCCCTCTCTAGCCGCCGTTCGCAACGAGCCGAGAGCTCTTCGCCGCCGGCCATGTCGCCGCCATGGCTACGGCTGTTGATGCTCACAGTAGACCACATCACTGCATTGAGTGCCTCCCCACAAGCCCGTAGCGTGCCCCAGCACGCCTTCCCGTGCCCCCTAGCTCTCGCTCGCGTCACACCCGAACGCCGGCGCCGCCACGAGCTCAACTCCGACGAGCTCGCTCCACCCTGGCTCCTCCCGCTCGCACCATTCGATGCGGACGAGTCTCCTCGTTCCGTAGATGGCCTCGGCCTTCGATTTGGTCGCCGTGGGACGAAACCCGAATGCCTCCGCCGTCTCTGGCCTCGCCGGCGATGAGCCGCGGGTCAACTCCGGCGAGTTGACCCGGGTTTGACCCCTGTTTGACCCTCCCCTGGGTCATTGACATGTGGGGCCAGCCCCTGCTAATTACCAAGGTTTAGGATTAGTTTAGCGTTAACAAACTCTGTTAATTAGACTAGACACTGACACGCAGGCCCAGCCGTCAGGTTTGACCTTGGCTGGCGCCTTTGACCTGATGACGTCACCTCGACGTCATGCTGACGCAGTTAATCTTTTTCTGTATTTATTTAATTCAGGAAATTCCAGGAAATAGCCAAAACTTCTAAAAATCATAGAAAATCAACCGTAACTCCAAATCAAACAAGTTATATATGAAAAATGATCAGAAAATCCAATCTATCCATCTGTACCATTTTCATGCATGTTAGAACAACTCATACCTGCTGATCAGGTCAAATCAATTAAATGGCATTTAAACTCTCACATATGGAGTTTGAATTTGAACCTAGTATTCAAACCAACCCCATTTAACTTGTTGCTAGATGCATTAGCCCAAAACACATTCATATTGCCATGTCATAGCATGCATCATACCGTGCATTGCATTGATCGTGTTTCTTCTGTGTTTGCCGGTGTTGTTCCCCCTCGGTAGACGCTGTACCGATGATGTGATCGTTGACACTGATGAAGACACAATGCTATCTTCAGAAGTGCCAGGCAAGCAAAACCCCCTTGTTCATTCCGATACAATCCTACTCTCTCTCCCTGCTCTCTTTTACTGCATTAGGACAACAACGAGTCATTTGTTACTTGCTGCGGTAGCTGAACCCCTTTATCCTCTGCATGACCTGTCATTGCCACAGTAAATAGATGAAACCCACTAGTATGAGTAGGAGTTGTTTGAGCCCTGTTGTGCCTACTCATTCATGTTTGTTTGTCATGCCTGCTACTGCTTAGAGTTGAGTCAGGTCTGATTCATCGGGAATGAATCAGAGGTGTGTGAACATGTCCTACTGTGTGTAAGCTAAGTGTGTGAACACGATTTGGTAAAAGGTATCAGTGAGAGGCCATGTAGGAGTACATGGTGGGTTGTCTCATTGAAGCCGTCCTTAGGAACTGAGTTCTGTGTTTGTGATCCATGATTCAGCTACTACCATGCATTGGGCCCTGAAATATGACCCCGCTCGACTTCTTATTCACCCTTGTCCTCTGTCCAGGAGTTGCAAGTAGTTTCTGGTGTTTGTAGTATGCTGGAGGCCGTGCGCACCGCTGACCGAAGGGGTGGGCTGTGATGCGGTAGGCACGTGGCCGGGTATACCAGGCGCCCGTTTGGTGTCACGGAACCCTGTTCACATCGTTTGGGGCTGTAAGCGAAACCCCGGCTGGATCTCCTCATGGATGAAACCCGAATAGGCGATAAACCTGGACTAGAGCCTTGAGTGTTTAGGTAGGTCGTGGTCTACACCCACGTCGGCTTTCGCTTGAAGTCTGCCGAGCACATGTCGGGTGCAGACGCTAAGTGGTGGAAACATGTATGAAGAAGTACACCCCTGCAGGGTTAACATCATCTATTCGAATAGCCGTGTCCGCGGTAAAGGACTTCTGGGTTGCTTATATCAGTTCATAGACAAGTGAAAGTGGATACCCTAAAATACGCAAGATAAGCGTGAGTGCTATGGATGGCGTTCTCGTAGGGAGACGGGAGCGGATCCATAGTGGTATATTGATATGGTGAATATGTGGACTCGTGTGCGCCACCTCAAAAGAGTTACTTGCAGTCGTAGTTCAGGATAGCCACCGAGTCAAAGCTGTCTTGCTGCAGTTAAACCCCACCATCCCCTTTGTTGATAATGATGCATATGTAGTTAGTTCTGATGTAAGTCTTGCTGGGTACATTTGTACTCACGTTTGCCTATTTTATGTTTTTGCAGAGAGACTTTGGTCTCGCTAGTAGTTCCGCATGGACTTCGACGTTTAGCTTGTTACCTCAGCTATGATCTTGTGCCCTCGGCAGGATCTGGTAGTTAGTCAGGCTTCTCAGCCTTTTTCATTTGTAGATGTCTGTACTCAGACATGTTAAGCTTCCGCTTGTGCTTTGATTTGTATGCTCTGAATGTTGGGTCATGAGACCCCTGTTTGTAATATCTCGCTCCTCGGAGCCTAATGAATACATACTTGGGTCGTAGAGTCATGTTGTGATGCCATGTTGTATTTGCACATATCGAGCATATTGTGTGTATGTTATTGAAATGCTTGGTATGTGTGGGATCTGACTATCTAGTTGTTTATCCTTAGTAGCCTCTCTTACCGGGAAATGTCTCCTAGTGTTTCCATGGTAGCTTGCTACTGCTCCGGAACACTTAGGCTGGCCGGCATGTGTCCTTCTTCGTTCCTGTGTCTGTCCCCTCGGGCAAATGTCACGCGATGAATACCGGAGTCCTGTTAGCCCGCTACAGCCCGGTTCACCGGAGTCCTGCTAGCCCAGTGCTACAGCCTGGATTCACTCGCTGATGACCGACACGTTCGATGCTGGGTCATGGATGCCTGTCCCTGTAAGTTTGTGCCACTTTGGGTTTACGACTAGCCATGTCAGCCCGGGCTCCTTATCATATGGATGCGAGCGACACTATCATATACGTGTGCCAAAAGGCGCAAATGGTCCCGGGCAAAGGTAAGGCGACACCCGTGGGAATACCATGCGTGAGGCCGCAAAGTGATATGAGGTGTTACATGCTAGATCGATGTGGCATTGAGTCGGGGTCCTGACAGCTTTGGTATTAGAGCCTGACTGCCTGTAGGATTACCAAGCCAAACTGGTCGAAGTTGTGTCTAGAAATGCTTTAGTTATGTAAGGGAATTGATTGTGGAATGGAACGTAAGGCTCTTTTTACTCCTTATACCTCATGGCCTTCTGATCTGAGTCATCCTCTTCTCTTCTACGGGGATTAAGAACTAGGCCTTCTCATCTATCTATCAGGATGACGTGTTACTAATCCATAGACTTATAGGATTGATGGATTTAAGCCTTTGTTCAGTTTCTTCTACTTCTGTATGTTGATAGTTGGTCTAGGAACCTTGATATTGTGATGTTAAGTGGTTATGCCACCATTTTCACTGGATGTCTCAGATCTTTTTGAGCATTTACAGCCGTTATGCTGTCCGAGTCATCCCAGGTTTCTAAATAGTCTGATGCATTTGGAAATTCCTTTTACCATTCTGAAGATCCTTTGTGCCAGATCAACCACCCTAACTAGTGTGTTGAGGTATTTCATTGCCTCAGCATTTATGATGGAGCTATTACTATGACCCTAGGTGTCTAGAGTATCACCTAGTAATTAGCCATGCTTTGTGTTCCCAGTGTGATGATTCTGGCCATCATTCTTGAAAGCATCCCGTGATGCCACTTAGTAGTAGGTATTCTACTTCTGGGTTTTTGAACCCGAGATTCACTCTACTTACTTCATGTTGATAGTGTTTGCTAGTTCCTTTAGGATATTAGTAAATTTGCGATAGTCCTCGAGGTCCGTGGTATTTCCTTCTTCCAAATACTATGAACCGCTTACGGCAGATGTTTATTGGATCAAAAGATCACAATTAGAGTACTCTTGAGGAGTTCTCCATTCATAAATCGCGACTCTGCCAGTCCTACCTCTCTGCATGGGTTATCCGGAAGAAACATGTTGAACTTGGTTTGACATACTAATCTATGCATCCACAACTCAGAAAATTATATGTTCTTTGAGTTGTCCCTCTTAGTTGTCTTCTGACCCTCGTCTATCATTTGATAGTCAAGAGTATGCGTGCATTCCTATTACTCTTGTGGTCCGTCAAGCCATTCTATTCCGGAATGACTAGGAGAAACAAACTCCAGTACCTTGTCCATTTCCAGGATTGGGTCAAAGCAGTTGTACTCCGCAGATCAAATTGCTAATCTTGCTTTTGCTCTGTTCTACCTTGGAGTATTACCATCTTCATATCAAGAATGTCATGGTGAACTCTTGACACAGTGATACTTCTCTCCATCATTATTCATTTCTCGGTTCCCGTGTTGTTGCAACCGGAATGTCGACAAGTGAATCGTGATGTGTGAAATCAATACTCCTAGCAACCTTGTTGCTTGGTAGTTAAAGGACAACAATTTAATTCTTAGCGTGTTGGTTCTTGAATCATCATTCTAAGACTGTTCGTGCTACCTAGTCCTTATTTCTGGTGCACTCTTCGATCAATGAGTTAGAGTTTCAATCCCTTGCTTAATTGATCACATCATCTTGCTTCGGAAACAAGATTGTTTTTGAGCTTAATAACATATTGGTGGTTCGTAATTTTCCAAATATCTTCTCGGAAGTGTTACCAGGTTGTCACCTGACCGCTATGTTGGGTTCGTGATCAAGTTGGTTTTTCATAAACCACCCCCTTCTCCAAAATTCTGTGTTGGATACCCTAAGCTAGTTGGTAATCTGAACAACAACTTGGAGAGTTGGAAGGTAAAAGCTTGTCCGACTTAGTTCATTTTAAGGGATATCTTGTATGTGTGTTGAAGAAAGATGATATCTTTATTGGTTGATCCTCGTGATCAATTGTTGGATCTATTATCTTACCCAAACCATTGATTTGAGTATGGGCTATCGTCAAATCAAATCAGAACCAACGATGTTCTTAATGTTGTCTTACTCGTGGTTGATCCCTCGAGCATACACCATTATATCTTTTGGTCTGACTAATGCTATCACCGTGTTCACATAATTATGGAATTCCATCTTCATGGAAACCTGGATAAATTGTTGTTGAGCCCATCGACAACATCCTTACCTTTTCCTTAATTTTTGTTAAACATCGAGCTAGTATTGGAAACTTTTATAATCATTATCTTCATGACTCGTTCGTGAAGCATATGTTTGGACAAAAGAAGTGAGTCCCTCTAATTCATGTGCACTTGATGCAAGTTGCCGCCATGAATTTGAGAAGGCTTGTTTTACCTCCTTTGGAATCATCCCAAGTCAGTCATGCACGTGCGAAGAATTCTGTGGTCTGTTAGACTGATCATCCTCATTCCATATGTATATCCTAGCACACCAAGCCACTGATTGAGTTGTTCAAAGATAAAGGAGTCTGTCCAAGGTGAACTCTTTGGACTTCCACGCGTGGAGACTTCGATGCCATTAATGATGGTTCCCCCACCTGAACTCGGTAGTGTTTTATTGTAAGACTACCATGTGATAATGTTTTGTCTGGGACAACGTGTTCACATGTGTGTAGCAGAACCAGCTCATGTTTTGGAGCTTGCTATCGTAGTTCATTTCCCGAGAATCTCGCAACGTCATCTCGTCGATTTGTGTTGCGAACTTTCTTTTTCTTTCTAGACTCGATGAGTCTGGAATATCCTGACACCAGCCAGATCTCAATCTCAGGCAGATATGATGGTTGGAACATTTCCCAAGAACTATAATATTGGTCTCTCGTTAACCGGTAAAGTGGATGTCGTGGCCAACACACCCAGCCGGAAGACCTATTATTGTAGTATCTTGATTGAGGAAGTTGGCCACCTCCCCATAAGGACTTCGTAGGATTTACTCCCTAGCTATGCCTTATGATTTTGTGTTTTTGAAGTACGACCTTTACTTGATGTTCTAGATACCAGACCATTTCAAGGAATGGGATACGCTAGTACATCAAGGAGAACATTAGAAGCGGAGTGCTAAATGTCTCTCGGTCGATCATCCAGATTTCGTCCCCTTGGCCTCGCCAAGGTGAAATCCGAGAAAGTGTTATCCTCCTTTGCATCTGCATCGTCCATCGCTATTCATCATGGTAGTATGTTGTGTTGTCAGCACCCTTGACATGGATGTTGGTAAAACCTTGATGATTATGGAAATGCTCAAGTTCTTGAGAGCACGCACAAGCGCTAGGTGTTACCATCGGCACTAACTGGGATTGCTCTCAGCTTCCTCGGGTATGCTATAACTTCTCAAACAGTGGACTCACTCTCTACTGTTGAGATTCTCCTCAATTACTAAAATCATCCCTTGTGTGGTTTTCAACAAGGTAATCCACATCATCCATTCTAATCCGGGTATGCCATTCTACCGAACCCCTCTAAACGATCGCTCGAGAATTGCCCTAAGTTGGTGTAAAGAGTCTCAATGATCTTTGAATCAAAGGTAATTCTTTTTGCCACTTAAGGAGATATTTCTACGAGTCACCTTCCCTAAAGTGCATCGTTATGGTATCATGGCAACTCAACTGCTTGCTACGTTGACAACCGTTCACCACCCTCTTAAATGTGGAATTGTTGTCTACCTAGTGGACCTTCGCCATCCGTTCCACTCCATCCCTTCAGATGAATGCTTTGTATCTCAGCTCGAGAGTTGTTCTTACCTCTCACTCCATGAGTTGATCTTGAATACTCGATCTTCAAGGAGATCATCTTCTGTAGAGTCTCCTTCTGTCGTCATCGTGTTGGATGAAGACCTTGCAAGCAAGACGTCAAGATTGTTTTGAGTCAATAGATCAACACCTCGAGAAGACAGTTGGATCTTGGAGCTCATGCTATTAGTTTGTGTCCCCTTTGTCTTCTTACCTCACGCCTTGAATCTCGGGGCGAGATTCTTGTTTAGTGGGGGTGAGTTGTCACATCCCTGGTCCTGTTATGCACTAGGCTAGACCTTCGTGTGAGCATCATGTTTTAATTCAAATGAAATTTGAATTGAGGAATTTTCAAAAGCCTCAGAAGACCTCTAAAAATAACCAACATTTAAATCTCATCAAATGAGTCCAAAGAAATGTTCCTATTACTCTGTGAAAATATTGGTAAGAGGTAAAATTCAAACCAATATTTTCAGAATCACAGAATTATTTATTTTTGGGCCTTTGACTTAAACCAATGACATATTTGAGTTGAATTTATTTCTATTATATAAGAAATAAAGTTCAAATATTTTTGTAAGTTGCCTGTGACCTTGGAATAGTTCCTGAGCTCACATACAATTTACAGAAAGTTTTAAAAAAATGATTTGATTTTTTAAATCAAATCAAAACCAATTGCAGAAAATAGAAAACAGAAACAAATAAAAGAAAGAGAGACACTCACCTGGCAACCTACTGTGCGGCCCAGCACTGTAGCCTGTGCTGGCCCAGCCCACCTCCACCTCCCCTGTCGTCTTCCTCCCCAGGCCAGTAGGCAGAGCGCGTGCTCGCTGCGCGTGCACACGCGCCCGGCCACCTCCACCCTGCCTGCCTGCGTCCCCGACGCCTAGACACCTCCAACGTTGCCACGCTACCCCTCTGGAACCCCCTCGCCCACTTCCTCGTCCTCATCCCCTCCTCTCTCTCGCTCTGCACTTTGTGCCCGAGCGCCACCATCGCCACCGATGCCGTTTGCCGCGGCCACCGACCACCCCTCGCCCTGCTGCTGAGCTCAGGAGCTCCGCCTCGACCCCCTCTTCCTCCCCACCGATCCACGCCCCTACGGAAGCCCTGCAGCATCGTCCTCAAGCTCATCTTCAACCTTCGGCCGCCGTCAACCTCATTGTCGATTCGCCGCCATTCGAGCTTCCCCGAGCTCGCCGAGGCCACCGCTGCACCCGCTGTGAGCTTCGCCATCGTTTCCCCCTTTCCTTGTGCCCTACCTCCCTCTCTAGCCGCCATTCGCAACGAGCCGAGAGCTCTTCGCCGCCGGCCATGTCGCCGCCGTGGCTACGGCTATTGATGCTCGCAGTAGACCACATCACTGCACTGAGTGCCTCCCCACGAGCCCGTAGCACGCCCCAGCTCGCCTTCCCGTGCCCCTAGCTCTCGCTCGCGTCACACCCGAACGCCGGCGCCGCCACGAGCTCAACCCAAGCGAGCTCGCTCCACCCTGGCTACTCCCGCTCGCACCATTCGATGCGGACGAGTCTCCTTGTTCCGTAGATGGCCTCGGCCTTCGATTTGGTCGCCGTGGGACGAAACCCGAATGCCTCCGCCGTCTCTGGCCTTGCCGGCGACGAGCCGCGGGTCAACTCCGGCGAGTTGACCCGGGTTTGACCCCTGTTTGACCCTCCCCTGGGTCATTGACATGTGGGGCCAGCCCCTGCTAATTACCAAGGTTTAGGATTAGTTTAGCGTTAACAAACTCTGTTAATTAGACTAGACACTGACACGCGGGCCCAGCCGTCAGGTTTGACCTGGGCTGGCGCCTTTGACCTGATGACGTCACCTCGATGTCATGCTGACGCAGTTAATCTTTTTCTGTATTTATTTAATTCAGGAAATTCCAGGAAATAGCCAAAACTTCTAAAAATCATAGAAAATCAACCGTAACTCCAAATCAAACAAGTTATATATGCAAAATGATCAGAAAAATCCAATCTATCCATCTGTACCATTTTCATGCATGTTAGAACAACTCATACCTGCTGATCAGGTTAAATCAATTAAATGGCATTTAAACTCTCACATATGGAGTTTGAATTTGAACCTAGTATTCAAACCAACCCCATTTAACTTGTTGCTAGATGCATTAGCCAAAAACACATTCATATTGCCATGTCATAGCATGCATCATACCGTGCATTGCATTGATCGTGTTTCTTCTGTGTTTGCCGGTGTTGTTCCCCCTCGGTAGACGCTGTACCGATGATGTGATCGTTGACACTGATGAAGACTCAATGCTATCTTCAGAAGTGCCAGGCAAGCAAAACCCCCTTGTTCATTCCGATACAATCCTACTCTCTCTCCCTGCTCTCTTTTACTGCATTAGGACAACAACGAGTCATTTGTTAATTGCTGTGGTAGCTGAACCCCTTTATCCTCTGCATGATCTATCATTGCCAAAGTAAATAGATGAAACCCACTAGTATGAGTAGGAGTTGTTTGAGCCCTGTTGTGCCTACTCATTCATGTTTGTTTGTCATGCCTGCTACTGCTTAGAGTTGAGTCAGGTCTGATTCATCGGGAATGAATCAGAGGTGTGTGAACATGTCCTACTGTGTGTAAGCTAAGTGTGTGAACACGATTTGGTAAAAGGTATCGGTGAGAGGCCATGTAGGAGTACATGGTGGGTTGTCTCATTGAAGCCATCCCTAGGAACTGAGTTCTGTGTTTGTGATCCATAATTCAGCTACTACCATGCATTGGGCCCTGAAATATGACCCCGCTCGACTTCTTATTCACCCTTGTCCTCTGTCCAGGAGTTGCAAGTAGTTTCTGGTGTTTGTAGTATGATGGAGGCCGTGCGCAGCGCTGACCGAAGGGGTGGGCTGTGATGCGGTAGGCACGTGGCCGGGTATACCGGGCGCCCGTTTGGTGTCACGGAACCCTGTTCACATCGTTTGGGGCTGTGAGCGAAACCCCGGCCGGATCTCCTCATGGATGGAACCCGAATAGGCGATAAACCTGGACTAGAGCCTTGAGTGTTTAGGTAGGTCGTGGTCTACACCCACGTCGGCTTTCGCTTGATGTCTGCCGAGCACATGTCGTGTGCAGACGCTAAGTGGTGGAAACATGTATGAAGAAGTACACCCCTGCAGGGTTAACATCATCTATTCGAATAGCCGTGTCCGCGGTAAAGGACTTCTGGGTTGCTTATATCAGTTCATAGACAAGTGAAAGTGGATACCCTAAAATACACAAGATAAGCGTGAGTGCTATGGATGGCGTTCTCGTAGGGAGACGGGAGCGGATCCATAGTGGTGTATTGATATGATGAATATTTGGACTCGTGTGCGCCACCTCAAAAGAGTTACTTGCAGTCGTAGTTCAGGATAGCCACCGACTCAAAGCTGGCTTGCTGCAGTTAAACCCCACCATCCCCTTTGTTGATAATGATGCATATGTAGTTAGTTCTGATGTAAGTCTTGCTGGGTACATTTGTACTCACGTTTGCCTATTTTATGTTTTTGCAGAGAGACTTCGGTCTCGCTAGTAGTTCCGCGTGGACTTCGATGTTTAGCTTGTTACCTCAGCTACGATCTTGTGCCCTCGGCAGGATCTGGTAGTTAGTCAGGCTTCTCAGCCTTTTTCATTTGTAGATGTCTGTACTCAGACATGTTAAGCTTCCGCTTGTGCTTTGATTTGTATGCTCTGAATGTTGGGTCATGAGACCCCTGTTTGTAATATCTCGCTCCTCGGAGCCTAATGAATACATACTTGGGTCGTAGAGTCATGTTGTGATGCCATGTTGTATTTGCACATATCGAGCATATTGTGTGTATGTTATTGAAATGCTTGGTATGTGTGGGATCTGACTATCTAGTTGTTTATCCTTAGTAGCCTCTCTTACCGGGAAATGTCTCCTAGTGTTTCCATGGTAGCTTGCTACTGCTCCGGAGCACTTAGGCTGGCCGACATGTGTCCTTCTTCGTTCCTGTGTCTGTCCCCTCGGGGAAATGTCACGGGATGAATACCGGAGTCCTGCTAGCCCAGTGCTATAGCCTGGATTCACTCGCTGATGACCGACACATTCGATGCTAGGTCATGGATGCCTGTCCCTGTAAGTTTGTGCCACTTTGGGTTTACGACTAGCCATGTCAGCCCGGGCTCCTTATCATATGGATGCTAGCGACACTATCATATACATGTGCCAAAAGGCGCAAACGGTCCCGGGCAAAGGTAAGGCGACACCCGTGGGAATACCGTGCGTGAGGCCACAAAGTGATATGAGGTGTTACATGCTAGATCGATGTGGCATTGAGTCGGGGTCCTGACAGCTTTGGTATCAGAGCATGACTGCCTGTAGGATTACCAAGCCAAACTGGTCGAAGTTGTGTCTAGAAATGCTTTAGTTATGTAAGGGAATTGATTGTGGGATGGAATGTAAGGCTCTTTTTACTCCTTATACCTCATGGCCTTCTGATCTGAGTCATCCTCTTCTCTTCTACGGGGATTAAGAACTAGGCCTTCTCATCTATCTATCAGGATGACGTGTTACTAATCCATAGACTTATAGGATTGATGGATTTAAGCCTTTGTTCAGGTTCTTCTACTTCTGTATGTTGATAGTTGGTCTAGGAACCTTGATATTGTGATGTTAAGTGGTTATGCCACCATTTTTGCTAGATGTCTCAGATCTCTTTGAGCATTTACAGCCGTTATGCTGTCCGAGTCATCCCAGGTTTCTAAATAGTCTGATGCATTTGCAAATTCCTTTTACCGTTCTGAAGATCCTTTGTGCCAGATCAACCACCCTAACTAGTGTGTTGAGGTATTTCATTGCCTCAGCATTTATGATGGAGCTATTATTATGACCCTAGGTGTCTAGAGTATCACCTAGTAATTATCCATGCTTTGTGTTCCCAGTGTGATGATTCTGGCCATCATTCTTGAAAGCATCCCGTGATGCCACTTAGTAGTAGGTATTCTACTTCTGGGTTTTTGAACCCGAGATTCACTCTACTTACTTCATGTTGATAGTGTTTTCTAGTTGCTTTAGGATATTAGTAACTTTGCGATAGTCCTCGAGGTCCATGGTATTTCCTTCTTCCAAATACTATGAACCGCTTATGGCAGATGTTTATTGGATCAAAAGATCACAATTAGAGTACTCTTGAGGAGTTCTCCATTCATAAATCGTGACTCTGCCAGTCCTACCTCTCTGCATGGGTTATCCGGAAGAAACATGTTGAACTTGGTTCGACATACTAATCTATGCATCCACAACTCAGAAAATTATATGTTCTTTGAGTTGTCCCTCTTAGTTGTCTTCTGACCCTCGTCTATCATTTGATAGTCAAGAGTATGCGTGCATTCCTATTACTCTTGTGGTCCGTCAAGCCATTCTATTTCGGAATGACTAGGAGAAACAAACTCCAGTACCTTGTCCATTTCCAGGATTGGGTCAAAGCAGTCGTACTCCGCAGATCAAATTGCTAATCTTGCTTTTGCTCTGTTCTACCTTGGAGTATTACCATCTTCATATCAAGAATGTCATGGGAATTGCACACCATCCTATGAACTCTTGACACAGTGATACTTCTCTCCATCATTATTCATTTCTCGGTTCCCGTGTTGTTGCAACCGGAATGTCGACAAGTGAATCGTGATGTGTGAAATCAATACAGCTAGCAAACTTGTTGCTTGGTAGTTAAAGGACACTAATTTCATTCTTAGCGTGTTGGTTCTTGAATCATCATTCTAAGACTTTTCGTGCTACCTAGTCCTTATTTCTAGTGCACTCTTCGATCAATGAGTTAGGGTTTCAATCCCTTGCTTAATTGATCACATCATCTTGCTTCGGAAACAAGATTGTTTTCGAGCTTAATAACATATTGGTGGTTCGTAATTTTTCGAATATCTTCTCGGAAGTATTACCAGGTTGTCACCTGACCGCTATGTTGGGTTCGTGATCAAGTTGGTTTTTCATAAACCACCCCCTTCTCCAAAATTCTGTGTTGGATACCATGAGCTAGTTGGTAAACTGAACAACAACTTGGAGAGTTGGAAGATAAAAGCTTGTCCGACTTGGTTCAATTTAAGGGATATCTTGTATGTGTGTTGAAGAAAGATGATATCTTTATTGGTTGATCCTCGTGATCAATTGTTGGATCTATTATCTTACCCAAACCATTGATTTGAGTATGGGCTATCGTCAAATCAAATCAGAACCAACGATGTTCTTAATGTTGTCTTACTCGTGGTTGATCCCTCGAGCATACACCATTATATCTTTTGGTCTGACTAATGCTATCACTGTGTTCACATAATTATGGAATTCCATCTTCATGGAAACCTAGATAAATTGTTGTTACATGCTAGATCGATGTGGCATTGAGTCGGGTTCCTGACATCTTTCCTCCCCGTGCCGCCAGCCGGAGCCATGGGCGACTGGGATGGATCGACCGTGATCGAGGATCACATTGCTTTCCTCTGCGACACGTGCCGGATGCCCAGCGCGGCCTTCATCAAGGCGTGGGTGCCGCCGGAGACGGAGATCTCGCCGGCACCGTAGGAAGGCGAGCGGGTCGTCTTCCGCTCGCATTTCCTACGGGGCTTTGGCCTCCCTGTGAGCAACTTCTTCCGCGCCTTCCTCAACTTCTACAACCTTCAGCCCCATCACCTCACGCCCAACACCGTGACCTTGCTCTCGGCCTTAGTCACGGCGTGCGAGGGCTACCTCGGCATACTCCCCACAATCGAGCTGTGGGGAGCATTCTTCTATGGGAAGCTCGGCACCTCCGCCAAGGAGACGGCGGCCGAGTGCGGGGGCTTCGTCGCCGTGTGCCGGCCGGCGAAACAGAACGCCTTCCCCGTCATCAAGCTGGCGCAGTCGGTGAAGATGTGGCAGCGGTCCTATTTCTATGTTGAGAACGTGGACCCTGCTACCGACTTCCTCAACCTGCCGGCCTACGAGGCCGGCCCCCCCACCGGAGCTCGCGTCTCCTGGAAGTACAAGCCCAAGCCAGTGTCGGCGGATGTGGCGGCCGCCATCGGCTTGCTCCGAGTGGTCCAGGAGTCAGAGAGCCTCATGGCCTCCGACCTTCTCGTCGCCTTCGTGGAGCACCGGGTCCTTCCGCTCCAGAGCCGCCCTCATCCGATCTTCCGGATGGGCGGACATCGTGACCCGTGCTGGCTGTGCATGAAGGGAATGCCAGCCGCCGAAGTCTTGCGGATGGTGAACGAAATCTCCGACCTCAAGATGTCGGAGAAGGAGTGGCGGTTCGGGAAGCGGCCATACTCTCGCCACAACCCGCCTCCTGCTGTAAGTTTCTTCTGATTTGTTTTTCTTTATGACGCTGCTTCTTCAAGACTTGATTCTTTCTTGGTTGCAGATTTACATGTCCGAGGCAACGGCCGCTCTCCTGGGGCCGGGTGACAACCTCCAGGCGGACAGGGCGGAGAGTGACTTGGACGACCCCGACATGGGGGTGGCCGCCCTGTTTGACGACGCGACAGGCAGCGGCGGCAGAGCGGATGGCGGTGGTGGAGCAGGCGGCTCCGAGGGGAGGCGGCGGTGTGGAGACCTGGCCCGAGGACGACGAAGACGAAGATGAGCCGCGCCCCGCCCGGAGCTCTACCACCACCGACGCCGGCCCCTCTTCTGGGCCGCCCGCCCCAGGCGGCAAGCGCAAGCGGAAACAGGGCTCGACCCTGTTCGGCAGCGCCCAACGAAGCCCAAGAATCCGGCCGTGGCGTTGAGGCAGAAAGAGACCGCGGCCAGGGCGACCCAATATCAAAGGAAACCGAAGGTGCCAGTTATGGTGTCGGCGTAAGCATCATTTCCTTACTCCTTGTTTTTTCATTAATTCGTTGTGAAAATCTTCTGACTTGTTCTCTTATTTCAGGGCCCCGCTGACCCTTGAGAAGTCGGTTGCCGGCTCGGTCCTCAGGTCGGCAGCGGCCTCCTTGACCAGCCGGTGATCGACCCGGCCGCCTACCTCCGGGAGGCGACAGAGCGGAATGCGCGGGAGGCGCGCGATGAGGCGGAGGCCGATCGCCTGGCCAAGGAGCAGGCGGACCTGTTTGCCGTGTTTTTCGCGAGAACGCTGGCGCAAGCGGAAGCTCAGGCCGTAGAGAGGGAGCGGCTCGCGGAGGCTGCTCGCCGCCAAGAGGCACTACTTGTGCCCCCCCTGAACACTGCTCCGCCTCTGCCTGATTTCGAGGTGACAACCGAAGGAGCCGGTGGCGACTACCCGATCCAAGAGCAGGGGGGCGATGTAGCCATGCCGGACGTCTTCGTGCTGCCGCCCCTGCCGCCGCCGCCGCCTCCGCCAGCCAGCGAGCCGCGGGACGAGCAGCCAGTGGCACTGCCGGTGCCACCGGTCGAAACTGTGGTGGCAACGGTCCTGGTTCCCACGGTCCGCATCCCCATGCGCCGCTATATGGAGAAGGCGGCCTCGGTGCCGCGACCGCAGGAGATCGGCGCCTCGAGCTCGTCGGCCTTTGACACCGAGGCGACCAGTGCCGCGCCCGTGGGCTGGGTACGCGGGGGCGGAACTGGCGCCTTGAACGAGGCGTCTATTGACGTCCAGTCCAAGCTCCGGGCGGAGGAAGTGGCACTCAAGCGCTGCAACGAGGCCTACTTGGAGTCGTGCACCACCATCCGAGTAAGCCGTCTTGTGGTGCTCTCTCCGAATGTTCTTCCTTGTTTCTTTCGTGGGGGTGCGCAAGCGCACCCACTGGGTGTAGTCCCCAAGTTCCGGGCCGGCTACTAAGCAGGCGGGTTGGAACTTTAACTTGTAGTCGCCGATCGCTGATTTTCGCTTTGTTGTTTCTTTTGCAGGATTATCATAACCTCCACGCGACCGCCTACAACTCCAAGGTTCGGGAGCTGGAGGCGCAGACGGCTCATCTCGCCGAAAGCCGGCGTAAGTCTCTTTCTTCTTTCTTCGCGGGGGCGCGCTGGCGCACCTGCGGGCTGTAGTCCCCGAGGTTCGGGCCGACTGTTGAGCAGTCGGGCCGAGTCTCCTCAGTTGTTCTTTTTTCCTTGTTGGCTACTTCTTTTCCACGGGGGCGCGCTGGCGCGTCCGCGGGCTGTAGTCCCCGAGGTTCGGGCCGACTGCTGAGCAGTCGGGCCGAATCTCCTCGGTTATTTCTTTCCTTTATCTTGTCCGCTTGACTGATGCCTTCTCCTTTTCTTTCTTTCTTCAGAGGCCAATGCCGATCTGCAGCAGCAGCTAGGCGAAGCCAAAACTGCCCTGCGTGGCAAGGAGCCGGAGTGTAGCAAGCTGGCGGAGGAGCGGGACCGTCTGGTCGCCCAACTTGCCGAACAGGCGGAAAACCTCAAGGCAGCCCAGCTGAAGGCGGAGACGGCGGACACCAGCCTCCTTGCCAATTTTGAGCTCGAGCGCTCTGCCTGGGCCGACAAGGAGGCCCAGGTGACGGCCTGCTTCAGCAGCATTGAGGACCTGGTCGATGGTAAGCCCTATTCTCTTAGTTTCTTGCTTTGAGTTATCATCCCTTGCTTATATCCTTGGCCTTTTTCTTCTTCTGCCCAGAGAGACTTCTTTCCGGGCCATGCTATAGCCGCTACCCAGATGATCGAAGCCCAGCGCGAGGAGCGAAGGGCAGAGGGTGCGCAGATCGCTGCTGATGCCCCCGGACCCTTGGTGAACAGGTCCTCAGCATTCAGGCCTGGCTTCGGCCTGCTCACCGCTTGCTGCATCGCCTATAGCGCATCGGAGCCTAGGCGGTCTCCGCCCTCTAGCTAGACTTGCCGGCCCCACGCACCCCAAGTCAGACTGCCGACTGGCGGGAGGTGGCGGCGGGCTGCCTGGAGGCCTGGAAGGGCTTAGCATCCCAGGCAGGAGCGCGCCGGGCCTTGGAATTCATCAAGGCGTGGTACCCTCGGCTAGATCTAGCCCAGTTAGCCATGTTCCGACTGGAGGCGCAGAAGGAGATGGCGGTGGTGGAAACTGAGCTTGTCAGCAGGGCAGCGGCGATCGCCGACTTCACCGACACCAGCGTCTTTGTCCCGGAGGTGGTCGAGGAAGGCGGTGAAGCTCCGCATGAATGGCTTGGGCTAAACCCAGAAGACAGCAAAGATTCCACTGAAGTCATCGCCTCCAGCGACGAGGGGGAGGACGGGGAGGAGGAAGAGGAGGAGGAGGAGGAGGAGGAGGAGGAGGAGGAAGACAAGAGCGACGTCGACATGCCGCAGGTCGGGGCGGACGGTCAGCCCCAACCTGACCGGGCCTCAAGCAACGAGCCACGCACCGAGGTGCCGCCCGCTACTGGAGGCATTCAAGTGGGGGCGGACCTGCCGCCCGTTCCTCCGACAGATTCTACCGACTCCGTCCTCCAGCACTCCAATGCTCCGCCTGCCGCCGATGATCCCTCTGCTCAGATGGAGCCGCCTACCGCACCAGGTGGCGCAGCCGACTCCAACGTTCAGCCGGAGCCCTTGGCCACGCCATCCGGCACCGGCCAGTAGGAGCCTTCTGCCGCGCCAACCGGCACCGCCCAGCCGGAGTCCTCTGCTACACCTTAGGATTTTATCTATTTTCTGCTTGCTACTCTGAACACTTTGGTTAAATTCGCACAATTCCACCGCGGGGTGTACATCAAACTCTGTTTGAATGCTGGCCAGAGGCCTTTATCCATGTAAAAATATTTTATCATTGCTTATGCTTGCTGTGCCGACCTCCACTCTTCTTTCCTTTTTCTCCTTGGTTTTTTCCTTTGCCGCCGACCCTTTGGCTTTGCTTTCACCGGCCAGGCGGCCGCTCTGCGGACCGTGGCTGGTTTGAGCGTTCTAGCCGTTTGTGAGGGGGGCTAGGTTTTAACCATTCAGAGCTTCGGGTAGTAAGGTGGAGGCCGGCCGTCTGGCCGCCAAGCAGCCAGACGGCTAGGCGCGATGCCGCGTGCTACTATATGCGCTTTCCTCCTTAGTCGTTTTTTTGTGTGGGGCACCTCTTTGCGACCTTTGCCCGCCATGCAGTCGCTCTGCGAGCTGTGGCTTCTGACAAAGGAAGCTTTTGGTGCCGGCACACTACTTGTCCGGCTGCAGGGGGCGGCATATTGTAGAAGGCGGCGAGGCTCCGGGCCGACTGGTCGAACCCGGTGCCAGGCGGAAGAAAAAGACTATACATTCTCATAGGCATGATACTTATCATATAGATAAAAGAGGGCAGTCCCCGAGCTCTTCTCGGGGACCCGGAGTCTTTATACATAGTACAAAAGGTAGCGTGATACATAGTGCTTTCAACTGTAAAACCTTCGGAGGAGGTTTGCGTTCCACGGCCTCTCTGTTTCTTTGCCTGAATCATCTCTCTTGCGTGCTCTGGGCTTCTGGGCATCGATCAGGTAGTAGGCATCGTTGCCCAACACCTTACTGATGATAAAAGGGCCTTCCCAAGGTGCCGAGAGCTTGTGCTGTCCGGCTGTTCGCAGGATCAGCCGGAGCACAAGGTCTCCCTCCAGGAAGGACCTTGGCTTCACCTTGCGGTTGTAGTATCGGTGCAGGCTCTGCTGGTAGATGGTCGACCTGCTGAGTGCCAACAGCCGGCCCTCTTCCAGCAAGTCGACGCCGTCTTCTCGTGCCTCCTTGGCGTCCGCCTCGGTGTACATGGTGACCCTTGGGGAGTCGAATTCGATATCCGTCGGGATGACGGCTTCGGCACCGTAGACGAGGAAGAAAGGCGTGAAGCCTGTTGATTTGTTTGGAGTTGTGCGCAAGCTCCAGAGGACGGCCGGCAGCTCGTCGAGCCAGCAGCCGGCCGAACGCTCCAGAGGCTCGACCAGTCGGGGCTTGAGGTCAGACAAAATGAGGCCGTTTGCGCGTTCCACCTGGCCGTTTGACTGGGGGTGGGCAACGGACGCTAAGTCCAGGCGGATGCCCTGTGTTGCGCAAAAACGGGCCAAGGCTCCCTTGGCGAAGTTGGTGCCGTTGTCGGTGATGATACTGTGCGGGATGCCATACCGCGTGGTGATGTCGGCGATGAAGGTCACGGCAGTCGGCCCATTCAGCTTCTTGATTGGTTTTGCCTCTATCCACTTGGTAAACTTGTCCACCGCAACCAGCAAGTGAGTCAAGCCACCGCGGGCCGTCTTGAATGGTCCCACCATATCCAATCCCCACACGGCAAAGGGCCAGGCTATGGGAATGGTCTTGAGTGCAGAAGCCGGCAGGTGTGGCTTGGAGCGGAACCTCTGGCACCCTTGACACTTCTGAACTAGCTCCTTGGCCTCTTCCAGGGCAGTGGGCCAGAAGAACCCATGGCGGAAAGCTTTGGCCACCAGGCTCTTGAAGCCGCGTGGTGGCCACATTCGCCCTGATGGATATCTTTGAGTATTGCTTGGCCTTGGTCCGACTCCACACACCGCTGATAAACCCCTGTTACACTTCGTCGCACCAGCTCTCTGTTGACTATGGTGTAAGCTGCAGCTCGCCTCTGCACCTGTCGGGCTGAGACTTCATGGTTGGCAGCTCTTTATTCACCAAGAACTTGAGGATTGGCTGGGCCCATGAGGGCGCCGCAATTTCTTCGACTGCGACTACTGCAACTTGAATGAGGGCGGCTGGGAGGGGAGGCGGCGGGTTGGCAGCTGCTTCCGCCTGCTGTGTTGGAGAAGTCCCCGGGCCGACTGCTGAAGTCCCCGGGCCGGGTTCTGAAGTCCCCGGGCCGGGCGCGGCTGTAGCAGTCCCTGGGCCGCCTGTCGAGATCCTCGTGCCGGCCTATGGGGCCCTCAAGTCGGATCCGACTGCTTTCGGAAGGGCCGGCACAAAGATGGAGTCTGAATCATGAGACGGCTTGACAGACGGCTTCAGAAGGCGGCGTAGGGCGACGCCGGCCGGTATTGCTTGTCGGGTGGAGCCAATCCGTGCCAGAGCATCTGCTTGCTCGTTGTCATTTCTTGGCACGTGAAGGAACTCGCACCCATCAAAGTATCCGCTGAGTTGCTGCACGAGGAAGCGGTAGCTTGCCATGTTTGCATCCTTGGCGTCCCAGTCGCCTGACGACTGCTGGACCACCAAGTCGGAGTCACCATAGCACAGGATCCGGCGGATGCCGAGTTCCTTGGCAAGCCGGAGCCCATGTATGAGTGCCTCATATTCTGCTACGTTGTTGGAGGCGGCGAAGTGGACTTGCAACACGTATTTGAGCTTGTCGCCTTTGGGAGAGGTGAGGACGACGCCGGCTCCCAGGCCGGTGCGCATTTTCGAGCCATCGAAATGCATCCGCCAATGAGTGGAGTCTGGTGCAGGCGGCAAATATTGGGTCTTTGCCCAATCGACAAGGAAGTCGTCCAACACTTGTGATTTGATGGCGGTGCGAGGCTGGTCGTAGATGGTGTAAGGGGCCAGATCAGTGGCCCACTTGGCCACTCGGCCAGAGGCGTCTCGGCTCCCGATGATCTCAGCGAGTGGAGCTGTGCAAACAACAGTTATTGGGTGCTCTTGGAAGTAGGGCTTCAGCTTCTTGGCGGCGAAGTGCATGCCGTAACACATCTTCTGGTAGTGGGGGTAGTTTTGCTTGGAGGCGGACAATACTTCTCTTAAATAATACACCGGTCTCTGGACCGGCAATGCTTTGTCCTTCTCCTTGCGCTCTACCACCATGACTATGCTGACAACTCGATTGGTGGCTGCAATGTAGAGGAGCATGGGCTCCTTCTCAGTCGGAGCCGCCAGGATAGGCGGGGTTGACAACATCTTCTTGAGTTGGAGAAATGCTTCGTCCGCCTTGTCGTTCCACTCGAAAAAAGTGGTCTTCTTCATGAGTTGGTACAGGGGAAGGGCCTTCTCGCCCAGCCGACTGATGAAACGGCTGACTGACGCCAAGCAGCCGGTGAATTTCTGCACGTCCAGTAGTCGGGTGGGCACTTTCATCATCTGACTTGCTTTGATCTTCACGGGATTGCACTCTATGCCGCGCTCTGAGACCAGGAAACCGAGGAGCTGGCCGGCTGGTACTCCAAAGACACATTTCTCCGGGTTGAGCTTGATCTGGAATCGGCGCAGGTTCTCAAAGGTTTCCTTGAGGTCCTCCAGCAGTGTGCCACGCTTCTCCGTATTCACCACCACATCATCCACATATACATGAGCATTTCTGCCGAGTTGCTTGAGGAGGCACTTCTGCATGCAAAGCTGGAACGTGGCGCCGACGTTTCTCAAGCCGAACGTCATGGTCAGGTAGGAGAAGGCTCCAAATGGCGTGATGAAGGCGGTCTTCAGTCTGTCGGCCGGGTTCAGTTTTATCTGGTGATACCCAGAGTATGCATCCAAGAAACTCAACAGCTCGCATCCGGCTGTGGAGTCTATTACTTGATCGATCCTTGGCAGAGCGAAAGGATCTTTAGGGCAGGCTTTGTTGAGGCTGGTGTAGTGAATGCACATGCGCCACTTCTTGTTCTTTTTCAACACTAGGACTGGGTTGGCTAGCCACTCTGGAAAGAATACTTCCACGATGAATCCTGCTGCTAGGAGCCGGGCTACCTCTTCTCTGACAACTCTTCTCTTCTCTTCTGACAGGCGCCGCAAGGGCTGCCTGACCGGCTTGACGTCAGGTCGGACATGTAGCTTGTGCTCAGCGAAATCCGTCGGAACACCCGGCATGTCTATGGGGGACCATGCAAAGATATCCCGATTCTCACGGAGGAAATCAACGAGCTCGCTTTCCTATTTGCTGTCGAGGCCTGTGCCTACGACTGCATGCCTCTCCGGGTGCTCTGGATCCAAGGGTATTTTCTTTGTTTCCTTGGCCGGCTTGAACGAGCTCTCAGCCTCCGACTCCTAGGGGATGGGTGACATTTCCGGCTTCTTGCCTGCCAACGCCACCACCCGGTCAAGGAGCCGCTTCTCGACAGCGATCACGAGGGACTTGGCCAGCCGGCTGCTGTCCGCAGTGCAGGCAATCGATCTCTTGTAGTCTCCGACTACTGTCAGGATTCCCTTGGTACTCGGCATCTTCATCTTGAGGTAGGCGTAGTGGGGGACCGCAATGAACTTGGCAAGAGCAGGCCGGCCAAGCAGGGCATGGTAGGGGATCTCAAGGTCCACCACTTCAAACCAAACTGACTCTCGGCGGAAGTGATTTTTGTCTCCGAAGAGGACATCAATCTGGGTCTTGCCGATTGGTGAGCAGGAAAGGCCAAGGACTATGCCATGGAAAACAGTCCGACTGGGGGTGAGCTGCTTCTGCTTGATTCCCAATTTCTCCATTGTGTCACTGTACATGATATTGATGCTGCTACCGCCATCTATCAGGATTCTGGAGAAACGGGCGGCCCGCCTCTCCATTGCAAGGGTTGCTTCTAAGACCAGGGCATACGAACCGGGGGAAGGCATCACTTCCGGGTGGTCGGCCCTGCTCCAACTGATAGGCTTCTCGGACCAATGCATGAACTCTGGAGTACTGGAGGCCACTGCTTGCACTTCTTGCTGTTGTTGCCATCTGCTGCGCCTGTCATCGGCCATGCTGGTAAACACAACGTAGGCTCCGTGCTCCTCCAGGTACTCATCTTGTATGGCACCGACTGGTTGGGCCATCGGCTGCTGGGGCTGAGGAGGCGGCGGTCCGGCAGGCGGAGGAGGCAGGAGTCCATCTCCCTTGGCGATTCTGGTGAGCCAGTGACACTTGCGAGTGGTGTGGTTGGAGGGCTTCGCGCTGCTATGGAATTTGTAGGGTGCATCTAAGGTTTGCTCGTAAGAGAAAGCAGGCAGCCAATTGGTCTTGCCGCTCTTCTGCCTCTTGGGGGCCGGCTGCCCTTCCGGCTGCTGATCCTCGTCCGTCGCCACCTACCGGCTGGTGGAAGCCGGCTAGGTGGCCTTCCGCTTGTGTTCTCCTGGTTGCTGTCGTCGACTGGTGTCACCAGCCGGAGTCCGAGGCGCCTGAGGGGCCACCTTGCCAGACGCATCAACCAGGATTTCCGCCTTCATGGAGGAGTCGGCCGTGGCATGCTTGTCGGCGATGACCAGCAGCTCATCAAGGGTCTCGGGTTCGTCGCAGAGGAGTCAGTGCTTTAGGAGGGTGCCCTCTCGGCACCCGGCAGTGAAGTACTCGATCGCCTGCACCTCGTGCACGCCTTCGCAGGAATTGCGTAGCTCGGTCCAGCGCGTGAGGTAGTCGCGAGTCGACTCCGTGGGCCCTTGGACGCACAAGGAGAGCTGTCGGGGCTTGGGAGCCCGCTTGTAGGTGCTGGTGAAGTTGCGGATGAAGACCTCGGTGAAATCAACCCAACTATTGATGCTGCGGGGCTTCAGGCTGTTGAGCCACGTCCGGGCAGTGCCCTGAAGCATGAGCGGGACGTACTTCACGGCAACGCACTTGTTGCCGTTCGCTATAGTGACGGCCGTGGAGTAGTCGATCAGCCAGTCCTCCGGCTTCACGAAGCCGGTGTACTTGGGTGTGTCTCGCGGGAGGGTGAACCCTTTAGGGAAGGGCTCATCTCGGATTCGAAGGCCGAAACAGGGCGGGCCCAGCGCATCTTCTTCTTCGAGTGCCAGGGATCGGTTGAGACGATCGATCCGATGGCGAGCATCATTCTCTCTGACTCCCTCCCGACGGCCAAGGTGGTCGCCGAGTGTTGGGTGCGTGACAGGAGGCGGGGTGGGGTATCTTGCTCCCCGAGGTGGGGGAGGCGGCAGGTCGCCTCGCCGCTCTACTACGCGAGGGCGGCCGTCCTCGTCCCGCTTGATGGAGAGGTGTGTCCGACTGTGGCTGGCAGCCGACTCGTTGCCCTTTCCTCCGCGGGAGCCACCAGTCGGCATCCGGGAGGTCGCCCCATGATCTCGGCGTGGGGGCGGCTTGTTGTTTCGTCCGGGTGGGACTTCGGCGCGGCAGGCGGCCTCGTGCTGTGCGGCTGCCGCGTCCAGGAGCTGCTGGACTCGCTCCGTCATGAGGCGGCGCTCGTCGCCGTCGCATTTGTCCAGCTCATCCGTTACCGCCTGGGTGGCCCGGATGTTCTCCGTAGGCGTGGCGTAGACGGGGCGCTCTACCCCGAACATGCTGGCGATGGTCGCGCCATGCTGCCGAACTGTGCCGAGGCGGCTAGGCCCCTCAGGAGCCGGCGTGCCACCTATGGCCCGGTCCATCTCGTGCCGATAGGCGTCCTAAAGCCGATGCATGCTGGCTAGGCGGCCAGCGTTTTCGAGAAGCTGGAGGTGGCGTGCCTCCAGTGCCTCAGCGTTCGCACCCTCGGGAATAGGCGCCGTGAGGTCGCGCAGAGCGGCGTCGAGGGGATCTTGAGTACGCTCGTCCAAGTGCCCCTCGCTGTTGATGACGAGCACCTCCGTGACGGTGCTCCCACCGCTGTACTCGTGAGGAGGCGGCTCATCGTAGACCACCACGTTGGTGGGGAACGCGTCGAGCGACGCCGTGTCGGAGTCGATGATCATCGGATCGGTCGAGCCGACGGACTCCAGGTCCGCAGCAGGCTTGTTGGCGACATGGAGCTGGTCGAGGAGGCTGACGAGGCGGCTCTCAGGGCAGCTTGTGCCCGCGTCAGAGGCCGGCTCGTCGGAGAGGTCGATCTCACCGACGAGGTCAGCGAGGCAGCTCACTGCGCAGGCGATCTCCGCGCCATGCAGCGCATCGGGGCTGATGCCGTCGGGCATGCTGGGTTGGCTTTGCTCGCCGGGAAGGAACATGGTTCCCGTCCAGAGCAGATCTCCGGGAGATGGTGCACCTCGCCCCACGGTGGGCGCCAAATGTCGGGGGTTGGGTGCGACATATGCCAATGGATGGCTTATCATGGTGGGAGCGAGTAGAACGTCGCCGGTGCCTGGAAGCGGGATGAGGCATAAACACGTACGCCGGCGAACTTTACCCAGGTTGGGGGCTCTCCGTGGAGATAATACCCCTACTCCTGCTCTGCGGGGTCTCCGCATGATCACTAAGGCACTAGTGATACAAAGTGCTCCTCGAGCTGTGTCTAGGGGAAGGAGAAGGCAAGGCTAGCTCTTCCCTCCCTAGGTTTCTGGCTAGTTCTATCGGAGTGGGAACCCTTTGCATGGGTGGCCTGGGGGGTTTATATAGGCCTACCCCCTAGGGGTACAACGGTAATCTGGCCGGCTGCCGGGCCCGGCTGTTAGTGTCTCCAGCCTCCGGCTTCTCCACCGACCGCTGGGGCCCTCCACCTGGTGGGCCCTACCGACTGGTTGGTGGCTGTTCTGTAGCCGTATCCCCAGTGACGGGGGCTTGGTCATCTTTAGCGTGGCTACAGTCCCACCGCCTGGTGGGAGGACACTGTAGCCACACCTGGTCTTGTCAGCTTAATGACTTGCTCGCCTCGGGGCAAGGGACGGCTGCCTGCTGGGGGCCGGCCCCTCTCTGATCCACCTGGTCAAACTTCCGCCGTCTTCCTCGGGGTCACTGTCCGATGGGGCCTGCCTCTGGCGGGCCGTACCGACATGCCGTCGTGGGGAACAGGGCTCCGCCTGCTAGGAGCAACGTTAGGCTAGATACGGCACATTGCTCCGTCATGCGGAGATCTCTGTCTCTACGGAGCACTGTAGCCACGCCCGTCTCGAGCGTGGGAGGCGACGTGCTTCACTGTAGCCATACTTCGTCTTGTACTCCTGATGGGAGCTCGGCCGCCCCGTAATCGTGAAGTAGCCGCCTGCCCATTGCCGCCTCTCTGGAAGGTGGCCATCAGGTGTCGGCCACTCGGAGCGCCGTAGTCTTGGGTCACCCGCCCTCGGGCAGCCGACCGCTGAGCCAGCCGGCCTCAGAGGGAGGAGTTTCGGCTTGGGGCCCAGCTAGGCGGAGCTAGCCCAAAGTCTTGATAAATCTTGGGCCTACCCGTGGCCCATTACTCCGACAATACTGAAACACTTTATACCACACTTGTTATACTGAAACTCCAGCAATGAGTGTGTGCACTACAGGAAAGGAACTATGCAATCTGGCCACACTTGTACCAATCAGGGGGAAAACCTCTACTTTTTGCATATACCAAACCAAAAAAAAATCCTCTATTGGTCAGCGAGTGAAGAATTACAGGACTTCCTACAGTTGGAGCTATGAACATATGATCTCTTCAACTGGACAAGAAAGTAAGAAACAAAATTAAATTGATGCGCGTTACAGCAGGGCCAAGACTGCCTAACAGTTGTGAACTCCTGCCAAAACTAAACGCAACATATACCAAGAAAAATCAACACTTCTACATTCATATCAGACTAACAGCCAACACTGCATAACAGTTCTGAACTTCTGCCAAAGCTGAACACAACATATACCAAGGAAAATCGACACTTATGAATTCATATCATACCAAGAGCCAACACTTATGATTTGATTTGTCTGGGGCCATCTGTTTGCCACTTGTTGGACAGAACTAGCAGTGTAGTCTTTGGGTATGCTTGGACATCATAGTGTGCTGCCACATGTTTCTGTGGCAATCATAAGTTAACATCACTAAGAACGAAGACGTGCAGTATACATAAGCACTAAGAACTGAACTTGACCATAGTTCTCTACAGCATAGTGGTAATAATCGGCACAATGCAGCGATATATATTCAGAGAAACGAAACAAGCAGCATAATAAGCACCAAGAACTGAACTTCAAGCAGTAAATCGGATCACACGCGCAGGCAGAGAGAGGGGGAGAAGAGAGGAGTGGTTGTGCAGACCGAAGATCTCCCTGAGATGGCCCTCGGTGATGTTGGGGGAGAGGCGGCTGCCGAGGAGGATGAGCAACGACTCATTGGGGACTGGAGCAGGGGAGGGCTTCCTCACGGGCGGAGCTGGGGGAGGCGAGGGTTTCTTGGGCGGCGGCGAAGGCAAGGTCGAGCGGCCTCCCTTGCCCCCCTCTTGCAGCGGCGGCAGCGAGCGGCCCCTCCACGCAGTGGACGAGCTGCGAGCAGCCTCCCTTGGTAGACGATGGAGACGACATAGACGCTATCGGGGTGGGGTCGGCGACGGTCCGATTCGTCGTGCTGGACTTCTCCGGCCTGCTTCGGTGCTCGACGGCGTGGATACGAAGACACATCGGGGTGGGGTCGGAGGGGGAGGAAGGGGAGGATGGGGAGAGGGAGGTGGCGGGGGCGCAGGGGCGGCGGCGGCGGTGCAGTGGGTCGGGGCAGCGGTGGCGTCGGTGGCACAGTGGGTCGGCACAGTGGGTGGGGGGCTGATCGAGAGAGAAGTGATCGATTGCGGAAGAAAGGTGATTTAGGATTTTAGCGCGGGGGGGGGGGGGGGGGGAGGCTTAGCAATGGCGCACCCCCTAGCGGTGCGCCATTAGTAATTGTTTTTTTGATAGCAATGGCGCACCTCCTGGCGGTGCGCCATTAGTAATCTTTTTTTTGGATAGCAATGGTGCACCTCCTAGCGGTGTGTCATTAGTATTTTTTTTGGATTTTTTGTCGCCTAGCGGAGGGCCGGCAGCGGCTTTAACCCTAGGTCTCGCTCGGGGGGGGGGGGGGGGGGGGGGGGGGGGAGGAGGGAGGGGGTGGGTGGTGCGCTCGGCCGATTCCGTTCGGGGGAACCGAGCGAGGAGACAGGGGACGGTGTAGGGGGTTGGCAGCGGCGGTGGAGCGGGGGAGGGTGCGGGGGGTTGTCGACGGCGTCGGCTGCACAATCTAGTTTATACTACGCTAATGATTGCATAGTTTTGCCTGCTGTAGTATGTTTGTATGAAACCCTCTGCTATTCATTATGCTCCCTAAGACTTTAATTGAGGTACAGAATGGCCAACTGCTTGCTTACTTATATGCAACGTGCTGTGTAAATTTGTAACTTGTCTGTGTTTTCGATTGGGCCCCAACATCATGCTCCTCTGCTGAGCTAAGAGGGATTTCTGTATGCAGGCTGCACAAACTATCTTTTTTATAATTTTTAAAATATCACCTGCTTATGCTTCATGACGTGTAACATTTTTTTGAAAGTGACGTGTAACATTATTGTTAGTCCTGTTTTGCCATGTAGTACAAAATAGTGTCTTGCTCGCTTCACTGTTGTAACTATATTTTTGCCCTAGTCATGTGTACTTACAGAAACATTTCAGGATGAAGTGACATCAACACAAAGATCTGCGAGCAGTGCGGCATGGCCGTTACCGAATGATTATGGACTGGAATAGGAATGTGCTGATGTTCTCGAGCATCAACTAGAGGTGGCAAGACAACGTGTACATGATTGTCAATGTATAATAAACAAGTTGAGACTGGACATGCAGGTATTAGATGCAGGAGTCAAAAAAATGTAACAAGACACTGAGGTAACCATGAAGGAATTGGAGATTTTGCAGACTGAAATTTGTGCTATCTGAATCCAGCCAATCCTATTTTCTGAAGAGATTATAGTTCAAATGGAGTTAAGTTGATGCGCGTCCATGATGTATGAGCTATATTTGCCCAGTGTATGTAATTTGCTGTTTATGTATGCTTTATTATCACCTGTGCCGAACCATAATGCCCAGTGGGTATAATCGGCTGTAATTTCTTTATTGTATAGTGTATGATTATTGTACCTTTCTATGCCTTGATCTCTTTGTTGTATAGTGTATGCTTTTTAGAGGTGATAGTATTGAGTAGGATAATTCTTTGAATATGCTATATCATTCAAACGGGGGCCAACTCGGCCGACCATATCCCTTCACGGGCCGTACGATCCATGGGCATTGTACGGGCCGTCGGATCCATGGGCCGTCGGATCCATGTGCCTTCAATGGGCCATAGGATCCATGGGCCTTCTACGTCTCGTAGGATCCATGGGCCTTCTACGTCTCGTAGGATCCATGGGCCTTGTAAGGGCCGACTCATTTATGGGTCTTGTATGGGCCTTTAATGGGCCGTAGACGGATCTTTAATGGAAATCGTATGTTTTATGGGCTGACCATAATGGGCCGTTAATAGGCCGTATTTGGTGATGCTATGAAAATGGCCCAACAAATTAACGGTCCACAAACGGGCCGACTGTAACGACATGCTGAATTTGGCCCATAGGCAGAAAATGACAGTAACGGCCCGTAAGTAACCGAATGCTGCAAATGAGCCCAAGAATAAATGGGCCCTCAGAAGGCCGAAAGATCACTTAGGCTGGAAACTGCCCAACGAAATAATGGGCCATTAATGGGTATAAAGTGATACACTATTCAATACGTGCTAGTTTCACCACGGGCCGTTAATGGGTGTAAAATGATACACTGTTCATTAGAGGCCAGTTTCACCACGGGCCGTTAATGGGCCAAGAGTTACAAAGGGCCTCATATGGGCCGAAAGACGTCATGTGCCATACATGGGCCAGAAGTGAAAACGGGCCGGAATCATATTGGATGGCCCAGATGACACTACTGGGCCTAATTCGGATAGGGCGGAACGGGCCTTGGGTTAGCGGGCTGTAAATGGGCTATATGCGAACATGCCGTTAACATGCTTTCCATGGGCCGGCCCACCACCTTTTGACCAAGTCAAATGGGCCGACCTTTTCACAGGAATGGGCCACTGTTGGGCCGTGCCACGTGTTGACGTATCATAGGCGCCTTCTGTCCAATGAGTGGATGACATCTGTCCCAACAATGAGCCGACACGTGTTTCCTCCAGCCAATGATGATTTTACACCTGGAAAATTTGCATTGGTCGGGGCTGTTAACGGGTTATCGGATCCAAAACCCGACCTGATAGCTTAACGGCGTTCCGTTACGGTGGATGCCACGTGTCGGTCATCCTTGACGAAAGCACTTCTGTGACGAGCGATTTATCATCATGGAAGTGGAAACTTCCGTGATGATAATTTTGGTGATGGCATGGAACACTTCTACGACAGCACATGTATGACTATCTTGATTCTGTCATAAAATCGTCATGGATGTACATGCATGACAAAAAAGCGACCTAGTGTGACAAACACGTATCATCACAGAAGTGTATTTTTTTGTAGTGATGCCAACTAAGAGCTATGATCTTCCGCAGTAAGCCAAGGGAAAATTAGCTGCGCAGAATTTGTGCATCTCTTCAATGCAAACAGTTCAGATTGAATATGGTATGCAAAGTGAGACTTCAGCGCTAAGCCAAGAGAAAATTTGGCAAGCATGATTTCTACCTCCCTTCAACGCAATCAATTTTTCGGATGACCCGTGTGCAACCACGTATAGAAAATTTGATAAGATTTGCATATGTCATATTGGGTATATTGCCATTTGTCAAACTGGAAAGATTGACATTTGTTGATCTAGTAATAGTGCCATTTGTCAATCCTTGTAACACTGCGATTTGTCAAAATATGCAACTAAAAATTACTAGCACTATCTAATTTTTTCAACTAAAATTCAGTAATTAAGCATAGATTTCATTCATAGATTAATCAGTCGTGCTTAATTTATACAAAAAGTTCAACTCGATAGGTGAACTGACCAAACTTTTCCCCAATTATTGCCAACCACGTACTCAAATAGCTAGTTCAACTATATATACTAGATAATTTTAAGTACGTTGTACAGTTCCACCACATCTATAGCCAGATGAACTGAACAAAATAGCCCCTAAATACTACTACAACAGAGCGGCTTTGTACTACTTCCGGCAGCCTCTCCTCTGCCAAGCACGCTCAGTAAGAGGAAGAGGAGGAGGAGCCTGCCGACGAGCTGGACAACTGCAATAAGGTGCCTACCGCTGCGGCACCTTCAGTGACGCTCACCTCGAACACCCTCTACCGCTCCAGACAACCCATCTTGAAGCGGCCGGACTGCTCATAGATGTCCTGGTTCCTCGTCTCTGCGTTGGCGTGTGCTGCGGCCACGGTGGTGGTAAGACTCTTTGCATGCTTGACGAGGCGCTCCTCCTCCTCCCGTAGGAACTCGATGTAGCGCGCAAGGTCGCTACCGCACATGCGGGCCTCCACCTCCACCTACCTCCTTAGCGGTGGTGGAGGAGCGGGTGATGATCCCGGCGGTCGATGATGGGGTGGCGGCCATGACGGCCGACAATGGGGTGGCGGCCATGACCACCACCTCCCGCCTTCGGGCCGCGATGGCGGAGCGGGTGATGGCCACGGTGGTCGGTAGTGGGGTGTCAGCCACGACGGTCACCTCCTTCCTTAGGGCCGCGGCGGCAGAGTGGGCAAATGCCCTAGCTTTCGATGAAGCTGTGGCGGCAACGACGACCGAGCGTGTGGTGGGTCTTCCGTGCACACCCAACAGGGACACCACGCGCACTACACTACGCTGGGGACTGCACCGCCGCCGTGGTGTAGCCTCCCAGCTGGAGCTGTGCTCTGATGACGACGGAGTGGTTGAGCGACGATGACGGTCCGGTGCCATTGCCGATTGTGGGAGAAGCAGACAAGATAAGCTACAGGGAGGGAGAGCAAAATGCGACGTAGGACTCGCCGGCTGTGAGGGTTTATATAGTAGGCTAGTAAGCATTGGGATTTTGGGGGATTTTACCAAGTCAGGCGGGAAGCTTGCGCGGGAACCTGCACGGTTGCGCGGGAACAGGCTCATCACCGTTTGGCCAAAAGAACACCCTCGCGCGCTGCTCAAGCTTGCGCTCGAACTGTCTATGGCAGCTGGGTGACAAGACATGCGAGAGGAGGACGAAAAGACACGTACACATACATTTAATAAAAAAAGTTTGTGATTTAATTACCTACTATACCCCCGTCCTGGTTTATAAGTAGGATTTAATTAATAAAATACGAATGCATGTCGCCAAAGATTATATCGTTGGATTCATATTTGAACATAGTTGCTAATTATATAATTTTTATAACATGCATTAACATTTTGTTGGTTAAATTTGAGGTTATATACTAGAAAGCGTTTGCCCACAACACAGACGGCTTAATCCATTACAAACAACTAGGATGGATCAACTGTATGCCACATATCGCACACGCAACTCTAATCTGATTCGTTCTTGATGTCTCCGACATCACTCGCACAATTCGTCTTATTTGCCACGTATCAGTGTGCCGGCCTCTACTCGCATCCCTCGGCAAGATCTAATCGCTGTTAGGCGCCACGACGCGCTCTGCTCGCGTCCGTCGGTGCGCTCGGGTTGTGGACAACTTTTCCTTGCATGTTCAACTTCTCGGTTGAGGCGACCACAGAGTGCTTTGCTCGCATCCCTCCGCGCGCGCTCTGTCAGCGGTTGGGCCTGCGCACGATCACATCGGGGACCCCATATGCATGCGGTTGCACTGCGTGCATTTCCATGCGATGTAGTTACTTGCGACACGATGGAGTTACGCGCTGTGAATTACAACTTCCATCAGGGTGTGCCGGTCAATATTCCAGGCCGTCCGGCTTCCCCTTTAATTCCTGCGGCCATTATAACCTTAGTCTCTTCAAACCATCGATCGCGCCCCACAACACAACAAGCACACCCACGATGACACATAGAGAGGGGATGTCTAGCGGCGCTCCAATGGAGTTTGGCAAGCATAAAGTGGAGACCCACGCGAGGGAGATGGATCTCTCAGTGGTGTACACCATCGACCCGACCGTGGTGGACGACTACATGAGCACCATTGAGCAGTTGCTTGCAGGAGACAAGTACAAGGTGGCGGCGTCAACCTCCAGTACACCACTGGTCTTCCCGGAAAAGATCAGAAGGTTGTTGTTGCCCAGTTGTGCGTGCGCCATCATGTTCTCATCTACCACTACTGCATGGCCATGGAGCCTTGTGTCCGCTTCGCTAGGTTTGTCAACAACACCGACTACAAGTTCGCTACGGTGTAAACCACCGACGATGTAAAAGCGCTCAGGGTTATGAGCTTGGCCTGCAAGAACCTTGTCGAAATCCATGAGCACTACAGGGTCTGGGGCAACACGAAGAAGGACTCCCTGGTTGAACTCGCCTCAGCCATCATCAACCCCTACTACGTAAAGATGAAACAGGATGCCCAGAGAACAAGTCCCGTATCCTGGCATAGGGCCTGGATGCGGCAACTGGATGAACCTCACCTCAGGTTCGCTGCCAAGAGCATGTACACATGCTACGAGATGCACAGGCGGATTATTGACATGAGGAAGTGCCTCGTTACCCAAATCAAAGAGCCCGGATCGAGCCACAAGTAGAGCAAGCATCACAAGCAGTAGATGATGATCTGACCATCGTTTATGCTAGTTAATCATGCATGTAATATATAGTTTACTTTGGTGTGTGGAAATGGCATGTGTGTAGTAGCCACCTATGTAATTATGCATGTAATAGTTTACTTTGGTGTGTGCAAATGCCGTGGTTGAAGTAGCCACCTATGTAAGTGGATTTTTAATTTGGTTATGCAACCATGTCCTTATAAGTGTGTGTATATATATATATATATATATATATATATATATATATATATGTTGTTGTTCTGTATGCAATCCCATCGCACAACACACACGTCTTATTAGCAACAATCGTCTGTGTTATTATCGGTCTTCACACACATTTCTTATTACAGACCTATTTGCCGCATTTCACAAACATCCTGTTATATTGAACCATTTATTTTCTCTTGTCTCAACACAAACAGTTCATCCGAATTAAGCGCATGCTGTATATGGCACACACCTTGATCTGGTTGACCGTTTGTTTTGTGTTGCCTAATCACAAACAGTTCATCCTAGTGGACCGTATGTTGTTTATCACACACACCATCATCTAGCTGCCAATTTCTTTTGCTGCTCCTCATCAAAAATAGTTAATTGCACTGAACCATATGCCCTACATCACACACAAAACTAAAATCTGAACCGTGTTTGATGCATCCGTCATCGCAAATGTTTTGCACCTTTTTTGACGGGTTTTTACACCACCGTTTGCGATTAATGCATCGCACATAGTTCCGTCAAAGGGTCTCTGATCGTAGTGTCGCGTTAGCAGCATCCTACACTAGTGCATGCTACTGTTTGAATTACTAGGATTTATGCATGCAGTTGAGGGATGTCATTGGATTATTAGTGGCTAGTATTATTTTCACCATGATGGTAGTTGATACTCCCTCCATTTTTGTAGACAAGGCCACTATCAAAAATACATATTGCATCTATACAAGGCCACCAACACAAAATGAGGTAAAAATTAATGACCCTTCCTTGTACAAGCAAACCACTTTAATGTGTGCATGCATGCTGTGATAATGACGCTAGCTACTTTCTGCTAGACGTCCGCTCATATCCTATTCATTGCTTGCATCCGCTCTTCTCCTTCCATCCTCGTCCATTCCATCTTCATCTCTTCTCCTATGGCTAGTGGAGGCAGTGGCAGCGGAGGCTGGGCTACAGGTGGCGATGGTAGCAAGTCGCACGCAGGCTGCCGCTCGGTTTCAAGCAGCAACGGACGCTGGGCTGCAGGCCACGACCGCTCTGTTTCAAGCGGCAATGGATGCTTTGTTGCAGGCGATGGTGCAGGCGACGACGGCTATGTTTCAAGCAGTGTCGACGGCTGGGCTGCAAGTGGCTGCCGTAGCTTTGTTTCAAGCGTCGGAGACGGCCGGGCTCTAGGCAACGACATGGCAGCCGTAGCCGCCATCCACCACGACGAGTTCGACTTCATCACCGGCCTTGTCGACTCCGACGCAAAGACACAAGACCAACATCTAGGCGCCGTCAATTTACAGTTGTCGGAGAAGATGCCACCATGGAGCATGCGATCTCTGAGTGTGTTAGGAAGGTGGCTTGACGTAGAGAAGGGGACCGAACATGCACATGTGCCGCTGGCCGGAGACCTCATCGGCGTGGAAGACAACCTTGATAACTATGAGGAGGAAGAAGGTGTCTTCATTGACGATGTAACAAAGATGTATCCACCCCAAGTGGTACGTATTCCGGACTCCGAAAACTACGACCGATGAGGTGAGTATGCACCTGATACATTTGATCTGGACATGGTAGTGCCAGATTCCATTGATATTGAGCTCGTAGATGAGAAGTAGTCTCATGTTTTCATGTCTTTGATCATTGTCTTGTCAAGTTTGAAGTGTGGTTCCATTGTTGGATTATGAATGGTGCTACTCTTCCTTTAATCTTGTGCGCTTATGATTTATGAACAATGCTACTATTATTTAAGTGTGATAATTGAGTACAAAAAGTTGAATCGGAATGGTAAAAACTTGCATACATTAGGCATAGGTGTTTCCATTACAAAAGGATTACACTAATACAACACCGTCTATGAACTGATGACAGTCCTCGGCAGGCCACTTTGCATACATTAAAGCATAGATGTTTGCACTACAAAAGGTTTACGCGGATAGAACACCATCTACGAACTGAGAAATTCTTCGACAACTAAGATATACGACGGCTCGCACTTAAGCCTAATCGGTAGACGACCTTCCCTCCAGAGCAACTTCTTCTTAATGTGAGGAATGGCATAGTGAATGGAACCCTTAAGCCTAATTGTCTCGCGCAGGCAACTTGATGACTTAGCCAAATCTGGTTCATTCGTTGAACATGATACTCAGCATAAGATTCATCCACTTTATCCAATATTTCCTGGATATTTTTTGGCATCTTTTTGTGAAACATAGCCTGGATAGAAGCAAAGTATCCAAGATCTAATTTTTTTTCATCTGGAGAGTTTGGTGGCTGACATACGATCCTAATGTCCCAACCACCGGCCTGTGCCGCCTCTAAAACTTCCTTGTCATTAACTGAAACATGAGTTTTGGCATTGTCTTGCTGGATGTAAATAATTTGATGATAGTACTCAGCAGGCCACTTTGCCTTTATCGCAGGAATTACTCTCGTGATGAGGAACGTGCGACTAACTTCCTTGCCGCCACTACCGCTGAGCCGATATCCACCACCACCACCATGGATGTCGTCTTCAACCTCGTCTACACGAACATTCAAATCGGGAACCATCCTTTGGTGTATAGCTTCTGGCCTACATCTTGATGAGTTTTAGAATGAATAGTGGAGTATAAATAGCAAAAAGGTCAGTGTTTGGTGCCCGCGAACCATTGGAAAAAATGGCGCCGACGAGTATTTGCAAAAGATGGCACGGGCGAGAATATGCAAAAAAATGGCGCGGACAAGTATGTGCAGCCTGTTTTTCGGACGTCCAATGCATGCTCTGGTGCTGCTCTGCATGGCTGCATGCAACGCGTGAAAGGGGCAGGAGAGAGAGAGAGCTGGGCGCGGGATTAAAAATTGCTCTTCGCGGGGGGAGCGAGGGGAGTGAGGGAGTTTGTTTGTTGTTCACGGCGGGAGTAAAAATGTGTGTTATCGAAGGGTTTTGCATGCGGGGTGTTAATGTTCACGGTAAATGAAAAGAAGAGTTGGATGGTGATACGTCTCCAACGTATCTATAATTTATGAAGTATTCATGCTATTATATTACCCATCTATGGTGTTTTATGTGCATTTATATATCATTTTATATGATTTTTGGGACTAACCTATTGACCTAGAGCCTAGTGCCAGTTTCTGTTTTCTCCTTCTTTTTGTGTTTTACAGAAAAGGGATACCAAATGGAGTCCAAATGATGTGCCAATTTTTGAGGATTTTTTATGGACCAAGAGAAGACCACGGAGCATCGGAGTTGGGCCAGAAGATCTCCGGGCTGCCCACGAGGTAGGAGGGCGCGCCCCTAGGGGGGGGGGGGGCGCCCCCCTGTCTTGTGGATGGCCCGGAGACCGCCCTAACATGAAACCAACGCTAATAATTCCTATAAATACTGAAACTTTCGGGAATTAACCTAGATCGGAAGTTCCGCCACCGCAAGCCTTTGTAGCTACGAGAAATCAATCTAGGCCCTCTCTGGCACCCTGTCGGAGGGGGCCATCATCACCGGAGTCCATGGAGGAGGATCTTGGAGGGGCCATCATCTCCATGAAGGCCAAGGACCAGAGGCGGAAAGCCATGGAGGAGGAAGCACAAGGGGGAGAACCTCTCCTCCTCTCTCTTGGTGGCACCGGAGTGCCATCGGGAGGGGAATCATCGCCGCGGTGATCGTCTTCATCAACATCCATCATCATCACCATCCTCATCTCTTTTACGCGGTCCACTCTCCCGCACCCTGCTGTAATCCCTACTTGAACATGGTGCTTTATGCTACATATTATGATCCAATGATGTGTTTCCATCCTATGATGTTTTGAGTAGATATCTTTTGTCTTTGGGTTGATTGATGATCTAGATTGGTATGAGTTGTATGTTTGACTTTGATGCTGTCCTATGGTGCCCTCCGTGTCGCGCAAGCGTGAGGGATTCCCGCTGTAGGGTGTTGCAATACGTTCATGATTCGCTTATAGTGGGTTGGTGAGTGACGGAAACACAAACCCGAGTAAGAGGAGTTGTTGCGTATGGGAATAAAGAGGAGTTGATGCTCTAATGCTATGGTTGGGTTTTACCTTAATGATCTTTAGTATTTGCGGACGCTTGCTAGAGTTCCAATCATAAGTGCATATGATCCAAGTAGAGAAAGTATGTTAGCTTTTGCCTCTCCCTCATATGAAATTGCAATAGTGACTACCGGTCTTGTTAACAATTGCTTAGGACAATTTCGTACACCAATCCACCATTATTCCACACTCGATATTTATATTATTTAGTAATATATTATAACTTTATGATAACATCACCTACTTTTATATTTTAGCTCTCCGATTTCATGCAAAGCTATCCTCTTCATACCCACAACACAGTTTTATTTCTCGTTTCTAGTTGGAAGCAAACGTTCGGTGCATGTAGAGTCGTATCAGTGGCAGATAGGGCTTGAGAGAATATTGATCTTACCTTTAGCTCCTTGTGGGTTCGATACTCCATACTTATCACTTCCACCTTTGGGAATTGCTATGATGATTCCCTGCACTTGGGGATTATCAAGCTCTTTTCTGGCGCCGTTGCCGGGGAGCAATAGCTTGGGGTTGATATTCTCGTGTGTGCTTGTTTGCTTTCTTTACTTAGTAGATTTTGTTTTTCCTTTTTGTTCCTGTTTAGTTGTGGGTGAAACATACAAAAAAATTAAAAAGAATGAAAATACCAAAAAGGAATTGCTTGCCTCTCATGCCTAAAAAAGTTTTTCAAAAAGAGAAGTGATTGGAAAGTTATGCATTGAAGAAGTGAGGGTCGACCTTGAGCACTTGTGTTCATGCTCACGGAAACGATGTAGAATTTTTTATGGAAGTTTCTCTGTAAATAATTATTCCCTTGTATATAACCATTGTATTATAAAAATAATGTGTCAAGCTTTGGTTTTAGCATGATAAGATTGCTTGTTTACTATGTGCAGAACAAAAACAGAAACTTTGGCTGTAGTGCATGAATTTACATTTTTTAATGGAAAGCCAAATGGGCCTGAAAATTTTTGCACATTACTTATGTACAAGTTTTTGAAATTTTCAAATTTATTTCATAATTTTTGGAGTTACAGAAGTTTACTAAACTTCCAGATTACTACAGACTGTCCTGTTCTTAACAAATTCTGTTTTTCGTGTGTTGTTTGCTTATTTTGATGTATCTATGGCTAGTATCGGGGGGTATGAACCATAGAGAAGTTGGAATTCAGTAGGTTTAACACCAATATAAACAAATAATGAGTTAATTAAAGTACCTTAAAGTGGTAGTTTGCTTTATTACACTAACGGGTCTCACAAGTTTTTGTTTAAGTTTTTGTGAATGAAGTGTTTGAAGAACGAGGAGTTACCGATGTGAGAAGAATAAAGAGATACAAGTGTTCAAGCTTGGGGATGCCCAAGGAACCCCAAGTAAATATTTCAAAGGATACTCAAGCATCTAAGCTTGGGGATGCCCCGGTTGGTATCCCATCTTTCTTCTTCAACAAATATCGGTATACCTTGGTTTTTGTTTTGTTCACATGATTTGTGTCCTTTGTGTTTGTATTTTTCTTTAAGGTTGATGCTAGTATGAGCTAGCTCTTCATTGATTTACAGAATGCTTCATGTGCTTCACCTATATCTTTTATGTATGATCTTATAGAATTGCTCTTTGTGCTTCACTCAAATCGTTTGAGTATGGTTTTATAGAATGCTTCGTACGTTTCACTTATATATTTTGAGCTTGTATGTTGGCTAGTCTATATTAATGGTAAAATGCTCCAGGAACTTCACTTATACCTTTTGAAGTATGAATAATGCTATAGTATAAAGCGGGTTTGGAAGAGTGTCAACTTTAGGAATTAGTGATCCCACTATCTTGGAGGATGTTGAATCCCTGTATGATATTTATGAAAGTGGATTTGGAAGAGTGTCAACTTTAGTTAGTATTCCACTATTTGGAAGAGTCGGCATGGAAGACAACCTTGATAACTATGAGGAGGAAGAAGGTGTCTTCGTTGACGACGTAACATAGATGTATCCACCCCAAGTGGTACGTATTCCGGACTCCAAAAACTACCACCGACGAGGTGAGTATGCACCTGATACATTTGATCCGGACACGGTAGTGCCAGATTCCATTGATATTGAGCTCGTAGATGAGAAGTAGTCTCCTGTTTTCATGTCTTCGATCATTGTCTTGTCAAGTTTGAAGTGTGGTTCCATTGTTGGATTATGAATGGTGCTACTCTTCCTTTAATCTTGTGCGCTTATGATTTATGAACAGTGCTACTATTATTTAAGTGTGATAATTGAGTAGAAAAAGTTGAATCCGAATGGTAAAAACTTGCATACATTAGGCATAGGTGTTTCCATTACAAAAGGATTACACTAATACAACACCGTCTATGAACTGATGACAGTCCTCGGCAGGCCACTTTGCATACATTAAAGCATAGATGTTTGCACTACAAAAGGTTTACGCGGATAGAACACCATCTACGAACTGAGAAATTCTTCGACAACTAAGATATACGACGGCTCGCACTTAAGCCTAATCGGTAGACGACCTTCCCTCCAGAGCAACTTCTTCTTAATGTGAGGAATGGCATAGTGAATGGAACCCTTAAGCCTAATTGTCTCGCGCAGGCAACTTGATGACTTAGCCAAATCCTGTTCATTCGTTGAACATGATACTCAACATAAGATTCATCCACTTTATCCAATATTTCCTGGATATGTTTGGCATCTTTTTGTGAAACATAGCCTGGATAGAAGCAAAGTAGCCAAGATCTATTTTTCTTTCATCGGAGAGTTTGGTGGCTGACATACGATCCTAATGTCCCAACCACCGGCCTGTGCCGCCTCTAAAACTTCCTTGTCATTCACTGAAACATGAGTTTTGGCATTGTCTTGCTGGATGTAAATGATTTGATGACAGTCCTCAGCAGGCCACTTTGCCTTTATCGCAGGAATTACTCTCGTGATGAGGAACGTGCGACTAACTTCCTTGCCGCCACTGCCTCCGAACCGATATCCGGCAGCACCACCATGGATGTCGTCTTCAACGTCCTCTACACGAATGTTCAAATCGGGAACCATCCTTTGGTGTATAGCTTCTGGCCTACAACTTGATGCGTTTCAGAATGAATAGTGGAGTATAAATAGCAAAAAGGTCAGTGTTTGGTGCTCGCGATCCTTCGGAAAAAATGGCACTGACGAGTATTTGCAAAAGATGGCGCGGGCGAGAATATGCAAAAAAAATGGCGCAGACAAGTATGTGCAGCCTGTTTTTTGGACGTCCAATGCATGCTGTAGTGCTGCTCTGCATGGCTGCATGCAACGCGTGAAAGGGGCGGGAGAGAGAGAGAGAGAGAGCTGGGCGCGGGATTAAAAATTGCTCTTCACGGGTGGAGCGAGGGGAGTGAGGGAGTTTGTTTGTTGTTCACGGCAGGAGTAAAAATGTGTGGGATTATCAAAGGGTTTTGCATGCGGGGTGTTAATGTTCACGGTAAACGAAAAGAAGAGTTGGATGGCAAAGCACACATTAAATTCTACCTAGGTACGTGTAATCTTAGATAGTGGCCTTGTATAAAAAATGGAGGGAGTAGTATGTTTTGGAGTATGATTTTGGATATGATGCTTGTATGTGGATCTTAGCTCAATATCGTGTTCTTGCTATTGGAGTATTATTATTATTATTTTTCGACTCAACATGCTCTGAGTTATTTTGTTACCCTCGGAGAGTATGTTATGGCTAGGTTATGCTTTGGATTATTTGTTGGATATTGCTATGACTTGGATCATAGGTTGATAGATGATATTAGAGTATCAGTTATCACAGATCTATCTTGGGGACAAATTCCGTCATTTCTTTGGTCAGGTGCCACCGAACCGGGATTTTCCAGTGCAACCACATTTTCCTTTATGGGAAGGCCCTAATGCAATCTATTGTCATGTCTCCCGTTGGTGCCTCCAACGAGGGAAGGTTATGGGTGTGCACTACCCTGATTAGGTAGGCGGACATCAGCCTTGTGTGCCCGTAGTTGGATAAGGCCCTTTTTGTCCTTGTTTGTGTCTGTTTTTGTTTCAACATGACGGTGGCCGTTGGATGTCATGATTTGACATCGGGGCCACCTAGGACTGAACCCAAAGGGGGTGTTGGTCGGAGTGGCCGGGAAAGTATCATGACAGTAGACTGGTTTTGTCGGAACGCTGTTGGTCCACCCAAATGGGAGCAAGAGGCCATGGGTTCTGTGATGTGGGTAGAGTGTGCTAACCTCTGTAGAGTGTGTCTTTAAACTATCGATAGCCGCGTCCTCGGTTATGGGCACAAGTTCGTACTAGGTCACACCGTTCGATCAACACTCACATGACGGAATGACTTCTATAGGACTTACATGTTTATGATGTGAATAGTTACAACTTGGTAGGATGCCGATGATGATGTTGGGATGATATTGAGGATGATCATTCAGTTTGTGATGTGGTCACGCGGTGATCATGAGGAGGTATTTGATCACGACGTGATCAAGATGGTATATTGCTTGGCCGGATAGCCAAGAGTGAGATGGTTATTGAGATTGAGATGTTTGATTATCAACATAGTATTAGTTTCATATCATGCTTAGTAGTTGTCTTTGCATTATGGTAGCTGTTAATTTAATTAACTTGTTTGTCTTGCCTTGATGATTTTGGTTGTTGTGAGCCGGAAAGTACATTCAATGTACTGACCTGGCATGTCATGCTAGATTGCAGGTGATGCTTTGATTACTTTGCTTGTCTAGGAGTCCGCCCGTGCGAGCTAGATCATGTCCCAGCTGGAGTCCCTTTTGGAGTGGAGTTCACCACCTTCGTCGTTGTTCCGCTGCTAGAAGATTTCCGCTGCTATGAGTTGTTCTACTGCTAGACTAGAGCAAGCATAGCATCGCAGGCGTAGTGTCGCCGTGCTGATGTGATCCTTTGTAACATGAGACCCTTGTACCATTATATTTTGTAATAAGAGTTGATTTTTTCTATGTCAAGCAGTGCCTTATTCCAGAAGACTTGATCTCTGGGCTGGAATACGGGGTGTTCCGCTTCCTCTAAGCCGGGGTGCCACAGAGCTTGGTATCACAGAATGTCTAGCTGTAGGACACCCTAGTCAGTGCGAAAGGTAATAATCGGTAGTATAGAGTGTTTGTTGCATATGGTTGCTGCATTTGTTTGTTGCATAGCATGCATATAGACTTATTATTTTGCTGCTAATGATTTATCTCGTGAGTGTAGCTGGCATGGAATCCACTACAGCACAACCCCTGCATCCTTCCAGTTTCTTCTTTTTCATCAGTATTTTGCTTCATCTCCGTCCCAACAGAGTGATGCCAAGTGGTCCAGGTACTGTTTCCAGGAACGGTGCTCGGGTATCACGCCGATCTCTTCCTTCCAGCCATCCCTATTATTCCGGTGGTAGACAGGTTGCTACCCCGAAACATGCCTTTTTGTCGTGTTGGCAACCCTTAATGATCTTAGTCATCAAGAAAGGGAAATGTCAGCCGACTCAGCTTCCTTGCTATCCTATCCCGTGGACGAGTATCGATCCCTTCCGTCTGCTTGATAAAATGTGGTTGTGACATTCGTGTCTCGCTACATGGTTACCAAGTACGTCTTCGCCTCCGAGATAATAAAGGTTGTTACCTTGCTAGGAAAGCACTTGGTGCAGCAAGGCTTACACCAACTTTTCCCACACATTATTTTGTCTTCGTGCACACCGCCACAACATGTTAGATCATAGTACCGGAGTTTCCATGAGGTTTGTGTGCTTAAGTAGGCGAGCATATTTTGTGTATATCAGTAATATGTGGTATTGCTTGTATGTGATTTGTATGCCTTTTTTATTCTTTGATTTGGTTGAGTTGTTTTATTTGCTTCTTTTTGGGCTCCAGTGTTACATTATTTCCCCCCTATAAAGAGTTGCTCATCAACCGGCGCCGAACTCAAAGAAGCAGCAATAATATACTAGATATGGAAGCACATCAATATGGTACTCTTAGTTGACTGCATTATGTTGGAAATATCTGCTCAGTATATAAATGGTGTCACTAATCGATTATCAATAGCAAGTCCATATCTGTTATGCCCCCTTTTTTAGCAGTAATGATCAAAACAACACGAAGATAAGGCATGCACAAGACCCATGGTGTATTTCGGAACAAGGTACGATTCATATACAAGGCATTTCAGCTATGAATGAACTTGGGAAACATGCTCTACTTTGGAAAGAAAGCCAAAATGTGCTATGATCAGGGAAGACAATCAAATAATTTTTATCATGCAAGTAACCAGACACAAAAAGATTATGGGTGGGTGTATGGTTTTCACTCTGCATATCACAACACAAAAAGTTGGATATGAGAAACTCAGTCTTTCTCCACATGCTATCGGAAGAAGCTTATGATGCAAGACTCCTAAAATTTCCTTAGTACAATATATGGACATATTCCGGTCCAAGGTACCCAGTCTTCCGATGCAAGATACATCAGTACAGGCTTCTGACGTAACGGACTGAATGTTTCTCAACAAGCAACCAGACGGGAAGCTTCTCTGATACGGAACTCAGGCTTCTCCAGCACGCTACCCCCGCAAAAGCTTCGAGCAGAAGCTACCGAGTCTTCTTCAGCAAGCTACTCGGATGGCTTCTCTCGTAAGCCACCTAGCCCGTGTCAGTATCACCTTATGCACCGTTGTCGGATATTACACGATGATGTGGCCACACATGGCAGTATAGCTCAAGAATCAGATTCACAAATTTTTTGTCCGAAGCACAAATCAGTCAAGGCATAGGTCTTGTTCAGAAATCAAGTGTTCAACTACATATCTCTCCATCTATACGGTGAGAATGTGTCCCCAGACATGCAAGTTACTCATTCAAGAATACAACTGTGATCAAGCGGAATTACCTAAGGAAGGTAAGGATTCAACAAAACTCATGAGTCCTGCCCAATAAAGATAAGCAGAGATACATCTCATGTGGTGCAAGAATCGACGAGTGCCAAGGCCAATAACGCAGCATCAATAGTCTAGACAATGATTTCCAAGGTCATTATACCCGCACCCGACAAGGAAATCTCATGAAACCTTGTCACCCTCTTGTATGGTTGGCCCCAACAACGAGCTTTGTACAACCACAAGCCTCGAGCACATGTCATATAGGTGCGTACCCAGGTCAGAAAATGAGCACAAGTAATGGTGCCAAAAATATTGCACTACCCACATCCATGGTTGTATGAAGAATCAAGAACCTATGTGGCCAAGCTATTTCAGTAAGGTATCCTGACAAAGAAAGTCATGACCATCAAAGGGTGAGGCTGACAGCAATAGTATGATGATTCTTGCGCGACCATCAGGGTCCGGATACCCAAGTCAGTTGGAAGCCATATGGATCCACAAAGACATACTCTCAGAGGCCTACTATATTCTTCAAGGACTTCATTCCACCGACCCGCTTGTCCTATGGCACCTGCCCAGGATGGTTAGTGTGGAATATCCAAGTCTGTTTTGTCGGATCCAAGATTTCTTTGCAACCTCTACAATTTTACTTCAAAGACAGTGTAAAGCATCTCATAGCCTACTACCACAAATGGGTATACCGACAACACGGGTAAGTCAAAAGCCTAAAAATTAGCTCAGACCCACGCACCAGTTTTGCCTACTAGTGGCTAGGACTGGGTGTTCGGTTTATATGGTTAATATGGTTCAGTTTTTTCGGTTTTTAATCATTTCGGTTTTGAAGAAATGGAAACCGAAACAATCACACAAAATTACGAAACCGAACCATATTAACCGTAATATATCGATTCGGTTTATTCGGTTAACCGAAAACCCGAAATACATGCACTTGTCAGTATAAGTGTAATGCTTCATCAGCGCTGATTTGCATTGTATAGAATGCATAAAATAGTCACAAGAGCTAGCAACTTTAACATTAGACAATACTTTATCGGTCAAGCAAACTAGTGAAAATAATTAAGTGGAAAAATCAGATGGAATGTGTCATGTATTATATACGGAAGAATACGTGTGATGCCTCTAAACCGAGCAGCTTGTGCAATAAACGATACACTAATACTCCCTCCGTCCCCACCTAATTTACCTTTTGGATATACCTCCGCATGGTCTATTCGGTTTGTTCGGTCTATTCGGTTTCTAGGCACTGAAAACCAAACACAAACCAAACACCGAACAACCTTAAAATTCTCCACCGAACCAAAAACCAAACCACCGAATTAACCAACATCACGGTTAATACGGTTCGGTTCGGTTTGGTTTTTCGCGTTTCGGTTTAATGGTGCCCACCCCTACTAGTTGCGCACCAGTTTTGCCTACTAATGGCACACTACTGGTGCACCACTAGTACCACGCCACTAGTATTTTTTACTAATGGCACACCTGTGGTGCGCCATTAGTATCTGTGGTGCGCCATTAGTATAGCCCACGGTGCGCCATTAGTATGCCTCCCAGGGGGCCATATTTACCCAGGTGCTTTGGCATACTAATGGCACACTGTGGTATGCTGCGCCATTAGTATCCTTTGGCATACTAATGGCGCACTGTAGGGTGATGCGCCATTAGTATCCTTAGGCATACTAATGGCGCACTTTGTGGTGATGCGCCATTAGTATGAATATTAGTTTTTTTTTTACTTTTCTGATTTTTGCATAGGTTACAAAATGTATTATTGGACATAATATAGACAGCACCACACAGCAACAGCAGATTCATCGAATACAATAGAAGATTAGTCTCTGAATACAATTCATCATATTAGTCTCCGAATTCAAAAGACCGAACAAAGATAGAACATTACAAGTCTCGGAGACCGCGAGTAGCGAGTTTGTCTTCACATTACAAGTCGATATCGATCATCTAAACTACCATCACATAGAAGAGAGCTGTGGTCATCACGATGAGAATCATCGCGATGAAACTGGTCTTCATCTGGTTCCTCCAACGCTCCCTCCTCTCTCCCGCTAGATAGCGGTCGTATCTAGATTCCGCCTCTGCCCTAGTGGTGTACCCTTTGTAACTGTTACCGCTGAAATGGTGAACCTGTCTACGACACTCCTCCCAGTCGTCGTAGACTTCGGGAACCTTACCCTTGTACACGACATATGACGACATCTGTATGCACAAGCCAAACAACAGACAATACATAAGCAATATATAAGTATGCAACAAAAGGATCAGAAGAGAAAAGCAAGACATTAATAGCACGATTCATGGTCCTACTAATAAATAGCATTGATTACATCTAAGTTGAATGACAGTCCAAACCAAAAAGATATACAAGTTCATTAAAGTTTAATTACAACATGAGCTAATCGATGTTTCAGAACTACAAATAGCATCACTACTTTCGACTCGACTCATGTGACCGGAGCATGGATGAAGTCGTCGTCTTTCGTGATGGTCATGAAGTCACAGGTGTTGTCAGCCTGCATTTGTAGCATTGTGTCTATCTCAGTGTTGGAGGGTTGATATCTGAGGTAGAACTGCCCCGAGGTACGAAGGACATCTTGATGGATGATTTCTGCAAACTCCGACTAGATGCGAAAGAATTCTTCTTGAAGGTCCGCATCCTGGATTGCCGCCAAGCTTGCGGCCCAATCTTTGATATTATTTGGTAGAAGAAGGTGATTATGGTCCCGTACGATCGCCCGCATGTGATGAAGGGTGTAATAGGCATCCTTCTGACCGCCAGGCGACTGCTTGACGCAGGGGAACGTCATATTGTGGGTGAACACGTGCTTGCCGTACCTAAGAACTGGCCTCTTAAAGGTGCCTCCAGATTTGGCGTAGCCGGGGAGAGCATCATCAAGAACTTTCTTGATATTTGTGTAGTCTATCTTGGAGTCATGGTCCGGGTCGAAATACGTGGCCGTGGAATATTTCGGGCTTAAGAGGATGAGTGTGCAATGTGTGTCACTGCACAAAACACGGAATGTTAGAAAAAAAAGAACGATCGAAATCTAAGAAATCATATGTTACAGGGCGGTGAGGGGATGACTTACTTGGGAAAGTAAGACATGAGGAAGTTATCCTTATCTGGGTTTGCCAGAATGACGCCTTCGAGGTGTGAACTCGCGACTTGCCAGTCCCCAGCCATGCCCAAGATCTTGGCACGCATGTAGAAGGGGTCGACTATCACGATGTCCGGGGTCTTGTCTCGAATGATCCGCATCTCCATACTCAGCGAAAACAGCTGAACGAAGGTGTAGTGCAGCGGATGAAGGTTAAACATAGCAAAGATGTCATCAAACCGCAGGACGATCGTACCCCCGATGGCGGCATCCACAAAGCCCTTGCCCTCTGGCACCGTGGCCACGAAAACCGGGTATGCCACATCATTCTGGGAGAGACGCCGCTTCTCCAAAGAAAGAACACTGTCATGCATGCTCCGTATAGCACCGGTTGCAGCATTGAGCATATTTGTCGGTAGCATGGCCCTACCCGCCACATGCACCCTCCTCGAGATATCCTTAGGTGAAGGTGGCCCGTCCTGAGTACGGATCATACTCGGTGCCGGCTGGCTCGCACTGGCGCCCTTGTTAGTTTTCCGTTTCTGTCCCTTCTTCTTGATCTTTTGTAATGGGACCGTGTTCTGTTCACACACCGCCTTCTTGAGCGTGTTGGGGCTGATAATATTTCGCACCTCAGCTATCTGAGGCTTGGTGAAGGCGGGAGCTGGAGGCGTCTCCTGAGAACTGAACGCCAGACGACGCCTGTTGCAATTGGATTTCTCCGCCGTACGAGCTATATCACGGTCGTCTTGGTTGGGTTGTTGAGAAGGAGGCCCGCAGAACTCGTCAGCGTACCCATGTTCGGCAAAGTACTTATCGACGTCGGTAAATGTACCGTCGTCATTGTCGTCATCGGGATCCTGTGCCATATGCATGTCCGGATCCTGTGCCATAGGGATGTCCGGTAGCATTGCGGTGTTCTTGCCATGGCTTGGCGCCGGCATGACTGGCGGTCTTGTCTGTGGGGTGGTGTCCCCCGCCCCTAAACGAATCTGGCTCTTCGGCCAAAGGAGGGGCCATCCTACACAAGCGCTGAGGGTCATCTCATCTTCTTCGTTGGCCCCAGCGGGTCGAATAGGAGGTAACAGCTCGTCGTAGCCTGGCAGCACCCAAACTAGTTCAACCCTATACACTATGGGTGGCATCGGATTACCGTGGAACACGGGGTTGCCCGGTTGAACGATTCTACTCTTGGCGACATCGACCAACTTGCCGCCCACAAAGTGCAGGAGAGTGCAAGGAACGTCGGCGGCGCCCTACGAAAACATGTAGGGCGTCAGGGATGCCCAGTCAAAGGCAAGGAGATGAAGTCATCGGCCGAGAGGCTTAGTTACCGTGATGCCGTCGAGCTCGGCTAATGTCGAGGCATCGCCAATGGCGGGCGTGCAACTGATGGAGGGGCCGCTTGCTGGCGAGGTGCCGGCTGGCGTACACCCGGGTGCATTAAGCTCGAATGCCCGTGCCGGCGCCGGAGACACGAATACCACCTCCGCCGGAGACACCAATGGCGCCGCCGGAGACACCAATGGCGCCGCTGGAGACACCAATGGCGCCGCCTGCGCATTGTGCGAGTTGCTGGTTGTGAAGCTGGGAACCAAGGGAGGCCCCTGTTGGCCGCCCGCAATCCACGTTGTCAGCCCCTGAATCAACGTAGGCACCATGGCGGTGAGCGTAGTTCCCAGTTGTTGTCGCACTTGCTCTTGGATAATCTCTGGAATCCGCACCACTTGTGCCTTGAGTGCTTCAACCTCGCGCGACTGGCTTTCCGAGCTGGTCTTTTTCTCCTTTCGCCCACCAGCGGTATAGTATGACGACCATTTTGTGGACAAGCCTTTGCCGGCCACACGACCAGCTGACGTTAGCTTACTGAGCTTATCCTTGTTTTTCATTACATTCAACGCCCTATTTAAAGGGGTGTCAAAAGGGGAGCTCTGAGATGACCCCTCGCTACTGCTTTCAGTGTCTTGTGGAAGGAACGTGAACCATTTAGAAATATTGGGGATTAATTAGAATGCAACCATATGGAGCTAATTACTCGGGGTGTATTCCGTACCAAAACAAGCTCGAGCTCCCTAGTCTTCGGATCTGTGGTAAGCTCCTTTGTTATCGGGTCCTCCTTGTACCGGGCCCTGAGAAAGTTCCTGGTCTACTTGTCATGGTATTTCTCGAAGCGGGGCGGTAGGCCTTTCTCGGCACACTCCTTGTCCTCCTTGTCCCATATAGGCTCCGCCACTCTGTAACCGCTGGGACTGAGTTGGTGGACCCCTAAGTTCAACTGCCACATTTCTTTCCCCCACTGACTTGATTCAGAGGTTGCGCTACTCTCGCACTTGATCTTGAACTCCTTGTAGTCATCTTTGCTCATCAAAGGATATTTCGCCTTGATCTTCTCATAGCTATCACCTTTTTCAATCATTGCCTTCACCGTGCTTCTCCAAGTAGACAGGGCCGTGCTCATCCTCGTGAGGGCGGCACCATTCACTTTGTTCCCTGAGAGGCGTGTGTTTGCAAATTCAGCGGGGAACTTGTATTGTTTGTGCAGGTTCGTGAAGAGGAGGCTGCACAAATTCCGTCGGTCCTTATGACTTAGGTTCTCGGTGTTGATCAAGACGGTGCTCCGGAGAATGCACCCGAGCTGAACCGAGTACCCCTTGACTACTTCTTTGGGCACCCTCGGATGCCCGCCAGAGTTCACTTCAGTAAATTCCTCCTTGACGGTGCCGAGCACGTTTGGGCGCCGGTCCTTCCGTTGCCTCTTTGGTTGGCTGCCATCTATGCATGTGCCGCCATCATTAGTGGTGGCATCCTCGGCAGCACCATCAGTGGTGTCATCCCTGACGCCACTAGGGGTTGTGTAGTCAGGACCGGTGTCTTCCGCGGCATCCTCATAGCGGTGAGGTTCTTCCTGCAACTCCTGGGACAGCTCCCAGAATTTCTTACCGCCCGAACCGCAGGCCTCATCGTCGTTGGCCATGTTTCGCTCTAAATAGGAAAAAAGTTTGGTCAAAAAGTTGGTTATTGTCAAGGAACAAGATCATGGTCTCATCATTTAGGGTTTGTCGACACCGAGGCATCCTAAAAGCTAAGCTTTTATCATTTAGGGTTTGTTGATGCCGAGGCACCCTAAAAGCCTAAGCATACATCATTTAGGTTCTCATCGACACTGAGGCACCCTAAAAGCCAAGGTTTCATCATTTAGGGTTTGTCGACGCCGAGGCACCCTAAATGCTAACTCAAGTTTTCATCATTTAGCGTTTATCGATGCCGAGGCACCCTAGGTTGGGCCTAATCACTTGGCACTAATCACTTGGCTCTATTGCCACCTATGTTGGGTTTATCATCTAGGGTTTATCGATGCTAAGGAGAATTCTAAGTTGGGCCTAATCACTTGGCTCTATTGCCACCTATGGTTTAATGCAGCAAGAATAAAGGGGCAGTTGATCTTACTTAATTTAGTACTAAGATACCCCGGCCCATGCATTAGTAGCAAGTACCCCATATGTCAGATTTTTTGCAAAGTCATGCTAAAATTCACGGAAAATTTCAGCATGACCTTTGCTGAAAATAGGACATATGGAGTACCCGAATTTGCCGGAAAGGAAGTTAATAGACATTCCGGCAAACTCAAGGGCCTCTCGGGGTACCTGCAAAATCATCATGACACGAAGGGCCTCTCAAGGGCCTTAAGCAGCAGCGGCGTCTCCCAGGACCCCATTTTTTTGCTAAATTTCTTTGAGCAACAATCAGAGCAGAAAATTTAGCATATTTGTATACAATAGCACTGTAAAGATGAAGAACAGTTCTACAACAGCCCACTTATATACAACAACATCTTTGGTCATACCAATTTCTGAAACAATTCAAATCTGAACTGTATCTCTGGTCATACAAATTATGCCCACTTGAGTTGGAGTTAATGACCTCGATAGACTGTCACTGGCAGTAAGAGAGTAGCACTACTAGTACTAGTACTAGCCTTGTACTACTTGTAATGGAAGAATATGACACAGTGCTAGTACACAGGTACAAATTTTAATCAGTAGGAAAATATCATCATAATAATATCACCATTCAGCAGGAAAACAACCTTAGCTAGGTCAGTTCTGAACTACATATGGCAATCTCACTTTTAGGAAAGGAGGATCATCATACACATATATATCTATAGCAATTGACAGGAGCTTCATCATTTTTAGTAACAACAATACATATATAGCAATTGGAAGCAAACAAATGTACACATAAGAAAAAAATGTAGTGCTGAAAGTTTAATGCTTACAAAAGACTTGCTGAAATAGTGAAAAATATGGAGTCACCAAGCTGGCTAAGAAACTCCCAAAGTCCACTAGCAAATCCAAGATCTAATCCTGTTACACACAGCATAACAATTTAAGATAATTAGGATAAGTATAGTAGGAAATGAAAAAGAAAGATCTCAAAAAACAATCACTATAGTTCAGTTCAGTACTATAGTTCAGTACCATATGCCTACATTTCAAAATCCAATCATCTCACAATCAAGTAAAATTTCCAAAGGCAGAGCCGCTGTACAATACTGTATCAAGGCAACAACCTAATTTCAGTAAGGAAATTAATTGAATTTAAAGAGATAAAGCTTCTTGTCTCTCCACACTCTACTCCACTGGAGGCACCAGAACTAATTTGCAATCAACCCTGAACAATAAGTAGAGTATATTTCAGACATCTGGAACTAAACTAACCTAACTAATCACAACAAGGTGGCATGCATAGAAATCTAGAACTAAAGTACAATATGGATTTATAGGACATGCTGCAGCCACTATAGAAGTTATTAACGTGACCATAAAAGCCTTCAAGGGGCAAATAAAGCCTCAGTTCAAGTGCTCAAACTCTCAAAGGGACATGTAGGAGCAAACCTTGGAAGCAGCAGGAGCAGCTGCAGCAGGAGCCGATGATGCACTCACCCAGAGGCCTAGCCAGGGAACCTGCATAATCAACAAACACAAAAAGCAACCATGAATATAATTAAACACATATAGGCAGATTAATCTGCCATGCTAAGTGACATCATACTAAGGTAGAACAGAAAGCACTACATCCCATTATCTGTTGTTTGGGAACTACCGCAAACACCTTGATAGATATATTTTTGCGGCTTTTACCAAAAAACTGAGCGGTAACTGATCATTGAAGACTATCTGTTGTTTGTCAGTGAGATAAGAATGAAGTCACTCCTCTGTTTACAATACAAATTGATAGATTGTAAGTACAGTAGGGTATTTCACCGAAATCTGCAAGTGTCATGTTGCCCACAGGGACTAGGCGATGGCGACTATGCTTGGCTAAAGCTAGGTGACAGAATTCAGAATATGGCTACAAGAAAATAAACCTAAACTAAACAAGGTTGTTCCCGAAGATTATCCACAAAGAAAATGAAAAATAGCAAAGGGAGGTTCAGATTTTACCCACTGTCATTTTGGTATTTTGTTTTATTTGAGAAAGTAAACAAAGGGTAGAAACAATACTATGACAAGGACAGAAATATATCACAACACAAAAATATATATTCTCGCATGAACATAGTTAACACAAGGACTACAGAACACACATCACACATATGCAAACAGGGGGTTACAAGACATAATTCTAGTACTCACAGATCAACAAAATGAGTGGTATTAAACAAGCACCAGTCAAGAAACGAACACATAGGGGATCACACGCATATGCTAGAAGATTACTATATCACAGAGCATATCACACATAGTAAATATAATTCAAACAACTAGACATTAACTAGTCAGAACAAACAATAAAATGCACTATATTTTGCGAGTACGAAACTGAACAATTGTCAAGTTGCAAGCTCTTATGAAATCTGAATATTTCAGGTACTACACATATCAATTCTGAATATTGCAAAGTACTGAACAATAAACTTCTCAAGATTATAGAAATTTGAGATCAAATAGAGAGAGAAAAGCAGCAACAGCAAGTTGGAGAACTTGAGAGGAGGAGGAGCACTAGTAGGGACGAGGGGAGGAGCAGCAGTAGAGAGAAGGAGTGGAGGTGCAGCAGGGGACGTGTGAGAAGAAGAGCAGCAGCAAAGGGATCAAAGGAGAAGCACCAAGCAGCGGCAGCAGCACAGGGGTGCAAGGAAGAGCAGCAGCAGAGATGGAGAGGGAAGAGCAGCAGCGTGGTGAGGAGCAGCAGGGAGGAGAGACTCACATGGAGCACCAGACAATCGTGCCTCCCCTCGTCTAGTCGGGTGTGCGAGGTCGTGCTGGTGCTGATGGCGGCGGTGGCTGGAAATGGTGGCGCTGGTGGATTCGTTGTTGGATGGGTGTGGAGTGGTGGATGGAGATGCGGTGGCGCGCCGCCACACCGGCCTGGACGCGGCGGTGGCCGGAGGTGGAAGAAGAAGTGGTGAGGGAGAGAGAGAAGTGCCAGGCCCGATGGGGAATGTAGGGATGTACCTTTGCAGCGATGAGGAGGCATGATGGCGACGCGGGCGGCGGCGAGATCCTCGTGGTGGGGGGCGGAGAGATGACGCGGGCTCCTCGTGGTCCTCCTCCTGGTCCTCCTCCTTCGGCTCTTGGCGCGGGGGCGCGGGGGCGGCGGCGCGGGGGAGCGGGGGCGGCAGCGCGGGGGAGCTACGGTGGTGGGGGCGCGAGGGCGGCGGGGATGGAGTCCGGCGGGTGGATCTCGCGAGGGAGAGGGACGGGGATCTGGCGAGATGGAGAGGGAGGAGTTAGCTAGGGGGGGGGGAATCTTACTAATGGCGCACCCCGCAGCGGTGCGCCATTAGTATGTTTTTTTAGATAGCAATGGCGCACCCGCGGTCAATGCGCCATTAGTAATCTTTTTTTTATATAGCAATGGCGCACCAGCCAGAGGTGCGCCATTAGTAAACTTTTTTATATAGAAATGGCGCACCACCTAGGGGTGCGCCATAAGTAATATTTATTATTATTAGTTTTTGTTGCATCTAATAATTTTTTAGAGAATGAATATGAATATGAAATAGTAATAATTTTTAATAAAAACAGTAATAATTTTTTTTAAAATATCATCAAATTTGTTATTTGAAAATATTTATGAATATGAAAAAATATCATCAAATTTATTATTTGAAAATATCATCAAATTTGTTATTTGAAAATATAATCAAATTTGTTTTTTTGCAATTTTAGTTGCATTCATTTGTGACAGTGGAGCGGGTCGGGGAGGGTGCGGGGGGTCATCGGCAGCGGTGGAGCGAGGGAGGATGCGGTGGGTCGTCGATGGCGGTGGAGCGGGGGAGGGTGCGGGGGGTCGGCGGCGGCGGCCGGTGGAGCGAGGGAGGGTGCGGTGGGTCATCGGCGGCGGTGGAGCAGGGGAGAGGGTGCGTGGGGTGCTCGGTGACGAGGGTGACCGGATCTGGCGAGGTGGGATAGCGATCGAGATGGAGGGGGATCGAGATCGAGTGTCCATGAAATTTAAAAACATTCATGAGTTCAAAAAGTGCCCATGAAATACAATCGATAAATGAAGGCTACAATTTAAATACAATCGATCTTAGCTAGCTATCTGTTCACAATCTTCTTGCCCTTATTTTTCGTAAATGGAGTTCTTCTCTTGAACGAACGTCCTTTAGGTAGGGTGGTCTTGCTTCTTCTTGTGGTGTATGCTGATACTTCATCGTCGTCGTCATGTTCCATCTTCGGGTCCCTGTACTTGTCGAAGTCTTGCTCATTGGAGACTCCATCCATTCCGATGATCTTCCTTTTGCCTCTTCTCATGACAACATGACTGGGCTTTGGCGGGTCGATAATGAAGAAGCATTGGTCCACTTGGGAAGCCAGTATCCATGGCTTATTTTTCGCGGTGACGTTTGCGCCCGCGGTGTTGGATTTGGCTTCGGGTATAACCATGGTGGTGAAATACCGGTCTTCTTTTATGACGCTGTTGGCCCATCTGACACGGAATATCAGGACCTTCTCTCCAGCGTAGCTCAGCTCCTAGATCTCCTCGATCCTTCCGTAGTATCTGTCCTTGTCGTTACCGGTGTAGGATTCCATCATTACCCCGGAGTTCTGATAACCATCGCTCTTCATGTCCTTTCCCTCGGTGTAGAATGTGTAGCCGTTGATATCGTACGCCTCATACATCATCAGGTTGTGCTCGGCGCCCTGTGACAAGGCAAATATGAGTTGTTCTTCCGTGGAAGAATCCTCATGTAAAGGGTACGACAGAAGCTTCTGCTTGAACCAATGCATGAAACATGAGTTGTGCTCTTTGATTATATCTCCGTCCGTCCTCTGTTGGCCTCGGTCATTGTACATCTTCTCAATAAAGGTGTTGTGCTCTACCACCCAAGGATCGACCACGTCTTAGTGTTGTAGCGCGACTAGGTTTGCTCTTTCAAAGTCGGCGAGTCGACCCTCGAAGTCGACATGCATTTCGCGGCAACCCTCACGGTGACCCCATCCAGCGAGCCTACCGAGGTGCCTGTTGACGGGCAGACCAACGGGGTTCTCGATGCCTAGATAATTCGTGCAGTAGGAGATGCACTCTTTGGTCAGAAAGCCCCTAGCTATGCTTCCCTCTGGGCGTGAAATGTTGCGAACGTATTCTTTGATGACACCATTCCTCCTTTCGAACGGCATCATGCTGTGCAGGAACGTCGTCCCGAGTTGGATGATATCCTCCACGATATGGACCAGCAGATGCACCATAACATCGAAGAATGCGGGCGGGAAGTACATCTCAAGCTCGCATAGTATCACCACGATCTCTTCCTGTAGCCTTGTGAGTTGCCTCATGCCAACCGACTTCCGAGAGATGACGTCGAAAAAGTTGCATAGGCCAAATAGTGTTTCATGGACATGCGCGTCCATGATCCCACGGATTGCAACTGGAAGTATCCGCGTCATCAGCACGTGACAGTCGTGAGACTTCATCCTGCTAAACTTCTTCGCTGGGTCTAGGTATCTGCGTATCTTCCCCACATAACCGTAAGGAAGTTTTACTCCTACGAGGCACGTGAAAAACTGATCGATCTCCTCCTGACTTAGAGTGAAGCACGCGGGAGGGTACTCATTTCCGGTCTTCTTGGACTTTTTGCCTTTGCGATGACTTTCCGTGTCATGCTTCGCCTCATCATCATCATCATTAGCGTGAAGCTCCTCCCTGATGCCCATTGATTTCAAGTCTGCCCTTGCTTTCGGCCCATCTTTGGTCCTCTCTGGCATGTTGAGTAGGGTACCAAGCAGACTCTCGCGCACATTCTTCGTGATATGCATGACATCAAGGCTGTGAGGCACACGGTGGATCTTCTAGTACGGAAAGTACCAGAAAACAGACCTCATTTTCCATACCTTTAGCAGCGGCTCCGGCGCCTTTCGCTTCTTTCCCGGCTCTGGCGACTTTTGCTTCTTTCCTAGCAGTGGGCAATCTTTCCAATTTTTCAACAACCCGTCTATTTCCTCGTTGCTCCTCGTACGCAGGCGTCTTCGGGGTTCGGTTTCACCATCAAACAGATCCTTGCGTTTCCTCCATAGGTCATCATCGCAAAGCCACCTTCGATGTCCCATGAACACGGTTTTCGAAGACCCGGGATCTCTATCTAGCTGGCGATATGTTGAGTCATCCATGCACCTGACGCATCCAGAAAATCCATGGACCACCTGCCTCGCGAGATATCCGTAACCGAGATAGTCGTGCACCGTCGTGAGCAGTGCGGCTCTCATAGGGAAATATTCTTTCTCTGCGGCGTCCCACGTATTGGCTGGCATTTTCCACAGCGTGTCTAGCTCCTCTTTCAGCAGCCCCAGATACAGATTGATGTCGTTCCCTGGTTGTTTCGACCCTTCAATTAGCATACTCATGTGAATGTACTTCCTCTTCATGCACAACCAGGGGGGAAGGTTGTACATCCACACAAACACAGGCCAGGTGCTATGTGTGCTTCTCTGGCTGCCAAATGTATTGACTCCATCGGTGCTCGCGCCTAGCACGATGTTCCTTGGATCCTTCCCAAATTCTGGGTGTTCAAAGTTCAACGCTTGCCACTGGCTCCCATCCTTAGGGTGACTCAGCATCTTGTCTTTTTTATTTATCTCCGGATCATTTGCGTTATCTTCTCACTTCTTCTCCTCCCTATCTGCGTGCCAATGCAAGAGCTTTGCTACCTTAGGGTCCACAAAATACAGCTGCAGACGAGGAGTGATCGGAAAGTACCACACCACTTTTCGAGGAGCTTTCTTTCTCTTCTTGTATCGAGTGACGCCGCACACCGGACATATGGTAGACTCCGCGTGCTCGTCCCGATAAATGATGCAATTGTTCATGCACACATGGTATTTCACGTGTGGTAAATCCAGAGGACACACGATTTTCTTCGCCTCCTCGAACCTGGTCGGGCACTTGTTCCCCTTGGGAAGACGTTCGTGCCAGAATGACATGTTCTCGTCGAAGCATGCGTCGGTCATTTTATGTTTTACCTTCATCTCCATAGCCATGAGCGTTACTTTCAGGCGGGTATCCTCGGGCCTGCATCCTTCATACAATGGAGTAACCGCGTCTATCTCCAGTTGATCCAGCTTGGCTTTCTCTCGGGCGGCAACTCTTGCGTTATCCGTCTGCTTGAGAAGCAGCTCTTGAATATGAGGGTCCTGCACCCAGCCCATCGATGGTCCATCATCGTCTGCTCCGCCGGCATCTTCATCTTCCTAAGCATGCCCTTCATCTGCTCTGGCATCTTCCTCATCATCATGTCCTGCATCTTCTACATGATGACTGTGTACAGCATCACCGTCGTGATCATGTCCTGGAGATTCTTCGTCTTCTCGCCCGCCCGAGTCTTGCTCATTTCTTGCCCGGCCCCCATGGACGACTTCATAGTCATCTTCATCACCTTGCCACCGATAGCCATCCATGAAACCATGCAAGAGCAGGTGGTCCTGCACCTGCCCGGAATCCGGGTCCACAATAAGGCTCTTCAGCTTGCATCTTTGACACGGACATCTTATCTCCGTCTCGTTCTTTTGAAGCATCTCGGCCTTCGTGGAGCTCAAAAACCTATTCACGATGCCTTCGGTCATCGTGCGGACCATGGTCGCCTGCGGGGTGGAGCAAAATGATATTTTAGAACCAAGAAAAAATTTGGCATGACTTTCCCTAAAAATAGGACCAAAAAGAATGCACAGTGCCAAAATTCTCGCAGAAATAGAAATGAATCAACATTCCGGCAAAATATTGGCAACTATCGCATTTCAAATACCGGTACCTGCAAACACAAACATATATGCAACACCATAAACATATGCAACACCACGAACATACATAGATCTAGCTAGGCCACAAAAAGTGCATGTGCACGTTGTTGGAGAGGGAGAACAACATAAGGATAGCTTCCCCCCTTACTTACCTATCAAAAAAGGTAATTTAACCACTTAATTTGAATGAATCTATGGTGCAAATGAGGTGAGGAGGAGGAGGCAGCCGAGACAAGCTTGGAGGAGGAGGTGGAGAGAATGAAGTGGGGAAAGTGAGTGGGTAGGAGTGGCTGTCCAAAATATCTTGTTCGTCCCAGGTTACTAATGGCGCACCACCTGCAAATGCGCCATTAGTAACCAACCCTGGTTAAAATGACGCACCTGCTGGTGGTGCGCCATTAGTAGTTTTGCAATATATATATATATATATATATATATATATATATATATATATATATATATATATAGATGGTCTATTCTGCTAATATTAGCAGAATAACTATTCTGCACACCGCTCCCGCACTGCACGCTGGACACAAGTGCACTGCATCTTCTTTACGTTGGGCACTACAATGCTTCACGGGAGAACTGCTTCATTTTCCGGTGTTCCGCGCGTTTTCTATGTGGAATCGGGTGTCGCGGGATGATTTAGTTTGTGTCTGCATCTCATTTTAGCTTTATTCTTTCTAATTTACAGGAAAATATACTAGAGTGCTTGCAAATCGAGGGATTTGGCGGACGAGCTTTCTCTGTTTGTTCGTGTTCGCGTCAGATGCGATTTTTTTGTGCTCGGATGTTATTTTTTAGTAGGAATTCTTTGGTTACGTTCGTTTTAATCGGTCCGTTCACTCTATAATTTGTTAATTTTTAGGAGTTAGTTTTCAATTCTTGTTATTTTGATTGTGCGGGCGGGTGAGCTTCGTCCGCTCCTCTGTTCTTGTCGATTTTTTTGATTTTGCCCATCCATGCGTGTTTGAATATTGTAATTACTGTTGCTATAGGTTTGAATTCATTGTATTGCGGGTATAATTGTCATTTTGTGAATCGCATTTTTGAAATGAAAGCTGATGTTGTTCGTTCTGTTGCCGTGTCTTCCATGTAAATTTTTGCGGGGGTATTTTTCGATAGTTTAGTGGCTGTACAATTTTTAGGCGAGTTATGGGATTGCGAGTGAAATTGGCACCTCTATCAGTCTATCACATGTCTGTAGCTTTACTGCTTTAATTGTATTTGTTGTAGTCGTGGCATACGTTGTAGTGCACTGCATTTTCTTTGGTAGTGTACTTTGTTGTAGCTGCATTACAGTGGTTATGGCTGCTTATGAGATTTCTCCTTTCTTAAATTATATTCTATGTTCTAGATGAGCGCATAATATGCATTTCTGTACTGCATTAGCAGTGTTGTTAATGTTCTATCCTGCTATTAGAATGGCTGGTCCATGATACGCTTGTGTTAGCTGAATAGTTATTATAAGAATTTTTTTGAACTGCATACTATTAGAATTGTTTTTAAACATCATATGTTAACTGCAAAGTTTCGACCATTTTGTATTTCCTTGTTACTGTTCAGAGGGCTGTCTTTTGTTATTATTAGTACCACACTATGCGTTCGAGAGAACTGCATTACTGCCGACATGAACTTTGTCTAAAAAGGATGATAAAATGACGCAGTTGAGGTTGCATACTTTAAATAGGCGTCGTTCAAATTGTCTGATGGACATAATTATAAAAGCATATAGCATAAGCAAAGCATTAGAAATATTGGTTGCTTTATATTAGACAGCCTATAGTGCAAATATTGTAAACTTGATGGAGTCTTCTTCTTTGTAGAAAAAGACCATGGCCACTTCTCCGGCCTCAAAGCCATTCTTGGAGACAAAATCTTTCCAACCAGTAGTTATGTTGATGCAGTCTTCAGAGTCGATGTGGTAGTCATCTTGCATGTCTCCATAGCCATTCTTGTGTTCTATCTCCAAATTAAGCTTCCCTGAACTCGGAGCATGAAATTTTATTGTGGATGACAGTTTCTGCATATTAGAATGGGTGGAAAAAGATTTTATAAGTAAACAACAAATATTTTTGTTTTATACTTAGTATGATTTGTTTATGTTTACTTAAATAGTTACATACATATGACCGTATTTTGTAAAGTAGTTGCAATGTATGAACAAACTTATATACGCAATTGACTCCTAGTTTTACTGGGATATATATTATACTGCAACATGTGTGCACTGCAGTGTAAGTAATAGTGTACTTCTACAGCATATTAAGATAACTGCAACGCTTATCTACTGACCCTTTTTTTGTTCATGCGTTGGGATTCTGATCTAGCTAGTGTCGATACATGGTGTGGTACTAAAGAAAGATAGGTGGAAGCATCTAGTCTTAATAGCTAACAGATCTGAACAACAATACAAATTCTGTTTTGTATTTTTGTTGATATTACTAAAACAAATTGATTGAACTATATATTCAGATGTGTATTTGCAGTCTATATTATGTCCAAAATTATGACGGGAGAAACATACCCAACTTTCCTGTAGATCTGCGGTTGTGAGGCGATGAAGAAATGGCGCATGAAACCCCCTGTTGGGTATCATCAGGCAGCCGAGCATGCTGCGCCACTCGGTGTTGGTGAGCTCTAGACCTTCTGCGTAGACGCATGTGTCCGCTACCGGTGCCATCCTTGCCAAGCAGCCGCACCTACAGTCCATGGCGGGTTCAGTGGAATTCCAGAGAAGAGCTGTGGATGGGATGAATCCTAGATCTACGTTTTGAGGAAAATGAGGAACGGGGAGAGGAGTTGTGTTAGTCTGTAGCACGAATGGATAAGTTTTTATGCAACCAATCGAGCAATGGAAGTAATAAATGGTGTGGTTGGCGTTAGGTGGTGGATTGGGTCCGATTCAGTGAACACGAATGCATTTAAGAAGCAACATGACTGCTTAGTTGAAAACAACGAACTGCATTGTCATGTCATGATGAACTGCGAACTCGTGGTTGGGCCTGTGTTTGTGTATGGTATGTAGCATTTTTTTTATTTTTAGTGGCCTCTTTTTTTTGTTGGCCCTATGTTCTGGTTGTGAAGATGCAATTGGGCCCAAGTCGGCCTGTGAGCACGGCTTGGTTCCCGTTTCACTGTGTGTGCGTCCTAATGTTTAGTCCCACCTCGCCCGCGGAAGGCACGCCCGACCTATTTATAAGTGCTGGCGAGGCATACTGGTCGAACTCCTCCGTATACTTATCTGGGTGCTTATACACGGCGCTTGCGGCTGTATGCCCTGTGACCTGTGGGCCCATGTGTGGCCGGCCCCATGCACTGTGACTCAGAACGACTCGCCTTCTGTGGGCGTAGATCTATTACGAGACTGGCTGGGGCCGGTAGCACCTGGGTGGTCAATTTTTTTTTCTGTTTAGGTGTTTTTTTCAATGTCGGGGGTGTGCACTGCATTGATCAGGGTTCTGTACTACATGTATACGAATTCCGTACTGCATGTGCAGTTCTCATTTTTTTATTCCCGTCTTTTTGCTGTTATGTGATCATTTTTCCCAATGTATGGGAGTGCACTGCTTAGTAAATCATACGCGTAATGCGTTGATTATGGTTCTGTACTGCACGTTCATATATTTCTGTACTTCATTGTTTATTTACGTGTTTGCGTCTTTTCCTTTTCTGGTTTTGCTCTTATGTATTCTTTTTTCAAATTTAGGTTCATGTATTGCTTTGTTGGGTATGTTAAGACTTCATTCGACAGATTTCTGTACTGCATTCGTGCACAACTTGCACTGCATGCGTCCTGTTTGCATTCTGTACGACAATTTCATCACCGGCAAACTAAGTTGAACAGAAAGCAAACTAACATAATCAGAGTTCATCATTACAAAGCGATTCTGCATGGCAAGCAAACTAGGTTCAGCACACAAGCAAACTAACGATACATAAGCAAACAACACAAAGCAAATTTGATGATAATTCTAAAAGAACGCTGGCATTGTTGGCTCCTGGCCGGCACCATCTTCTTCACCAGTCAGGCTCTCCCCATGCCCAGCTGCTCCTGGCGCGCTTCTTGGGGGGCTCCTCCTTCTCCAGCTTTGCACGGCGAAGGCCGTCCTGGGTGATGGTGATGCGGTTCCATATCTCGTACGCTGCGTAGGCGTCCTTTGCCCCGTACTCGATGTGCCTCCTGGACAGAGGCAGGGTGGCCCAGCGCTGGTGCTCGTCGTCGGTGATCTTCTTCTTCATGTTGCTGTAGTAGTCGTCGATGATCACGCCGGAGACGTCCCCGAGGGAGTCCAACGGCTTGGTTGCCTCGGGCACCCTCCACTCCTTCTGGATGTCGACGAAGTTGGCGACCTCCAGTTTGACGCGCTCCAGCCTGGTTTTGTCGCCGTCGATGGAGAAGCCTGCAAAGGTGTACCTGGGGTCGGCGAGGAAGTTGTCGAAGACGGTGCACCTTTCAGTGTCGCTCATTTGGAAGAGCAGCACCGGGTGATTCTTGCCGATGGAGAGCTGGCAGAGGGCGGGTTTCTGCGTCGCTTCAGGGTCGTTGTCGTACTCGAGATCAATGCCGACGATCTTGTGGCGCTGGAGGCTGAGGTGGCGCTCGTACTGCACGAGGGTGATTGCCATCTGGTTCTTGTCATTGGTGGGTATGACGTGCAACTTGGTGTTGCCGTGCGCCTCCACGGCGTTGTTACCCTTGTACTCGTCGGTGAACGTCATCGCTGGTGTCAGGGCTTGGTGCTTTTGCGTTGATATGGGGCGATTTGGTGTGAGCGCAATGGACACTTGTGTTGTTGTGGATGAGAAGGCCTTTGGCAGGGGTCTGAATTTAAGGGGAAGGGCGCGGGGTGGGATGGCCTCGTCGGATGAACTGCACGATCGCGCTGATGATGCGGTTGTGTAGATCGTGGGTTGTTTTTGCATCTGTGCTCGTGGGCTTGTGGCGATGGAACTGCTCCGATCGGGTGGTTGTATGCGAACGTGGTTTTTTTAAGGTGGGTTTGTTTTATTTTTGATCAGCACATTTTTTAACCACCACTTTTTTTATGCGAACGGGCATTTTGTCATGTTTTATTCATGTATACTGCATGACAACATAACTGCATTGCTTACACTTCCGCACTGCCTCTCGTACAAATCAGAACTGCAATAGTGTATACTTCATTGTTTTTTGCGTGTCTTTGCTATGTGCTTCGGCGATCTGCATTGCGCAGTGGAATGCACTGCATACTTCTACCGAACCGTACTGCATCTTGTTTTTGCTTGTACTTACTGCAGTCCCTTGTACGGGAAGGGTAGGGAAGGGGGGGGGGGGCCCCTCCACACTTTTTTTGAACTTATTGTTTTTTCTTAGTCGGTTTTGTTTGGCCTGTGTTCGGGTAGTTCAGAGATGCATGTACGTGGTCAATTTTTGTGTGGCTGCAGCCTGTATCATTTGGGTGATTAGTTTTTATTCTTTGTATGCTTTTTAATGTCGTGGAGTGCACTGCTTTTTGGTAAATCATCGGTGCACTGCATTGATCATGGTTATGCATTAGATGTGAACTTCATTCCTTACTGTATGTAGAGTTCTCATTTTTGTTCCCGTGTTTTTACTTTTTTTGTAATCTTTTTTTCGAATGTATGGGACTGCACTGCTTAGCAAATTACAGGTGTACTGCATTGGTTATGATACTGTACTGCACGTTTGTGTACTTCCGCACTGCGTTTACTTTTTATGTGTTTGCGTTTTTCTTGATCCCGTAAAGAAATGCATAATGTCGTACTGCATCCCATAAAGAAATGCACTGCATTGTTCCAGTAGTACGTACTGCATTTGTATTTTTCCCTGTGTTTACTACACTGTACGGGAGGTTTAAGGGGAGAGCGGAGGGGGGCACATTTTTTGTGTGGCACTTATTTGAAGGTAGAATTTTTTTCGGATGTGTTTTCTTAACATGCGTTTTGTTTTTTATTTTAACTTTTTATACAAACTGTATGTATTTTAATTGTTGTTTTACCGTTTGAACTTCATGATTCTTCACAGAGAACTGCATCATGTGCGTTTTTTTAGTAATATGTCCGTTTTGTTGTAGACTGGCTTATTTTGTCTGGGCTGTTTTTGGGCCGGCCCGTTTTTTGTGACCCTTTTTGCAACACGCGGACCTCCACACGCCGGCCTGTTATCGCTTCCAGGTTATTCCACCGCTCCGCTGTCAGAGAAAGAGACCGAGAACAATCCCCTCTCGTCTCTTGCAGTTTTTCCTGAGGCATCTCTCCCTCGGCAAAACCGCCATCGCGTGCAACAACTGCCGTCGCCCGGAGAACCGCCACCCTCAAGAGGTCCTTATTCCTGCATTCCGCGTCGCTGTCCGCTCCGTGAGCACTTGTCGTTGCTCTCCCGCAGCCCTTTCCTGTCTGTTCCCGTCGCCGCCCCCCATTCTCGCCGCCGTCGCCGCACACTTTTCTTCGGTACGTTTCGCTTGGCTCGGTGTTGATCGTCCCCTCGTCTTGTTTTTGTGATTCTTGTAGTTGTTGTAGCTCTTTTTGCTTGTGTAATTTTTCCGTAGGCAGTCGATTTTATCTCGTTTTGAAGTCGATAGTTGTGTGTAGCAATGTGGATCTAGGGTTTCGTGAGATTTTTGCCGATTTTGTTGCTTATGTCTGTCACTTCGTCCTTTGTGTTGCAGGGAAACGCTATGTCTTCGCCGAGCAGGCCGGGAGAAGGAGTTCAGGGTATGTGGAGTGCTTATTCCTTAGGCTTTGTTTATTTTGTTTGATGTTTATCTAGTTTCCTAATTCATCCTGCATATTGTGTTATGCTCTGTTAGTTGTCAGCGTTCTTTGCATTATTTTGTCATGTGATGTTTTTGTAATTTCTTTTTTCTTGTTTTTTTGAATCCAGCAGGTGATTGTAGTGCTCCTAATGATACACCAATTGTCTCTCCTTGTCCTGGTGGTAAGGATCATGGTGACGAGGGAGGACATGAAGTGAATTCGCCGATTGAATCTTCTCCTATAAGTGTGGCCGCTCCTTCTGGTATGTGATTAATTTGTTTATTTTTGTGTATGCTTTGTTTTATCTAGTTCGACATTTTTGTTGCGAACAACCGTGGATTTAGCATATGCAGCACTGCATTTATTTTTGTATGTGAACTCCACTGTATGTATGTGTGAACTGCATTGTTGTTTTATTCAAGTTTTTTGTGCAATGCATTATTTTTTATTTTGAGTTTATGGTTGGAGCACTGCATTTATATGTATAACTGTACTGCATTTGTTTTTTTTGTGCAATTTTTAACGAGCATAGTCAAACTTTATTTTGACGCAGTGTCTGTTTTCCATGCTGGGGCGGCTGGGTTTGAGGAGGTTACTCAATTGATTGACCATTATTTTGCAGAGGGTAATGTTGGTGTGAGCTTTGATCAGAGACGTCATGTATTGTCTGAAACACAGTCGCAGTCTGTTGATGGTACAGAGGAAGTTACACAGGATTGGATGGTCCCGGAACAGGTTCGTCAATATGAGTTGAAGCAAAGCAAGAAGAAGTTGAGGTTTGAAATTGAGTCAAAAGAGTTTGCTGAGAAGGAGAAGCAGAGGAGATCTGGAGATGGTGGCAATGGTGGTAAATTTGGCAAGATGAAGAAGAGGTTGAGTACTGTTGCTGAGGAAGGTGGTACACCTCGGCGGAGTCCACGTGTTGCTGGAATGAAGAAGAATCTTGGCAAGAGAACCGCTGAAGCTGGTGGAAGTGATGATCCTCAGCGCAAACGACTACATGTCACTGAAGGTCCCAATTCTGATGACGACGACTTTTTGCTTGCTGATTATGTGAAGGGTGTTCATCCTTCTAGACGCAAAGACTGTGGTTCATCTAAGAGTGTACCCAAGCGTGCCCATGATGATGTCGACGAAGATGTTGGTTGTGATTCTGGCGAGGAGGTGGATGCTGCTCCAAAGGTTTGTTGAAGTGCACTGCATTTGTTTCCTTCATTTGTTATTGTTTATGTATTTTCTATGTCTCTTTTTTAATATGCCTAATCTTTTAATGTGGACTGCATTTCCCTTTACACAGAGGAAGAAGTCCAGTAAGAGCAATGCAACTGAAGATGATGGTGAGGGAGATGATTCTCGATTTAACAAGACCGTGCGTTTGTCCCTTCCCACTGTTTGCAAGGCTGCTTCTTTGTTGAAAGAGGCGCATTGCAGCCGTGTTAGGGATGCTGGATTTGGTGTTGTCTTTGATCTGTCAGTAAAGAAAAATGTGTCGCGCATTCTTATGTGCTATCTGATGGGAGTGATTGACCCTGCCACCATGTTAATGGACTTTGGGAATGGCAGGGTTCTTCGAATCAATCGTGATGCAGTTCATCACATTTTTGATTTACCTATGGGACGTCACACTGCACCCATGCCTGCTTCCAGCGGTCATGATGAATCGTTGACTGCCCTCAAGGATGAGCTTGGCTTTGACCGTTCAAGAAGTATAGGTGTCAAGGACTTGCTTGAGAAGTTGAAGGTGTTGGTGGAGGAAGATGATTATGTGAGTGTTGACCTTGCTGTGAAGGTGTTCTTCCTGATACTTTACCAGAATTTTCTGTGCCCGGGGCCTGCAGTTCATTTGGGTAGAGTTGCTGCGATGGTAGAGAACATGGATTATGCGGCTATGGCTTAGATGGACTTTTGTCAGCTTGTTGTTGATGAGTTGCAGGCAGCTGTGGTTAGGTGGCAATCAGAAGGCAGCAAGCAGAATTGTGCAGAGGGTTGTGCCATTGTCCCCCTGATTATGTATCTTGACTGCTTGAAGCTTCGCAAATTTTCAGTCATGCACACGTTGACGCCACACGCGTCATACCTGATGACCAAAAATCTGATGAAGTTGTACAATGAGGATGTGCGTGTGAAGGGAAAGATTTACTTGGAAAGTTACAAATTTGGGAAGCTGCCGGTTAGTGCACCTGATTTTTTAATATCAGATTTTTTTTAAAAAAAGTGCAGCCATTACAAATGTGAACTTTTCTAGTACTCACATGTGTACTTCTCTTTGTGTGTTGTCTTTTTTTTTCAGTGGAAGGCGTCCGGTGATATTGTGTACAACTGTTCTGTTGCGTTTGTACATGGCAGCTCTGATGCGGGGCCTAGCACTCATGCTAGGTTTTATGAGCCTATCTGTAGTCAGCTCCCTGCCTGTGATGATGAGGTGCCGCACACTCGTGGTTTCATGCCTCGACAGATGTTTGATAATACAAGCTCTTATAAACAGACATTTGTTGGCGGCAAAAAACATGAGGAGATTGATGAGCTTCTTCTGAAGGTTTTGAAGCTGACTGAGGATTTGCCAACCTCTGGTGACAGGTTGAGGAGAGTTGCTGGTTTTTTCCCTGTTGGCCATGGCCCACGAGATGAAGATATTGTTGCTGCTCACAATTTTGATTGTGGTGTGTTTGAAAGCCTGAAGATTGCAGTGACAAATGTTCATTCTTCGTATGCTCAATTGAGACATTCACAAGAAGAAAAATGCAGTCGGTATGAGAAGGATGCTGGGCATATTGTGGACGAAATGATCCGTCAGGACACTGGCGTTGGCGCTGATAATGTATGTTCTAGGTTTTTTGTGGCTTTGAACCTCTTTTTTTGTGTATTATGTTGACTGCTCCTCACTATTTGTTTTTGTTATAGGCTGGAGTGGAATCTTCTGGTGTCGATGGAACTAGAGACGATGGAGTTGGTCAGGTATAAATACTCCTGCCATGTCTGTTCTGCCATGCTTCCCTTTTTTATTTGAACTTGCATTTTGTTTGCTTCCCATTTTTTTGTGTACTTCTCTGTTGTGAAGTGTGTACTGCTTGTGCATAGTTGAAGTTTTTTCTTTTTCGGTCGGTACCATCTTATTTCTCGTTTTTTGGTTTGTTCTATGCCCGTAGACTGGTGTTGCTGCTCGTGATGTGCACAAAGAGACCTACGATGGCTCTGGGAAGGATGAGGTCTTGGCTGATGCAGCGTCCCCTCTGGATGTTGTGGTTGATAAGGTATAGTTGTATTACTTGTTCTGTTAGTGGGTTGTATTCTAATTTTTTGTTGTCTGTTATAAACTTGATTTACGCTGTCATGTTCATCCATATGCATTTTCATTTGTGTATGTTAGCTGCAATAGTTTTACATGTGTGATCTTCACTGTTTGACAGAAGTGAACTGCAGTTCTTTTGGCATGCGCGATCCATACTGATTTACATACGTGAGCTTCAGTTCTTTTTTTATGTATATGTGGGTTGTAGTTGTAGTTGTGTTTGACACACGTGTGTTGGTGTTGTTTTGCATATGTGGACTGTAGTTGTTATGTGTATGTTGCTAGCAGTCTTTTGACATAAGTGTGCTGTGTGTTGTTGTGTTAGTTATCCCCATGCTTATTTTTGTGTTACTGTGTGTTTTTTAAACTTTCCACAGGTTGGAGAACAAAACGTTGAAGTCCACGTTGATCTGAATCAGGGCAGTTGTGCTGTTGATGGCCGTGGCAGTGTTGATGCTTCTGTATCGGTTGCTGTTGAGTGTGCAGATCCTTCTGTAGCTCAAGGATCCCACGATGCTGTTCCCACCAGTCGGCATGAAGATTCTGATGTTGGCATTGAAAAGCCACTGGAGAATGTTGCCCCTGCTGCTAGTGTTGTTGCTTCCCCTGTCTGTGTGGTGTCCAATGATGTTCCGGAAGTATTGATAGTGGAGCCTCATGTAGTTGAAGTATCTAAGGACGCTGCTGTCGACCAGACTGTTGCAAATCGAGAGAATGCTGATGTTGCTGCAGAAGGAAAGTCCAGTGAGGTTGTGGTGGATTCGTCGCAACATATGCAAGAAAATATTTTGCTCAGTTCTGAAGAACAGCAGCCTGAAGACTCTGACAATGAAGGCAAGAGATTTTTTTAACAGTGCAGTTTGATGTTTTTCTCATTCATGTTGTTTAATTACTATGGTATCTGTATTAGATGTTTAATGATAAGTGAAACTTTGATCTTTTGTCTATGATTTTCAAAATAGCTAGCAGAATTCCCTTATCTTAATATTTAAACTTCATTGTTTGGATAAGTGAACTTCATCTTTTTTATTACAGATGATGAACTTCCTGTTGTGACACCGTCGAGCATTGATCCAGCTCTTCTGAAAAGATACAATGAGTTGTACGCTGCTGTTACAAGGGCTCAGAAGGACAAGAAGAAGAAGTATGGTTTTTTAGAAATTGTTTTGTTCATATGTATTATCTAATTTTTTTTATTTACCCCTTTTTATTTGTTGTTATTTTTTTAGTATCTTATGTTTGAGTTTTTCATGAAAAATTCAGGGACATGGTTGCTTTTAAAACTGAGATGGGTGATATTAGCATTGGCGAAGTTGGTCAATCCTTTTGGGATAAAGGGATGCTCACTACAAGGCTTGTAGATCTTGGAGTTTCTTTGCTGGTAGATAAGTTTAAGGGATCTTCGACAATGGTTGGTCTGTACCATATTTGTGTAAGAATGCAGAAATTTTTGTTTTATTTTTTGATTTTCTTTTCTGATTTCGTACGACGACCTGTTTTGCTTATTTGATTTTTGGTTTTGTTTCGGCAGACAAATATTTGGAATGGTGGTACTGTAGGCAGGAGTGTTAAAATGATGTTCTCTTCAAAAGCCGAGGAGTGTGTTGATAAAAAGGATATGGTGAGAGACGTTTTTATGTGTATTTTGCATGTTTTGTTTTTATAGCGTTCTATTTTTTCTTCTTATAATAATTTTATTTATTTTTTCATGCTTCCAACAGGTCCTTTTTGCAACTTTTGATCAGCGAGATACGAGGGATGGTGTTGGTCATTATTGTGTAGTTGCGTTAAATGTGAAAGAAAGGCGGTTTGAATTTCTTGACTCGCTCAACAAACCTGGCAGCCCTGATGCGGTCAGGGTTTTTAGGAGGATGGTTAAAAATATCAAGCGTGCATGGAAAGAAGGTAGCTTGAGTTCTGATGAGCCGCTAAATCCTCCCACACTTGATGGATTTGTGTTGAAACATGTCATTGTCCCAATGCAGCCAAATGGGTGCGTTCTTTACAGCCCTTCTGTGTCATACCGTTCAAGTTTTTTTTTCACTTGATTTTTGTGAAACTGATGTTTTTTATTCTTTTTATTGCAGGCATGATTGTGGATTCTATATGTTTCAATTCTTGCAAACATGGGATGGTGTTCGAGTTGCTAAGTTTGGGGTGGAGCACATTGGCTACATCAGAAAGGCCATGCTCTATAGCTGGCTAACATCGAGGAAGTGTTGCCTTGATTTAACATCACTTCTAATTTTTGCAGATAAAGGTTGTTTTATTGAACTTCTTTATCCTTGCTTTATTTTATTTTTGTCTGCTGCTTGGTTCCGCTTCTTTATGTGCAAGTGGGCTGCATTGTTCTTTATATGTGGGCTGCATTGCTGTATACAAGTGTAGGCTGCATTGATGTAGAGAAGTGGACTGCATTGTTCTTTATATGTGGGCTGCATTGATGCATACAAGTGTGGGCTGCATTGATGTAGAGAAGTGGGCTGCATTGTTCTTTATATGTGGGCTGCATTGATGCATACAAGTGTGGGGTTCATTGATGTAGAGAAGTGGGCTGCATTGTTCTTTATATGCGGGATGCATTGATGCATACAAGTGTGGGCTGCATTGATGCATAGAAGTGGGCTGCATTATTCTTTATATGTGGGTTGCATTGCTGTATACAAGTGTGGGCTGCATTGATGCATAGAAGTGGGCTGCATTGTTCTTTATATGTGGGCTGCATTGATGCATACAAGTGTGGGCTGCATTGATGCATAGAAGTGGGCTGCATTGATGTATACAAGAGTGGGCTGCATTCTATTTTTTCTATATACATGTTTTTTGGTTTTTCTGTTTTGTACTGAGTGCTTCCATGTTTTTTCTGCATGTTTTTAGGTTTTGATTGGGGGCTTCATGAAGGTTGTACGTCACTGTTTGAGTCCCAGGGTTCTGATGTTGTTATGGAGGATTGTGTCATTGAAATCTCTCTAGATAATTCTGGTTTGAACACAAATGTGGCGTCTGGACCTGATGGTGGAAGTGTCTCTCGACCTAGCTCTCCACATGATGTATATGATGTTGATGATGATGATTTTGTTACACCGTGTGCACGTGTCACTAGGACTAGGAGTGCAGCAATTAATTGTCCTCCTTTGAGTGAGGTTGAAGTATTTTCAAACAAGAGGGGAGGTGAGAGGGCTTTTAAGCTGAGATGCTCTATAGAGAAATTGAAGCCTCCGAGGTTCAGATATATTGATGAGGCGATTAAAATAAAGGATCTTGTTCTCAGAAAAGATTTTGTAACCAAATACCGCGAGTAAGTTTTATGTGATGTGTGTGCCCTCTCATGCTTTCTGTGTGTTTTGATTTTAATTCTAATTTTATTGATCCCATCTGTGTATATTTACTTCAGGAACGCGTTCTTTATGGTGCATGGTCCTTTTGGTGATGTTGATACTTACAATATCGACTATATCTATGATAAATTTGGCAAATGAGATTTAATGGATTCGTATATCATGGATTTTGTCATCAAGTACTGGAAGCAAGACCCTGAATTGGGTTTAGCTTATCAATCTAGTGAACGTGTGCTACTTTCACCTTTATTTATCACGGTAAACGTTTGCTGTCATTCTTTCCTACAACACTGGCTTTTTCATGTCCATGCCTGCTTGCATTGTTTATTCTTTTTTTTTCATGTCCTTTTTTTGTTCTTTTTTGTGTGCAGTATGTTCTTCAAATGCAAACCTCTGTGGCAAGAGATAATGACGGAAATCCTGTGTTGCCAGTTGTGCATAGCTCGTTTGTTTTAGAAGATGCAGTTCAGCAGTTCAAATTTTCTGTGAGCGACGGCGCAAACCTGTTGGATGCAAAACTGGTAAGTTCATTGTTTTTTGTCATTTATTTTTCCTGGTTTGTTACATTTCTTTTTATAGTTATTTTTGGAACAGTGGTCCTGGTGGTACGTGTCGAAAGAACTTTTCATTTCATTTTCTTATGCGAACAGATTATGATGCCGCGATTCAAGGATGGTCATTATTCCAGCATCGCCAGACCCTTGATATCCATGACAGTAGGAAGTACACTGGCCATCCTGATGTCACGACAAGGTGGCACAGGACTGACTACCATGCATATCGCACTGAAGTGGTATGTTATTTTTTCTTTGCCAAGCATAAAGCTTTTTTTTGTGTTTCTACTTCATTTTTTTATAAACTACAATTGTTTATGTAGTGCACTTCAACATATGCGCGACAGAACTGCATTTTTCTCACGTGCACTTAAAAAAGGGATTGTTTAGATGGTTGAGAACACCATTTTTTTGTACGTTTGAACATCAACTTTTGATCCCTGCTGTGTGTTATTCTTACCTTGTGCTTTTTTTTGGCAGATGGGGAGGATGACTCAACTGCTAAAGGCGATTTATGGTGAAAAAATGTATAAATCGAGGAACCACCCTGACTGGGTTAAATTGGCAGAGAAGCCATCTTACCCGGTCATGCCAGTGCAGGGAGCAAATGAGTGCGGAATCTATGTTCTGAGGATGACGCAGTTGTATCATGGCCAATGTCTAGTTAAATAAATTTTGAAATCCGATGTAACAGCTTCTCTGTTTTCTTTTCACTTTTTTGTTCTTTATGACGACCTTTTTTTAACCAGTTTCTGCATTTGTTTTCTTTTTTTCAGCCTGCTGCTGAAGATTGGAAGGCGGAGTACATGTTCCAGCTGCTGTTCAATCCTTTGAACATGTTGTGTTATGAAGACATGCCGCATGAGTTACGTGAATTGATTGCGGACCTCGGGCTCACTTCCCTGTCGCAATCGCAAACGCAGTCGCAGACGCAGTAACAGTCATTTGGGGCACTGTTTTCTACTGGGTGCAAAAGGCTGTGCGTGGACAATAGCTAGGGTTTGATGTTGTGTTTGTGTGTGCTGACTAAGGTAGATAATGTATGAAAAAGACTTTTTATTCTGTCGTTGTGTTTCTTCTTGTTTTTTATGCAGCAGTGCATGTGGATGAATTTGTATATGTATGTGTATTTTATATCAATATCTCATACAATATATATAAGTGTATAATTTTATCTTTTGTTGACGACCATGGTCTATGCGAATTGGCATTTTGTCACGCTTATATGTATGATATGTGTTTGATAAACTGTATCGCATTTGATGTCGAACTTCTTTGTCCAATATAAGAGCACTGCATTTTTTTTTGTTTTTCAAGAAAAGTGCTGCATGTGTGTGCATGCCAAAGCTGCATTGCTTTATGATACTGAACTGCTTTTTTTGCCAAAACAAAAAACGCATTGCTTTTTGCCTGTAGTTGCGTTTTGTAGTTGGTTTTTTTATTGTTTTGTTCGTTAAGGTACATGGGGGGGTTCCCCCCCCCCCCAATTTTTTTAGTTGTCTATATATTTTTGTATTGTTCTGGTACGCACTTCGTGCGTTAGCGCGAGGCCGAGCAGGGGGTGGGGAGGGGGGTCGTGACCCCCCTCCACATCCCCATGCGAGGCCGAGCCTGGAACGAGCTGGAGCAGGCGGCGACGAGGCTTGCCGCGACGCCGCATGCGTAGGCGAGTCCGTCATACCCCGTCACCCCTTGTCTATCTTAGGGGTGTAGCTCCGGGGGTTGTGCGCGCATCCCCTTTTAATGAAAAAACAGAATGTCCGCACTGCGCCTGTCAACCAAGCGCACTGCATGCGTTAGCGTGAGGCCGAGCAGGGGGTGGGGAGGGGGTCGTGACCCCCCCCCCCCACATCCCCCTGCGAGGCCGAGCCTGGAACGAGACGGAGCAGGCAGCGACGCGGCTTGCCCCGGTGCCACATGCGTAGGCGAGTCCGTCATACCCCATCGCCCCCTGTCTATCTTAGGGGTGTGGCTCCGGGGGTTGTGCGCGTGTCCCCTTTTAATGGAAAAATAGAATGTCTGCACTGCGAATGTCAACCAAGCACACTGCATGCGTTAGCACGTGGCCGAGCAGGGGGTGGCGAGGGGGAGGGGTCGTGACCCCCCCACATCCCCCTGCGAGGCCGAGCCTGGAACGAGACGGAGCAGGCGGCGAAGCGGCATGCCGCGGCGCCGCATGCGTAGGCGAGTCCGTCATACCCCGTCGCCCCTGTCTATCTTAGGGGTGTGGCTCCGGGGGTTGTGCGCGCGTCCCCTTTTAATGGAAAAACAGAATGTCTGCACTGCGCCTGTCAACCAAGCGCACTGCATGCGTTAGCACGAGGCCGAGCAGGGGGTGGGGAGGGGGGTCGTGACCCCCCCTCCACAACCACCTGCGAGGCCGAGCCTGGAACGAGCCAGAGCAGGCGGTGACGAGGCTTGCCGCGGCGCCGCATGCGTAGGCGAGTCCGTCATACCCCGTCGCCCCCCTGTCTATCTTAGGGGTGTGGCTCCGGGGGTTGTGCGCGTTTCCCCTATTAATGGAAGAACAGAATGTCCGCACCGCGCCTATCAACCAAGCGCACTGCGTGCATTAGCGCGAGGCCGAGCAGGGGGTGGGGAGGGGGGTCGGACCCCCCTCCACATCCCCCTGCGAGGCCGAGCCTGGAACGAGCCAGAGCAGGCGGCGATGCAGCTTGCCGTGCCGCCGCATGCGTAGGCGAGTCCGTCATACCCTGTTGCCCCCCTGTATATCTTAGGGGTGTGGCTCCGGGGGTTGTGCGCGTGTCCCCTTTTAATAGAAAAACAGAATGTCCGCACTGCGCCTGTCGTGACCCCCCCTCCACATCCCCCTGTGAGGCCGAGCCTGGAACGAGTCGGAGCAGGCGGCGACGCGGCTTGCCGCGGCGCAGCATTCGTAGGCGAGTCCGTCATACCCCGTCGCCCCTCTCTATTTTAGGGGTGTGGCTCCGGTGGTTGTGCGCGCGTCCCCTTTTAATGGAAAAACAGAATGTCCGCACTGCGCCTGTCAACCAAGCGCACTGCGTGCGTTAGCGCAAGGCTGAGCAGGGGGTGGGAAGGGGGGTGTCGTGATCCCCCCTCCACATCCCCCTGCGAGGCCGAGCCTGGAACGACCCGGAGCAGGCGGCGACGCGGCTTGCCGCGGCGCCGCATGCGTAGGCGAGTCCGTCATACCCCGTCGCCGCATGCGTAGGCGAGTCCGTCATACCCCGTCGCCCCTGTCTATCTTAGGGGTGTGGCTCCGGGGGTTGTGCGCGCGTCCCCTTTTAATGGAAAAACAGAATGTCTGCACTGCGCCTGTCAACCAAGCGCACTGCATGCGTTAGCACGAGGCCGAGCAGGGGGTGGGGAGGGGGGTCGTGACCCCCCCTCCACAACCACCTGCGAGGCCGAGCCTGGAACGAGCCAGAGCAGGCGGTGACGAGGCTTGCCGCGGCGCCGCATGCGTAGGCGAGTCCGTCATACCCCGTCGCCCCCCTGTCTATCTTAGGGGTGTGGCTCCGGGGGTTGTGCGCGTTTCCCCTATTAATGGAAGAACAGAATGTCCGCACCGCGCCTATCAACCAAGCGCACTGCGTGCATTAGCGCGAGGCCGAGCAGGGGGTGGGGAGGGGGGTCGGACCCCCCTCCACATCCCCCTGCGAGGCCGAGCCCGGAACGAGCCAGAGCAGGCGGCGATGCAGCTTGCCGTGCCGCCGCATGCGTAGGCGAGTCCGTCATACCCCGTTGCCCCCCTGTATATCTTAGGGGTGTGGCTCCGGGGGTTGTGCGCGTGTCCCCTTTTAATAGAAAAACAGAATGTCCGCACTGCGCCTGTCGTGACCCCCCCTCCACATCCCCCTGTGAGGCCGAGCCTGGAACGAGTCGGAGCAGGCGGCGACGCGGCTTGCCGCGGCGCAGCATTCGTAGGCGAGTCCGTCATACCCCGTCGCCCCTGTCTATTTTAGGGGTGTGGCTCCGGTGGTTGTGCGCGCGTCCCCTTTTAATGGAAAAACAGAATGTCCGCACTGCGCCTGTCAACCAAGCGCACTGCGTGCGTTAGCGCAAGGCTGAGCAGGGGGTGGGGAGGGGGGTGTCGTGATCCCCCCTCCACATCCCCCTGCGAGGCCGAGCCTGGAACGACCCGGAGCAGGCGGCGACGCGGCTTGCCGCGGCGCCGCATGCGTAGGCGAGTCCGTCATACCCCGTCGCCGCATGCGTAGGCGAGTCCGTCATACCCCGTCGCCCCCCTGTCTATCTTAGGGGTGTGGCTCCGGGGGTTGTGCGTGCGTCCCCTTTTAATGGAAAAACAGAATGTCTGCACTACGCTCGTCAACCAAGCGCACTTCGTGCCTTAGCGCGAGGCCGAGCAGGGGGTGGGGAGGGGGTGTCGTGACCCCCCTCCACATCCCCCTGCGAGGCCGAGCCTGGAACGAGGCGGAGCAGGCGGCGATGCGGCTTGCCACGGCGCAGCAAGTAGGCGAGTCCGTCATACCCCGTCGCCCCCCTGTCTATCTTAGGGGTGTGGCTCCGGGGGTTGTGCGCGCGTCCCCTTTTAATGGAAAAACAGAATGTCTCCACTGCGCCTGTCAACCAAGCGCACTGCGTGCGTTAGCGCGAGGCCGAGCAGGGGGTGGGGAGGGGGGTCGTGACCCCCCTCCACATCCCCCTGCGAGGCCGAGCCTGGAACGAGCCGGAGCAGGCGGCGACGCGGCTTGCCGCGGCGCCGCATGCGTAGGCGAGTCCGTCATACCCCGTCGCCCCCTATCTATCTTAGGGGTCTGGCTCCGGGGGTTGTGCGCGCGTCCCTTTTTAATGGAAAAACAGAATGTCTGCACTGCGCCTATCAACCAAGCGCACTGCGTGCATTAGCGCGAGGCCGAGCCTGGAAAGATCCGGAGCAGGCGGTGACACGGCTTGCCGCGGTGCCGCATGCGTAGGCGAGTCCGTCATACCCCGTCGCCCCCTGTCTATCTTAGGGGTGTGGCTCCGGGGGTTGTGCGCGTGTCCCCTTTTAATGGAAAAACAAAAATGATGTCATTTGTACTGCTTGCACCAACGTTGAGTACTACACTTCGTGTAGCAAGTGTGTTTGTTGGGGCCCTTGTCGTTCTTCATTTATGCATGTACTGCACTTCATGCATACACTTGTTGAACTGCCTTATGTTCGTTCTGTGAACTGTATTCACGTTTGTTTAGAAAGGTATACGGATTATATTTTTTTAGATATATCAATATTAATTTTTACGATTGTGAACTGCATTATTTTTTTTCTTTTTTATGTCTGAGTATGTAGTCAGATTACCTAATTTTTTTTGTTTAATGTTGGTTTTGAATATGTTTTGTATGTGAATAGTATGTTTTGGTATCACTCATTAAATTTTTCAAAGTTGTGTAGATAGTTGTTCTAATGCAAACTAATTTCTGCGAAAGCAATTGTTCACAAGCCAACTTACATTGTTTTTATAAAAGAAATGTTCGATATGAAGCAATGGACATTATCAAAATCTTGCATACATGAAACAAAGAACAACACAACGCCTAAAGTAAAGTGAAACTAAACACAGCCCTGATTTTTTCTAGTTGCTGTATTGGATTACATCATTGTTCTTCTTCTTCTTTTCTTCTTTGTCTCTTTTTGCCCTGTCCAGTCCCATTATGACATCGTAGATGATTCTCCATGACTCATATGTTGCGAATGCATCTATTGCCGCATACTTGATAAGCTTTTCTGGCAGCGGGCAAAATCCCCACAGAGTATTGTCCTCCTTGCGGTTAATTTTTTTCTTCATGTCATGGTAGTGAATGTCTATCATCCTGCCAGCAACATCAGCCAAAGAGTCAAACTTCTTTTTATTGTATGGGTCTCTCTATTCCACCTGAATATCAATGTAGTTGTCGGAGTTGATCTCCAAACCAGATACCTTCAGCTTGCTTTAGTCTCCTTCAATAGCGAATCCGACGAAGGTGTACTCATCATTCATCAGGAATTTGTCTAGTTCCATTGGCTTGCAATATATTTGTATAGACTGAATATAGTTTATTTCTTTAGAACTAGCAATGTTTTTTTGTGTTTTTCTGAAACTGAACTGCAATATGAATATCTGAATCTGTTGCATTGAGCAGTTGCTAATACTTTGTTCAACATAACTAGTAAATCTGATAATAGATTGCATAAACAATGCATGTTTTGTGTATGCTTGTATTATTGAACCTAAATTCATACATGTTTTGTATGGTAATGTTGCAGTGAAGAAAATATAATTAAACTGCGTGTATTGCTAGATAATATAATTCAAGAATTGAACACATGAGTGACATACATGGAGCCAGATCAAAACTGTCAATAAATTCACATGTCATGCTTTTTCAAGAATGAGAACCAAAGGTTAAATATTATGGCAATTGCAGTGAATAAAATTTAAAATCAATATTGACAAGCAATAGTTATTCTTACCTGTCTTTAGCTGAAGATATGTGGTAGACAAGGCATTCTTTTTGTACGCATAGCTGTAGCACCGCTGCATGCTGTGGCTTCTCGTAGTGTGTGTACTCGACATCAACACCTACTAGTTTGACGGGCATTCCACCGAGCTTCCTCCTGAACGTGGGCAGCATCTTGTCCACGTCTTTGCCCTTGCTTGTGCAAAGGACGTGGAGCTTGTGATTGCCGTGGAGGTGGACGTCGTGGAGCTCCCTGGTGTACTTGTGGCGCTGCTTGTACAGAGGTGCATCCGCCATTATTCTCCTCTGCTCTCTGGTGTTTCTTATAGAGAGAGAGAGGTTAGTGAAAGGAAGAGCGGATAAGAAGATGCAATGGGTTTTTTTGGGGGGACGAAGCAGTTGTGTTTTCTCCTCTGCTCTCCTCTGGTCTCCTTGACAGGACGTGGGAGAGGTGGAGCGGGGCGGTAGCGTGGTGGGGTTCTATTTTTAAGTTACGTGGCAACTGCTAACAGGTTCTGCTATGAGGAGGCTCTTGTTAGTGCGTTGGAAATCCGGAACATCGTCGCCTCTTTTTTCGTGATTAGATCACTGTATTCACGCAACTGTCAGAAAATGTGATGATTGTGTCTTCGGTCAATTGTCCAAGTCAGTGCACTTCTTTTCTATCAAAAACGAACTTCTCAGGTCCACGTAGTGCACTACAGTATGATTCACACAGATGTACTTTTTTTTCTTCTCTTGATGGTGTTCTTTCTTTTCTTCTCTTGATTTTTGTGGTAATACAACATTTGTGTTGATGGAGAGTAGTGTGTCTAGGGGTGTCGGAGTGCTTTGGTTAAGTAACAGGGCTGCTGAGGGAGTCCTGGATTAGGGGGTGTCCGGATAGCCGGACTGCCATCATCAGCCGAACTATCATCGGCCGGACTATCATCATAGACCGGACTCCAAGACTATGAAGATACAAGATTGAAGACTTCGTCCCGTGTCCGGATGGGACTTTCCTTGGCGTGGAAGGCAAGCTTGGCGATACGGATACGTAGATCTCCTACCATTGTAACCGACTCTATGTAACCCTAGCCCTCTCCGGTGTCTATATAAACCGGATGGCTCTAGTCCGTAGGACACAACAACAACCATTACAATCATACCATAGGCTAGCTTCTAGGGTTTAGCCTCCTTGATCTCGTGGTAGATCCACTCTTGTAAACATCCACAATATCAATATCAATCAAGCAGGACATAGGGTTTTACCTCCATCAAGAGGGCCCGAACCTGGGTAAAACATCGTGTCCCTTGTCTCCTGTTACCATCCGCCTAGACGCACAGTTCGGGACCCCCTACCCGAGATCCGCCGGTTTTGACATCGACATTGGTGCTTGCATTGAGAGTTCCTCTCTGTCTTCACTGATAGGCTTGATGGCCTCCTCAATCGACAACGACGCAGTCCTGGGTGAGACTTTTCTCCCCGGACAGATCTTTGTATTCGGCGGCTTCGTACTGCGGGCCAACTCACTTGGCCATCTGGAGCAGATCGAAAACTACGCCCCTGGCCGTCAGGTCAGGTTTGGAAGCCTAAACTTCACGACCGATATCCGCGGGTACTTGATCTTCGATGGATCTGAGCCACAGCCAAGCGTGCCGTGCTGCCACGACGGGCACGACCTAACTCTGCCGCCGGACAGCACCTTGGAGGCCGCACACGAATCCCCTCCGACCCATAGTCCGGAGCCGATCGCACGGATCAAGGACGGATGGCTGGACACCGCCTCCGGAGCTGCAACTTCTACGGCGATGGAGCCGAACACTTACCTTGTCCCGCATAAAGCCCATGACTCCGAGGTGCCGGACCCCCTGTCGGACTCCGAACCTCCTGCGCCCCTGCCAGTCGGATCCGATTGGGCGCCGATCATGGAATTCACCGCTGCGGACACCTTTCAGCACTCACCCTTCGGCGATATCTTAAATTTGCTGAAGCATCTCTCACTATCCGGAGAGCCCTGGCCGAACTACGGCCAGGATGGTCGGGACGCGGACAATGAAGAAATTCAGAGCCCACCCACCACCCACTTCGTAGCCACCGTCGACGATCTAACCGACGTGCTAAACTACGACTCCGAAGACATCAACGGTATGGACGACGATGCCGGAGACGATCAAGAACCAGCGCCTACAGGGCACTGGAAGGCCACCTCATCACATGACATATATATGGTGGACACCCCAAAGGGAAGCGATAACGAGGAACAACGGGACACGGCAGAGGATAATCCCGCCGATAAACAACCAAAACGGCGACGTAGACGCCGCCCTAAGTCCCGCCTCGATCAAAGCAGCATTCCTAACGACCCAGCAATAGAGCAGGGCAAACCAGCGGACGACGAACATACAACCAAGCAACCATCCGAACAGGACGAACCGGATAATCAACCCCTTCACGGAGCAATCAACAGTCCGGACACACCACCGGAGCATAAGAACCTTCACAAAAGACTCGTCGCCACTGCAAGAAGTTTGAAGAAGGAAAAACGGAAGCTGAAAACAGCGAAAGACATACTCAGAATGAAGTGGAGCAAAGTACTCAAGACCGCAGACAAATATGGCAATGGCCATCAAACAAAGAGCTACCCGAAGCGCAAGCTGCTACCAGAATTTGACGAGGAAGCCATAGAGCCCTCACAGTCAAAAAATAAAGAGGCCGCCTAGCCGGATAGACGGCCAGATGACAGGCCAAAAGCGACAAGCGGCGCCGCACACAAGCCGACTTATGATCCTGGGAAAACGGACGGCCCAACTAGGTCCATCTACGGGCCAAAAAAGAGGGCCCCAGGAAGTAACACAACACGACAAGTGTTCGAAGACAGCGGCACACCCAAATACAGGGGCGCCGCACACCCGCTATGTTTTACCGATGAGGTGCTGGATCATGAATTTCCAGCAGGGTTCAAACCCATAAACATAGAGGCATACGCCGGCACAACAGACCTCGGAGTCTGGATAGAAGATTACATACTACACATACACATGGCCAGAGGAGATGATCTCCGCGCCATAAAATACCTACCCCTAAAGCTCAAAGGGCCAGCTCGGCATTGGCTCAAAAGCCTCCCAGAAAACACTGCTGGAAGTTGGGAAGAGCTTGAGGACGCGTTTAGAGCAAATTTTCAAGGGACTTATGTCCACCCTCCAGATGCAGACGATCTGAGTCACATAACCCAACAGCCCGGAGAATCAGCGTGCAAATTCTGGAACAGGTTCCTTACCAAAAAGAACCAAATAGTCGACTGTCCGGACGCGGAAGCCTTAGCAGCTTTTAAACACAACGTCCGAGACGAATGGCTCGCCAGACACCTCGGCCAAGAGAAGCCAAGAACAATGGCCACGCTAACAAGCCTCATGACGCGCTTTTGCATAGGAGAAGACAGCTGGCTAGCAAGATGCAGCACCAGCGATCCGAGTACATCCGAGATCAGAGATGGAAACGAAAAATCACGGCACAGGAAAGATCAGCGCCGGAATAAAGAAAAAAGCCCAAAGGGCACGGCGGTCAACGCCGGAGTCAAAAGCTCGCGGCCAAACAATAAAACACTGCGTCTTAAGGACAACATCGATGTGCTATCAAATTTAAACAAAATTTTAGATCGGATATGTCAAATCCACAGTACCTCCGGAAGGCCTATAAACCATACCAACCGAAATTGTTGGGTTTTTAAACAGTCCGGCAGACTCAACGCCGGACACAAGGGGCTCGATGCGCCAAGCGAGGACGATGACGAACCCCACCAGCAGAGCACCGGAAGTCAAAAGACTTTCCCACAAGAAGTCCAAACAGTAAACTCACTTCATGTGATAGTACGGAAAACCAACACGGCACTCGCTAAGACAAGTGTCGCACGGTCCACCCCAGCGGAACACCAAGATTGGATGTCAAAACCAATCACTTTCGACCATCTGGATTAGTCCAGAAGTATCCGGAACGCAGGATAGACTGCCCTGATATTGGATCCCATAATAGACGGACTGCAATTCACGCAGGTTTTGATGGACGGCGGCAGTGACTTAAACCTGCTATATCCGGACACAATCCGCAAGTTGGGATAGACCCTACTACAATTCGGCATAGCCGCACTTCCTTCAAAGGAGTGGCGCCAGGCCCTTACGCCAGGTGCATAGGCTCATTATTTCTAGAAGTTGTGTTCGGGTCACCTGACAACTTCCGACGAGAAAAGCTAACCTTTCATGTCGCCCCATTTAAAAGTAGCTATCAAGCATCACTGGGACGGGAAGCTTTCGTCCGTTTCAATGCAATACCACATCACGCGTCTCTTACGCTTAAAGTGCCCGGTCCACGTGGCATCATTTCATTAAAAGGTCGCCCGAGACCCCGGACACGGCTGGACGAGTCCGGAATAAATAAGCTAGGGGCTGCCTAGCCGCACGCCCCTTCACAAGGGTTTGTACATATAAAGCCATAATGAGCTAGCATAGGCTCAGCTTTATTAATCTATATTTCAATTTTTTATGCACTTTCTCGCACGATTTCTTTTCAAACTAAGATCCTCTCTTTTTACAGATGAACAGCATGCACACCCATCCAGGATATGGCACAACGGAGACACAGGCGCAGACGTGCAGTAGGGACCCGTTGCAAGGACTCTTTTCAGACTAAGACCCTACGTAAACCTTTCTTACTGTCTCTTGTTGCTATAATCCCCTGGTTTCTCATTATAACCAGAGTGGAGGCTGGCGTTTTGGCATAGGCTGCGCCAGAAGAACTTGCCCGTACCTGGACACAAGGGGCTTAGGGCATTGTTTTGCCCGCTATTGTAAAGACTGAACACCTTCAGGAGTGTTCGGCGTCTCGAGTTAGGCCTTATATGCATGAGCTCCGAATCATGTCTTTGGTCAAATGTTAGGTTTGCTCGGCTCCTGTGTTTTGCTACCTTACGTTCCGTATCATCGGCTAACGCGGCACCAGGAGAACTACTGCGATTGTGCCCCAGTTCGGCTGGGCGAGCACCTCAGTAGAGAAAGCTGAAAACTGACTATCAGGATACAGCGAGAGACTGGTCAACCACTCGATCGACCATGGGAATGTTTAGAATTCCTCCGCTTTGACGAAGGGTCGTTTCCCGGTCAGGCACATATGCGCCCCAAATTCGGAGAGCGCGGTGCCCCCAGGGGCTATGTCGTAGCCCCACCCTCGAACTCCATGGCTAAGTGAAAGTGATAAAGCATTATAGTCCGGTTGCCTCGTTTGCTACGCTACCACCTCCTTTACAGGACCGAGACGTCGGGTTAAGTGTGAAAACGCGCTATTTTTTGCAAACACCCCCGCACCTTGTGCGTGGGGGCTGAAGCCGACGACTGCCATCTTTCAGGTTATACACACGTATACATGAACGGCCGCACAGGAGATATTCTATTACTTGAATGCACAAGTATAAAAGGCGCTTACATCATAAATATTGTTTTATATCATAAAAATGTTCATTCTAACGTAACATTTTTTGAGCACTGCGACTCTATTACACGAGCACCACGCAGCACTTCGCCAAAATAGTGCTCGGCGGGTAACCGGCTATCGTCCGAACCCGGGGTCGCAACAGCGGTGGCATCCATCTCTGTCCAATGTGTCTTCACACAGGCGAGTGCCATCCGCGCACCCTCTATGCAGGCCGACCGCTTCATTGCCTTCATATGCGGCACCGCCCCAAGAAATTGTTGCAATAAGCCAAAGTAACTCTTTGGCTCGGGCCTATCCGGCCAGACATGGGTCACTATATCCGTCATAGCAAGCCCGGACAACCTATTTAGCTCAGCCCACTCGGCCAAACGGTCGGTCAGCGGAAGTGAACACTCCGGACTATGGAATTGAGACCAAAACAGCTCTTCCGTCTTGTGATCCTTCTGGCTTCGAAAATGCACAACGGCATCCGCCGCACTCACTGCTAAGTCCATATAAGGGTCCTCTGGACCCCACAGTTGGCCCAGCTGAGCATACTTTGGATCTGTAAACCTTCGACGCAGCAGAAAAGCCTTGCCAGCTACAATATCTCCGGCCTAGCGCAGCTCTTCCTTTATAGCCCGCATTGCAGAGCGGGCATCCTTGGCTTCGGCGGTAGCCTTCTCCAGGTCTTCTTGCCCCGCAAGGCGCTCCTTCCCAAGATCCTCATTACGGTCGGTAGCATCTTTTAACTTCACGGCCATTTCGGCCATCTCTTCCCTGCTCCGGCAGTGTGCGGCCCTTTCAGCCGCTAACTCCTCGGCCGCCGTCGAGGCCGCCGCATTACTCCTTCTGGCCTGCTCCTTGGCTTGAGAAAGTTCGGTCCGAAGGCTCTCCATAGCGGCGGCACTATCTGCATTTCACACACATGTTGTAAGGAGATGGCTTCGGCTCCCTTACCAAGTGACCGCACAGAAACACTTACCTTGTGACTCATCAAGTTGCCTGTTGACCAGCTTGATGTCCGCATCCGCAACAGCGAGTTGCCGCTTTAGTTCAGCAACTCCATCAGTCCGGCTGGCCCCCAGACGACCCGCCACCTACATCGGCACGGCGGAAATTTAAACCTGTGATTTTGATCCTCGGCACGCTGTCGATTTCGACAACCTACCGAGTCTCAGGGGCTACTATCTATATAGGGCGCATTCTATATGCAAAACTGTTAAAAGGTGTGTCATTTTTACGTACCTCAAACCCCGCCAGCAAACTCCTGACGGCATTATGCAACCCGCCTTCGGCGGACGAAATCCTTTCAATCACCATGCTCATCAATGCGTGGTGATCTTCTAAGATAGACGCCTTCTCAACAGATCCTTCAGCCGTACACCAGTTGGCGCCGAACTATCCGGCTTTGCCAAACCCGGGGGCTCCCTTCGTGACGACACTTCAGGCTCGTCCGCCCTATCCGACAGCGGCCCGGACGGAGGCGTCTCGCTCTCCATCATCTCCGGACGAAGGTCCCCCGAAGACGAGCTCATTTGCGAAGGACGGAGATCCGAACTACAAGGTAAAAACTTTAGTTATCCTCAGAAGCACAAATAGGGATGTCCCTTATTATGAAACTCCTTTCTTTCTACTTACGGCTCGTTGGAGGGCTGATTCTTTAAGGGAGATTGTGCGGTCGAGGCCTCCCCGGACGCAGGACCCTCTGGCGAAGATTTCTTCCCCCGTTTAGGGGCTTTTGCCCCTGGGTCCTTGGAGGCAGTCCTCTTCTCCCCTTGGAGGGAGGGATTCTCGATCCCCCCTCTTTCAAGAGCCTCCTTAGGCGAGGCAGTAGCTTTCCTGCTTTCCCCTTCGTCTTCCTCTGGAGGCGCAACCTCAAGCATCCGGACCAGCACGGAATCCGACGCGGTCTCGGGGAGGGGGGCCGGACACCGTATCAATTTTGCTTCCGCTATCCACTCCTGTGTAGAAGGAAGTTGTTCATAAGGCGAATCATCAAAAGGCAAACAAACGGTATGTCCGTACTTGGGACTACTTACTTGAGTATCCGGGCAATTGCAGCTTAGGCCAGCATCCTCGGTCAATTCTGGACGCGCCTCTTGTGATCCGAAGAATAATTTGTACATCTCCAGGGGTGTCATGCCCATGAAGTGTTGAAGAATCCGTGGGCCCTCCGGATTGAACTCCCACAGCCGGAGAGGGCGGCGTTTGCAGGGCGGGAGACGCCTAATCAGCATAACCTGCATTAGTACCACCATATCAACCTCCCTCGTTTGGAGATCTCGAATCCGGCCCTGCAGTAGGGGCACGTCCTTTGACAGCCCCCAGTTGAGCCCTTGGGTGACCCACGACATCAACCGTCGTGGAGGTCCCGGGCGGAATAAGGGCGGCGGCTTTTGTCTGCGGCCCCTCGGAACGGTAATATAGAACCACTCTTGCTGCCACGGGCCGAGCTCCTCTTGGAAGGAGCCAGCGGGCCACGGGGCATCGGCCCTCCTACTTATGGCCGCCCCGCCGCACTCCGCTTGACGCCCCCCGATCATCTTCGGCGCCACATTGAAGGTCTTGAGCCACAGGCCGAAGTGAGGGGTGACGCGGAGGAAGGCTTCGCAGACGACAATAAATGCGGAAATATTTTGGATGGACTACGGAGCCAAATCGTGGAATTGCAACCCATAGTAAAACATGAGCCCTCTCACAAAAGGATCCATCGGGAAGCCTAAACCCCGACAGAGGTGGGATACAAAAACGACGTACTCGCCGGGCTCGGGGGTGGGGATGGCCTGCCCTTCGGCAGGCAACCTGTGCGAAATCTCATAAGCCAGGTACTTGGCCTCCTGCAGCTTTAGCGCGACCTCCTTCGTTCCATCGGCCCTGGAGGTCGGAACCGGACATCGTTGAAGGTCCGAAGCGCTCGAATCTGGAGCTCCAGGTGCTAGAACTTGGAGCAGGGAGAGGATTCGATGGAGGATTGAAGAAAAGAAACGAGCCTTGGTCCCGTTATAAAGAGGGAGAATACCGAGAGCCGTCTCCGTGACCATTTGGGACTCGCCTTCGATAGAGGGGGCGTGGCAACGGGCTCGCCGGGCTCGGGGGTGGGGATGGCCTGCCCTTCGGCAGGCAACCCGTGCGAAATCTCATAAGCCAGGTACTTGGCCTCCTGCAGCTTTAGCGCGACCTCCTTCGTTCCATCGGCCCTGGAGGTCGGAACCGGACATCGTTGAAGGTCCGAAGCGCTCGAATCTGGAGCTCCAGGTGCTAGAACTTGGAGCAGGGAGAGGATTCGATGGAGGATTGAAGAAAAGAAACGAGCCTTGGTCCCGTTATAAAGAGGGAGAATACCGAGAGTCGTCTTCGTGACCATTTGGGACTCGCCTTCGATAGAGGGGGCGTGGCAACGAGTGCGGTTGGGTTACCCACGTCCGTATTGATGAGAATCCCGGATTAAGGGGGAACACGATCTCTGCTTCGACAAGACGTGCCAAGGAAACCGCTTCGCTAAATACGCTGAGGTAGTAGAGTAAAAAACGATTCAAGTAATGGCTTGGTAGTGGCGTGATGTCATGCCGCAAAAAACGTCAGCAGATTGAACTTGTGTATATATTATTCTCTCTATGGTGGAATGTGGAATTTATTTTGCAGAGCCGGACACTATCCTGGTGTTCACCATCTTCTATCATTCGGAGGAACCCGCCTTGCAATGCCAAGCAATATACGCGCCGGACTTATCGTCATTGAAGCCTGGTTCAGGGGCTACTGAGGGAGTCCTGGATTAGGGGGTGTCCGGATAGCCGGACTACCATCATCATCTGAACTATCATCGGCCGGACTATCATCATCGACCGGACTCCAAGACTATGAAGATACAAGATTGAAGACTTCGTCCCGTGTCCGGATGGGACTTTCCTTGGCGTGGAAGGCAAGCTTGGCGATACGGATACGTAGATCTCCTACCATTGTAACCGACTCTATGTAACCCTAGCCCTCTCCGGTGTCTATATAAACTGGATGGCTCTAGTCCGTACAACAACAACAACAACAACCATTACAATCATACCATAGGCTAGCTTCTAGGGTTTAGCCTCCTTGATCTCGTGGTAGATCCACTCTTGTAAACATCCACAATATCAATATCAATCAAGCAGGACGTAGGGTTTTACCTCCATCAAGAGGGCCCGAACCTGGGTAAAACATCGTGTCCCTTGTCTCCTGTTACCATCCGCCTAGACGCACAGTTCGGGACCCCCTACCCGAGATCCGCCGGTTTTGACACCAACAGCTGCATTCTTATTTCAGCCATACTGCATTGCAAAGTGAAGATAACTGCAATTCATTAAAAAAAATATACTACTTTGTGCTTCCATGTGGAGAACTGCATTGTTATACGTCTCTGACTGCATGTGTACGTTGACATCGGGCTTCCTTCATTTTATTTATTAATATTCTTACATTGCCGACGCACATTTTATTTTGTTTGTTGTCATTCATTTAAAAAATGTTTGTCATTTTCCTTTTTGATGTTTTATTTCTGAACATATTGTTTTTTCTTAGTGGGCTTTGTTGGCCCTGTGTTCTGGTTGTGAAGACGCAATTGGGCCCTAGTCTGCCTGTGAGCACGGCTGGTTCCCGGTGCGCTGTGTGTGATCTAATGTTTAGTCCCACCTCGCCCGTGGAAGGCGCGCCCGACATGTTTATAAGCGGTGGCGAAGCCTCTGTGTCGAACTCCTCTTGTTACTTATTTGGGTGCTTGAACACGGCGCTCGTAGCTATATGCTCTCTGACCTGTGGGCCCATGTGTGGCCGGCCCCATGCACTGTGACTCAGAACGACTCACCTTCTGTGGGCGCAGATCTATTACGAGACCGGCTGGGGCCGGTAGCACGTGGGTGGTCAATTTTTTTTCTTTTTATTTTTCTGCCTTGTGTGTTTTTTCAATGTTGGGGTGTGCACTGCATTGATTAGAGTTCTATACTGCATGTGCACGAATTCCGTACTGCATGAACAGTTCTCATTTTTTTATTCCCGTGTTTTTTTCTATTATATAGTCTTTTTTTCCCAATGTATTGTAGTGCACTGCTTAGTAAATCATAGGTGTAATGCGTTGATTATGGTTCTGTACTGCACGTACATATATTTCTTTACTCCATTGATTATTTATGTGTTTGCCTTATGTGTTTTTTCAATGTCGGGTGTGTGCACTGCATTGATCAGGGTTCTGTACTGCATGTATACGAATTCCGTACTGCATGTGCAGTTCTCATTTTTTTATTCCCGTATTTTTGCTGTTATGTGATCGTTTTTACCAATGTATGGGAGTGCACTCCTTAGTAAATCATACACGTAATGCGTTGATTATGGTTCTGTACTACACGTTCATATATTTCTGTACTTCATTTTTTATTTACATGTGTGCGTCTTTCCTTTTCTGGTTTTGCTCTTATGTATTATTTTTTCAAATTTAGGTTCGTGTATTGCTTTGTTGGGTATGTTAAGCCTTCATTCGACAGATTATGTACTGCATTCGTGCACAACTTGCACTGCATGCGTCCTGTTTGCATTCTGTACGACAATTTCATCACCAGCAAACTAAGTTGAACTGAAAGCAAACTAACATAATCAGAGTTAATCGTTACAAAGCGATTCTGCATGGCAAGCAAACTAGGTTCAGCACACAAGCAAACTAACGATACATAAGCAAATAACACAAAGCAAATTTGATGATAATTCTAAAAGAACGCTGGCATTGTTGGCTCCTGGCCGGCACCATCTTCTTCTTCACCAGTCAGGCTCTCCCCATGCCCAGCTGCTCCTAGCGCGCTTCTTGGGGGGCTCCTCCTTCTCCAGCTTTGCACGGCGAAGGTCATCCTGGATGATGGTGATGCGGTTCCAAATCTCATACGTTGCGTTGGCGTCGTTTGCCGCGTACTCGATGTGCTTCCTGGACAGAGGTAGGGTGGCCCAGCGCTGGTGCTCGTCGTCGGTGATCTTATTCTTCATGTTGCTGTAGTAGTCATCGATGATCACACCAGAGACGTCCCAGAGGGAGTCCAACGGCTTGGTTGCCTCGGGCACCCTCCACTCTTTTTGGATGTCGACGAAGTTGGCGACCTCCAGTTTGACGCGCTCCAGCCTGGTTTTGTCGCCGTCGGTGGAGAAGCCTGCAAAGGTGTACCTGGGGTCGGCGAGGAAGTTGTCGATGACGGTGCACCTTTCAGTGTCGCTCATTTGGAAGAGCAGCACCGGGTGATTCTTGCCGATGGAGAGCTGGCAGTGGGCGGGTTTCTGCGTCGCTTTAGGATCGTTGTCGTACTCGAGATCAATGCCGACGATCTTGTGGCGCTGGAGGCTAAGGTGGCGCTCGTACTGCGCGAGGGTGATCGCCATCTGGTTCTTGTTGTTGGTGTGGATGACGTGCAACTTGGTGTTGCTTTGCACCTCCACGGCGTTGTTGCCCTTGTACTCGTCGGTGAACGTCATCGCTGGTGTCAGGGCTTGGTGCTTTTGCGTTGATATGGGGCGATTTGGTGTGAGCGCAATGGACACTTGTGTTGTTGTGGATGAGAAGGCCTTTGGCAGGGGTCTGAATTTAAGGGGAAGGGCGCGGGGTGGGATGGCCTCGTCAGGTGAACTGCACGATCGCGCTGATGATGCAGTTGTGCAGATCGTGGGTTGTTTTTGCATCTGTGATCGTGGGCTTGTGGCGATGGAACTGCTCCGATTGGGTGGTTGTATGCCAACGTGGGTTTTTTTAAGGTGCGTTTGTTTTATTTTTGATGAGCACATTCTTTATAACCACCACTTTTTTCTATGCGAACAGGCATTTTGTTATGTTTTATACATGCATCATGTGCGATAATGAACTGCATTCGTATATAGTCATGCACTTCATCTGCTAGAATACAGTACTGCACTTGTGTATACATGTGCGTACTTCACAGTTTTTTGAGTTTATTTATTCGTGTAGGGTAATCGGGAACTAGATTGCCATACCGCACTGCATCGTCTAACGTAATGCACTGCATTTTTTACATCCACGTACTGCATCTTGTTTTTGCTTGTACTTACTACAGTCCCTGGTATGGGAGGGGTAGGGAAAGGGGTTGGGGCTGGGGGGGGCCCTCCCCCTTTTTTTGAACTTATTGTTTTTTCTTAGTCGGCCTTGTTGGGCCTGTGTTCGGCTAGTTTAGAGACGCATTTGGGCCCAAGTCGGCCTGTGAGCACGGCTTGGTTCCCGTTTCGCTGTGTGTGCGTCCAAATGTTTAGTCCCACCTCGCCCGCGGAAGGCGTGCCCGACCTGTTTAAAAGTGCTGGCGAGGCATACTGGTCGAACTCCTCCACATACTTCTCTGGGCGCTTATACACGGCGCTCGCAACTATATGCCCTATGACCTGTGGGCCCATGTGTGGCCGGCCCCATGCACTGTGACTCAGAACGACTCCCCTTCTGTGGGTGCAGACGTATTACGAGACTGGCTGGGGCCGGTAGCACCTGGGTGGTCAATTTTTTTCCTTTGTAACTTTTTCAACGTTGGGGGCGTGCACTGTTTTTTAGTAAATCATGCGTGCACTAAATTGATTTAGTTTCAGTACTACATGCGCACGCATACCGTACTGCACATTTTCTGCGCTACATTTTTCTGCACTGCATCGGTATCATTTTTCTTTATTGTTTTTCCTCTTTCGTATCTTTTTTTCTTAGTGTACGGGTGTGCACTGTTTTTGTGCCCCTATGCGCACTGCATTCGTCATAGTTCTGGGCTGCAGGTGTACACATTTTTGCACTGCGTGCATCCTTCTTTGTGCCAAAAAGCATGTACTGCACTTCGTGCACACATATAGTGAACTTCCTGGTACGAATTTGGAGAACTGCACACATAAAATGGTCTGTGGATTATAATTGTTTAGAGTATAATTTTTTAATGATCTGTGGTTTTGTTCGTGGGAATTGCTGCAGTCAAAGTACACCTTCTTTTTTCGTTCCTCTTTCTTTGGTAACATAAGCCTTTATTGATTGTCCTTTATTCTTGGGAACATAATTTCCATTAAGTCCCCTTTAATTTCAGTTTTGACCTTTTTGCATTCCTCTTATATAAATGAAGGCTAACTTATGCCCTTCCTTTGCATTTCATTTTCTCCTCTAGCCGCAAGTTCTCTCCTTTCTCCAGCCTATTATTTTTTTTTGCTTTTCTATGTTTTTGCTGCGATGGCTCCAGGCCCCTGTGCATATCTCTTCTGCTGTGGCCATGGTTGTGGTGTGCCGACGCACTGCAATTGTTCAGCTTGCTCGCTGGCCCATCGTGCTCGTCGTGGTGGGAAGGTATTGTGCCGAACTGGGCGAGCCGAGCAGCTTGCATATGGTACAGTATTCATGGAAGGATTGAATATGGGCCAGATCAACGTATCTGCATTCTATTCTGCGCTGCTTCGCCGTGGCCTTTGCTGCGCGAGTCCTTTTGTCCATCAGCTTACGCCAACAGATGTGGAGACTCACTACAAGATGGTATCTTTCGTTAGAAATGATTTTTTACTTTGTGTTTTTTTGTATAATTCCATTGTATTCTGAACTTGTACTAATTTAGGAATGCACTTTTTTCTTTGTTTTTTGAAGTGTACTGCAATGTGTTCTCATTTTCTTGTTTTTTTTGCTTGTGTGCATGTGGCTTATGTTTTAGTTTACAGGTTAGAATATGTGAACTGCTTATATATTAGCTGAGCACTTCATATTTCTACATTTTTTCAAATTTGTATGGTGTGTACTACATGTAGCTAGACTACAGTACTGCATTATAGTTCTAAGCGAACTGCATATTTGCAAGTTCCATACTACAGATTGAAACGTTTTATATGTACTGCTTGTTGGACTGTTGTGCACTTCATCTATCTCTGTTCACAATATGAGAATTGTACTGCTAGTTTCGTTCTCAAACAGTTTTATTATTTTTAACAGTAAATTCCTCAACGAGCTGTTAGGTATGTGCGGACTCAAGAAGAAAGGAATTCTTCAAGTTGTTCTTGGTAATGGATACCTTCAACCAGCCAAGTACAGTGTAGGCGTTGACGGGCGGCTGTGTCTGCACAAAGGGTGGAAGGAATTTGTCATTGATAGTGGCCTAAAGTCTGAGCAAGTGGTTGTCCTCAACTTCTTTGAACTCGAGGATCGTACTATTAGAATCATGTTTGACGTGATTGGCTAAGGTTATGAGGTTGATTTGTAATAACTACTTTTGCGTGTTGAACGCTTCATCTTTTTGATGTGTTTTATAATAAGCACTTTTGTGATCTGAACCGCTTCAATTATCATTCAACGGGAAATTTGTGTTTGCATGGTTACAATATGTGAACTGCTTATATGTCAGCTGAGCACTACATGTTTCCACATTTTTTCCCAATTTGCATGGTGTGTAATGCATGTAGTTAGTCTATAGTACTGCATGATAGTTCGAAGCATACTGCATATTTGCAAGTTCCATACTGCACATTGAAATGTGTTTTATATGTACTACTTGTTGGACTGCAGCGATCTAACAATATTTTTTACATGGTTTTTGAATCAAAATGTGTCAATGTTTTACTCAAGACTGCTATATATATATGGTATACTCTATATACCATTTTCTCCTTGCATGGTTTACACAAAATTTAAACTGATACATAAGTCATGGAGATAAGCAAATTGCTATGCATACGATTAATTTATTGTCTGTTCATCTATTTGGTCGTTAACTTGCTGCTTCTGCGCGGTGACTGGAGCGTGTCTAACATCGCACTTTCTTTTGTTTTCCATGGCGGTGTTGCTGGTTCTTGTCTCTGAACCTTTGTGTTTGTAGCCCCTCGCGTGCTGGTTGATGGCTGCTTTCGTTTTTCAGCGCTGTGAACTGCATCCTTCTTTGTTCCGCGCTTACTGGTTGATGGCTGCTTTGGTTTTCAGCGATGTGAACTGCATCCTTCTTTGCTCTCTGCATGCTGGTTGATGGCCGCTTTGGTTTTCCAGTGCTATGAACTGCATCCTTCTTTGCTCCCCGTGTGCTGGTTGTTGGCTGCTTTCGTTTTCCAGTGCTGTGAACTGCATCCTTCTTTGCTCCTACCTTGTTTTTTGAAAGTGGTGTTGTTCTCGTTTTTTCTGTACAACAACATTTCCTTGTGGTGGTCTTGTTGATATTGTTTCTTCATGTTCTTCGTCCTCTTCACTCTCTTCAGTCTCTTCACTCTCTTCTTCCTCTTCATCATCTTCATCATCTGTTTCTTCATAAGCCTCTGTTTCTTCAGTTTCTTCACGTTCTTCGTCCTCTTCACTCTCTTCTTCTTCCTCCTCTTCTCCGTCTGCTTCTTCATAAGCCATTTCGTCTTCAGTTTTGTCACCATCTTCTTTTTTGATCTCACCTTCTTCGTCTTCCTCATTTTATGATATTTTTCTTTTTCTTTTGGGGCAGGTTCTTGAATTGTGTCTCTTCCTCTTTTTGCAGATGCTACAACGTCTCGGTTTCGTCCATTTCTTAGTGTTGTGAGTGGAATTTCTGTTTTGTTGTGCATCTCCATGTCGTCGTTTTTCTTGTTCATTTCTTTTTGTACACGTCCTCGAATTATGGCCGCTGATTGCATTACATGTTTTGCACCTTCTTACTCCGAGTGGGTGACCATCACTGTCCAGCTCAGGCTGTGGCTTACTGTTTTTGTCATCATTTTTCTCCTTGCATGCCACCTTTTTGTGGGTTGCGTCTCCCCCTTTCTTTCTTCCTCTTTTGTTTGAAACAGGAGGTGGAAGAATTGTTTCCTTTTTGATAGCACCAGTTTCGATGTGATCAATATTTTCTACTTGCTCGGCATTATTGTCATGCTGGTATTTCTCTGCTTGCTTTAGTTTTGCTGCTTCTTCTTCTTCTTTGTTGAGCACGTCAACTTCCTCTATCAGTGCCCTCATACTAGACAATGCTCTGCGGCACCCAGCGTCGGACCTTGTCGCTCTGTTTGCAAGGTCCATTGCTGTTTCTGTCAGCAATTTTTTACGGCAAAAAAGCGAGGTTCCATCTGGTGATGTGTGTTCGTAGTCTCTTCTATCAAACGTTGCATCTGATCTTGCGTTACGGGTGTATCTTTTCTTGATGTACACCTTAGGAATGTTGAGTACTCTCAAATGATAAAGCATGCATAAGACATGGACGCAAAAGAGGCCTGTAGACAAACACATGATTTTTTTTGTTCTGTAAGTGAACTGCATGAAATTAGTAAACATATATTTTTTTCATTATTTGTTCATTTTTTAAAGAAGTGAACATCATTTGGTTTTGTTAATTACTCATGCATGTGTACTTTCAAAGTTCATTAAGTGAGCTTTCGTGCATGACTATGAGAATCTAGAATTTTTTTTCTAGGAGTCTCACCTGTGTGTGTCCAGAGTTTGCACTCACATTCGTAGACACCTTTCTGTTCATCGGCGACCACTTGGAAATTATGCCTTGCCCAGTCAAATGCATCCGATCTGTTGTAGTGGTATACGAGATACTTTGTCGGGTTCTCAGGGCACCGTTCTGCTCTGAATGCAGTGCTACGGTAGAGTGTTTCTTTGAAATCTGCAAACACTGCCCTTGTCTACACTTTAGATAGCTGAACTTCGAAGCCAAACTTTGTTGTTGTTTTTACCTCTGACTGCATGATCACAAATGCACTGTTACGAACCAGAGAAATGAAAAAATTGTTTGTTTCTGTAGTCATATTTTTTAGCAGTTTTTGATTGACATTTTGTTTACCTCATTTGCTACTGTCTCTACGTGCTCGACGGCCTTCCTGGTCTGAATGCACTTGTCCACCTGTTAAGCAAACAGATGGAGATCATGCTTCTCCCTGACAAAATTTTCTTCAGTATGCGGTTCATGCTCTCGCTTCTCTGTGTGGAAGTCATCCGAGCACAGAAAATTTCCTTGTAGTAAGCTGAGATCCACTCGTGCCTGTCATCCCACATCGAATTCATCACTTCGTCGTCTTGCAAGTTGTACTTCTGAATGAGGTTCTTCCATGCTCGTTCAAATTCTGACGGCATTAGTGGGTGGTTCAGCACTGCATTGAGTTCGTCCTTGAGCTTCTCGTGCGCCTTATACAGCAAGGCGAGGTGGTCCTTGTACTTCTTCATGATATGCCACCGGCACAGCTTATGCAGAGTTTGTGGGAGGATAGTTTTTAATGCTGCCTTCATCGAAGAACACTGGTCTGAGAAGAGACAAACAGTGTTTTTTTATTAAGTTGTTTGCGTGTGTGCAAGATAGATGGAAGAAATATAAGTGCACAAAACAAAACGTAAGTATGCATGTTTTTTTATTTTTTGTACCTGTGAGCATGCAGATTGGCGGCTTGTTGTTCATACACCTCAGAAAGGTTTTGAAAACCCACTCAAATGATGGTATTGTTTCATCTCGCACGAGTGCAACAGGAAATATGGTGCTCTGTAGATGATGGTTCACCCCCACAAACACTCCCAACAACATGTGGAATTTGTTAGTTTTATACGTCGTGTCAAATGTAACGCAGTCTCCAAAATCTTCATATGATCCTCTGCAACTTGCGTTCGCCCAAAATATGTTTCTTACACGGTTATCTGCATCAACGTCATAATCATAGAAGAACTCTGGGTTTATCTTTTGCATTTTCTCGAAGAAATCCAAAAGTTTCTTGACATCATCTTCAGACTCTTCTCTGGCAAACTTCTGTTTCCTGTATTTTCAGAGACAATGCAAAGTTATCTCATCGAACAGATAATAATTACAGACAGAATGCTCAAGAGATATGCTCTGTTACGTGCTTACTTGTTTACCCAGTCGCGGCTAGTATGTCCCATGTACTGCAGACCACCGGACATACGCGACAGCGTCGACATCATCTGAGCATGTGTGTGGTTGTCCAGTTGCATGTCTTTCACTAACTGGTCTATCAAAGGATCGTCTTTTTTGTGCGATCGCATGTGCAAAAGCATCCCGGGGCTTTCCAGCATCTTGTGATTGTGGTTGAGTTGAACCGTTTCTATCACAAATTTGCCATCCTTCCTTTTTTTACTCTAATCTTTGCATTGCAGCCAATCCTTTTTGATGTCTTCTGACGTACCCGGTGATAATCTGACACAGCTTGCTTGTGCACCCCTTCTCTTGAGCAGACAATGTAGGCATTTGTCCTGTGTTTTGCCCTCTTGCGTATACCAAACCCTGAACTTCTTGCATAATTGTTGTAAAAGTCCCATGCCTTGTCGTACGTGGTGAACTTCATTCCAGCAGCAGGAACGAGGTTCAGCGGCATGTTTTTATCCTGCATTAATTGCAATGCTCTATGAGATAATTTGTTTTGTTCTGTTTTTTAAATACGAGGAGTGCATATGAGTTTAATAAAGCATTTTGCAATGTTCCTAGCCAAACCTCACAAGAAATATCAGTGTGCACTGCAATGTTATCTGAATGGACTGCAACTATTTTTTTTCCAGACCATAAACTTACATGTGTGTAGAGTCGTTCGCCCGATGGTGTTTGCAGCTCGCCAGGTTGTATTGGACATGGCGGGGTTATAGCAGATCTGTGTAGTTGAGGATCTCGTGGTGGCAACAGTGAGGAGGATTTGTACCTGCTGTTTACTTTTGACCGAGGCACCGTTGGTGGTCGCAGCGTAGAAGTTGATGCAGCAGGTCTGGTTGGAGCTCTGTTTTTTGGTGCAGCAGGTGGACGCTGAGCTCTGTTTTGGGGTGCGGCAGGTGGACGTGGTGGTAATCCAGTGTTGTGACGATGTCTCGGTGGATTGGTTTGAAAATTTTGGAGCAGTGGCACATCATCATAGACATAATCATCATCTGCTTCAACATCGTGTTCAACTGCGTCATCATTGTCTGTTCGGACATGCTGTCCAAACGTAGTGAACTCGTGCTTATACTCTGCGTTGAGAACTATTATCGGCTCATCTTCATCGTCATCTTCTCCAGCATCGTGTTGGTGAGTGCCTTCACAGACGAATGTGACAACATCGTCACCTTCAACTACATCTTCTTCCTGGGAAAAATCTTCTTGTGGAGAGTACTGTACCCTGTTTGTCGTCGTGAAGAATCCACGAGGAATCTCAGGGGTAACCCAGCCAGTATCTCTTTCAGAAGAATATCCACTCTTCTGAAAGTTGTTGTTCTCAGTGCTGTCAATTATGCGCGGCATTTTGTATCTGCCGAACATCATCTCTTGCACACAAAATGACCGATCTGCATTGTCAGGTTAAATGAACTGAATCATGTGAACTGCAATATGTTTAAAATTGTACTGCCGAAGCATTGCAGGGTGACTGCATCACCCCGCAAGGTGAACTGAAGCAAGCGCACTGCATCGTTATCCGTAATGAACCTATAAAAGCGTACTGCATTTTCCCCCACAATGAACTAAAGCAACCACACTGCATAGGCTTTGTGCTGCATAATCGCGCGTTGTACTACTTGTACTGCTCTGTCTATGATAACTACACTGAGATGGTTGAGGAAGTGTACTGCTTTCCTCGTGATGCAGTGATTTCTTGCATTTATAGGACGAAGTTCCCTTCTCGTCCGCCTGCCCATCTTTCACGTTCGCCCGTGCAGTCCACTTGCCCTTCAGAAGTTCATGGGCGGTCTGGACGTTGCTCAGGTGAACGGGGAAGGAGGATTTGCTCTGAAGGTCGATGCAGACTTATCCAAGAAGCTACCGTGGATGAAGCAACTTGCGCACACTCCTCCTTGCTCGAATTGGTTTGATGTCGAGGCAGCACCAATCCACATCTGATGAAGTACAGCTAATTGCAGGCCCGGAGGAGTTCGGTGGCGGCGCTAGCCGAGCTGCTGCCTTGGAAGAAGGCCGATAGGCTGGTGTTGCTCGTGCCTGCGCGGAAGAAGGCCGAGAGGCGACGGGCGGCGTCGCTGCCCTGGCCGCACGCCGCGGAAGAAGAGCCGGGAGGGGAGGGGCGGCGTCGCTAACCCTGGCCGCTGCCGCGGAAGAAGGCCCGGGAGGGGAGGGGCGGCGTCGCTCCTCAAGGCCCCGCCGCAGGAGAAAGCGAGGAGGGGAAGGGGCGACATCGCTCCCGGCCAGCCGCCCGCGGAAGAAGGCCGGGAGGGGAGGGAGCGCGCTTGCGCCAGGGCGGGCGCGCCCAGGCCGCTCGGTAGAAGGCCGGGAGGGGAGGGGCGGCGGCGCGATCTGTTGGTGTGTGCAGAATAAGGACTTAAGGGGTGTTATCATAATAGACCCACCCTATATATACTAATGGTGCACCGTGGCAAAGTGCGCCATTACTAGTTTAAACTAGTAATGCGCACTGTGCCACGGTGCGCCATTAGTTGTTTTGCAAAAAAAAGAATAAAAAAACACGGTAGTGGCGCACAGTGTGCCCGGTGCCACATTACTAGTTAGCACTAGTAATGGCGCACTATGCCAGGATGCGCCATTAGTATGTTTGGAAAAAAAATTGTTACTAGTGGCGCACCATGTGCCTGGTGCGACATTAGTGTCTTCCACACTAATGGCGCACCTGTACATGGTGCACCACTGCTATATAGTAGTGGCGCACCACATGACAGGTGCGCCATTAGTATCCATTTCATCTATAGCCCTTTTCCTAGTAGTGACACCATCGACCCGACCGTGGTGGACGACTACATGAACACCATTGAGCAGTTGCTTGCAGGAGACAAGTACAAGGTGGCAGGATCAACCTCCAGTACACCGTTGGTCTACCACTACTGCATGGCCATGGAGCCTTGCGTCTGTTTCGCCAGGTTTGTCAACAACACCGACTACAAGTTCGCTACGGTGGAAACCACCGACGATGTAAAAGCGCTCAGGGTTATGAGATTGCCCTGCAATAACCTTGTCGAAATCCATGAGCACTACAGGGTCTGGGGCAACACTAAGAAGGACTCCCTGGTTGAACTCGCCTCAGCCATCATCGACCCCTACTACGTAAAGATGAAGCAGGATGCCTAGAGAACAAGTCCCATATCCTGGCATAGGGCTTGGATGCGGCAACTGGATGAACCTCACCTCAGGTTCGCAGCCAAGAGCGTGTACGCATGCTACGAGATGCATAGGAGGATCATTGACATGAGGAAGTGCCTCGTTACCAAATCGAAGAGCCCGGATCGAGCCACAAGTAGAGCAAGCGTCACAAGCAGTAGATGATGATCAGATCATCATTTATGCTAGTTAATCATGCATGTAATATATAGTTTACTTTGGTGTTTGGAAATGGCATGTGTGTAGTAGCCACCTATGTAATTATGCATGTAATAGTTTACTTTGGTGTGTGCAAATTCCATGGTTGAAGTAGCCACCTATGTAAGTGGATTTTTAATTTGGTTATGCAACCATGTCCTTATAAGGGTATATATATATGTTGTTGTTCTGTATGCAATCCCATCGCACAACACACACGTCTTATTAGCAACAATCATCTGTGTTATTACCGGTCTTCACCCACATTTCTTGTTACAGACCTGTTTGCCGCGTTTCACAAACATCCTGTTATATTGAACCGTTTATTTTCTCTTGTCTCAACACAAACAATTCATCCCAATGAACCGCATGCCGTATATGGCACACACCTTGATCTGGCTGACCATTTCTTTTGTGTTCCCTAATCACAAATAGTTCATCCTAGTGGACCGTATGCTGTTTATCACACACACCATCATCTAGCTGCCCGTTTCTTTTGTTGCTCCTCATCGCAAATAGTTAATTGCACTGAACCGTATGCCTACATCACACACAAAACTAAAATCTGAACCGTGTTTGATGCATCCATCATCGCAAATGTTTTGCACCTTTTTTGACGGTTTTTTACACCACCGTTTGCGATTAATGCATCGGACATAGTTCCGTCAAAGGGTCTCTGATCGTAGTTTCGCGTTGGCAGCATCCTGCACTAGTGCATGCTACTATTTGGATTACTAGGATTTATGCATGTAGTTGAGGGATTTCATTGGATTATTAGTGGCTAGTATTATTTTCACCATGATGGTAGTTGATACTCCCTCCATTTTTGTATACAAGGCCACTATCAAAAATACATATTGCATCTATACAAGGCCACCAACACAAAATGAGGTAAAAATTAATGATCCTTCCTTGTACAAGCAAACCAGTTTAATGCGTGCATGCATGCTGTGATAGTGACGCTAGCTACTTTCTGCTAGACGTTCGCTCATCTCCTATTCATTGCTTGCATCCGCTCTTCTCCTTCCTTCCTCGTCCATTCCATCTTCATCTCTTCTCCTATGGCTAGTGGAGGCAGTGGCAGCGGAGGCTGGGCTACAGGTGGCGATGGTAGCAAGTCGCACGCAGGCTGCCGCTCGGTTTCAAACAGCAGCGGACGCTGGGCTGTAGGCCACGGCCGCTCTATTTCAAGCGGCAACGGATGCTTCATTGCAGGCGACGGTGCAGGCGACGACAACTATATTTCAAGCAGTGTCGATGGCTGGGCTGCAAGCGGCTGCCGCAGCTTTGTTTCAAGCGCCGGAGACGGGCGGGCTCTAGGCAACGACATGGCAACCGTCGCCGCCGTCCGCCACGACGAGTTCGACTTCATCACCGGCCTTGTCAACTCTGACACAGAGACACAAGACCAGCAGGTAGGCATCGTCAATTTACAGTTGTAGGAGAAGATGCCACCATGGAGCATGCGATCTCTGAGTGTGTTAGGAAGGTGGCTTGACGTAGAGAAGGGGACTGAACATGCACATGTGCTGCTGGCCGGAGACCTCGTCGGCATGGAAGACAACCTTGATATTGAGCTTGTAGAGAAGGTGTCTTCGTTGATGACGTAACAGAGATGTATCCACCCCAAGTGATACGTATTCCGGACTCTGAAAACAATGACCGACGAGGTGAGTATGAACCTGATACATTTGATCCAGACACAGTAGTGCCAGATTCCATTGATATTGAGCTCGTAGATGAGAAGTAGTCTCCTATTTTCATGTCTTCGATCATTGTCTTGTCAAGTTTGAAGTGTGGTTCCATTGTTGGATTATGAATGGTGCTACTCTTCCTTTAATCTTGTGCGCTTATGATTTATGAACGGTGCTACTATTATTTAAGTGTGATAATTGAGTACAAAAAGTTGAATCCGAATGGTAAAAACTTGCATACATTAAGGCATAGATGTTTCCATTACAAAAGGATTACGCCGATACAACACCGTCTACGAACTGATGACAGTCCTCGGCAAGCCACTTTGCATACATTAAAGCATAGATGTTTCCACTACAAAAGGTTTACGTGAATAAAACACCATCTACGAACTGAGAAATTCTTCGGCAGCTAAGATATACGACGGCTCGCACTTAAGCCTAATCGGTAGACGACCTTCCCTCTTGAGCAACTTCTTCTTAATGTGAGGAATGTCATAGTGAATGGAACCCTTAAGCCTAATTGTCTCGCGCAGGCAACTTGATGACTTAGCCAAATCCGGTTCATTCGTTGAACATGATACTCAGCATAAGATTCATCCACTTTATCCAATATTTCCTGGATGTTTTTTGGCATCTTTTTGTGAAACATAGCCTAGATAGAAGCAAAGTAGCTAAGATCTAATTTTTTTTCATCTGGAGAGTTTGGTGGCTGACATACGATCCTAATGTCCCAACCACCGGCCTGTGCCGCCTCTAAAACTTCCTTGTCATTCACTGAAACATGAGTTTTGGCATTGTCTTGCTGGATGTAAATAATTTGATGACAGTCCTCAGTAGGCCACTTTGCCTTTATCGTAGGAATTACTCTCGTGGTGAGGAACGTGCGACTAACTTCCTTGCCGCCACTACCGCCGAACCGATATCCGCCACCACCACCATGGATGTCGTCTTCAACCTCCTCTGCATGAACGTTCAAATCGGGAACCATCCTTTGGTGTATAGCTTCTAGCCTACAACTTGATGTGTTTCAGAATGAATAGTGGAGTATAAATAGGAAAAAGGTCAGTGTTTGGTGCATGCGAACCTTTGGAAAAAATGGCGCCGACGAGTATTTGCAAAAGATGGCGCGGGCGAGAATATGCAAAAAATGGCGCAGACAAGTATGTGCAGCCTATTTTTTGGACATCCAATGCATGCTCTGGTGCTGCTCTGCATGGCTGCATGCAATGCGTGAAAGGGGCGGGAGAGAAAGAGAGAGAGAGCTGGGCGCCGGATTAAAAATTGCTCTTTGCGGGGGGAGCGAGGGGAGTGAGGGAGTTTGTTTTTTGTTCACGACGGGAGTAAAAATGTGTGGGATTATCGAAGGGTTTTGCATGCGGGGTGTTAATGTTCACGGTAAACGAAAAGAAGAGTTGGATGGCAAAGCACACATTAAATTCTACCTAGGTACCTGTAATATTAGATATTGGCCTTGTATACAAAAATGGAGGGAGTAGTATGTTTTGGAGTATGATTTTGGATATGATGCTTGTATGTGGATCTTAGCTCAATATCTTGTTCTTGCTATTGGAGTATTATTATTATTATTTTTCGACTCAACATGCTCTGAGTTATTTTGTTACCCTCGGAGAGTATGTTATGGCTAGGTTATGCTTTGGATTATTTGTTGGATATTGCTATGACTTGGATCATAGGTTGATAGATGATATTAGAGTATCAGTTATCACAGATCTATCTTGGGGACAAATTCCGTCATTTCGTTGGTCAGGTGCCACCGAACCGGGATTTTCCAGTGCAACCACATTTGTGTTTATGGGAAGGCCCTAATGCGATCTATTGTCATGTCTCTCGTTCGTGCCTCCAACGAGGGAAGGTTATGGGTGTGCGCTACCCTGATTAGGTAGGCGGACATCAGCCTTGGTGTCCGTAGTTGGATAGAGCCCTTTTGGTCCTCGTTTGGGTCCATTTTTGTCTCAACACTACGGTGGCCGTTGGATGTCATGATTTGACATCGGGGCCACCCAGGACTGAACCCAAAGGGGGTGTTGGTCGGAGTGGCCGGGAAAGTGTCATGACAGTAGACTGGTTTTGTCGGAACACCGTTGGTCCACCCAAATGGGAGCAAGAGGCCATGGGTTCTGTGATGTGGGTAGAGTGTGCTAACCTCCATAGAGTGTGTCTTTAAACTATCGATAGCCGCGTCCTCAGTCATGGGCACAAGTTCGTACTAGGTCACGCCGTTCGATCAACACTCACATGACGGAATGACTTTTATATGACTTACATGTTTATGATGTGAACAGTTACAACTTGCTAGGATGCCGATGATGATGTTGGGATGATCTTGAGGATGTTCATTCAGTTTGTGATGTGGTCACGCGGTGATCATGAGGAGATATTTGATCACGAGGTGATCAAGATGGTATATTGCTTGGCCGGATAGCCAAGAGTGAGATGGTTATTGAGATTGAGATGTTTGATTATCAGCATTGTAATAGTTTCATATCATGCTTAGTAGTTGTCTTTGCATTATGGTAGCTGTTAAATTAATTAACTTGTTTGTCTTGCCTTGATGCTTTTGGTTGTTGTGAGCACAACCAACACTACAAGTTAAGTGGAGCTCAATATGCAACGAGTTGCATACTGACGGAACACCACAACAATTATTTAGTTCTCTCTCGTTTAGGTACAACAATATTAAATGTTATTAAACATGGCAAGGGGTGAAGCATAATTAAACTACCTAGCTAGGCAATTTAAATGAGGCCGGAAGCAAGAAACAACAATTCCGGAAAAACCCCATATGTCATTTAGCAATTTAATGCAAACACAATTTTAAGCATTTAAATGTTGTTATCATGATGCGGATGACATGCACAAGTTTTATGCAATTTTGTGAAAATGTTTACATGAGCATGTTATGAAGCATTTGGTCACCATGGCGGAACGAAAATGATGCCATGGCAACATATCCGAAAATGATGCCACGGCAACATATCGGTTCCGGCAGCTCATGGAGATACCGGTGCAAAAGGAAGTGAGCGTGAGCGAGTCATGCAAGATGGTGGGGTGATCCCGGATTCCGGGTGTCCCACATACCGGTGGCATGGCTTGCGGCGAACATGCAAGGAACAATTCGGACACGGTCCAAACATAGGGTGCATCTCATACAACACACATTCATACACGGGCGGTCGTCGTCTCAGGATTATACCTTTGAAGCGTGCGTTTTTGGAGTGGTTCGAGTCGGAGCGAAGTAGGGGAAGTAGACGTTCTCGTGGAGGTCGTAGGGGAAGTAGTCGTACACGTTTCCTAGTTGTACATGTCGGCGGTAGTAGTTGTTCAGGGTCTTGGCGGGTCGTCATGTAGCCGTACATGTTCGTCGTGGTACACGGTTCGTAGACGTTCGAGTCATCGGTAGAGGAAGTAGTGGTACACGGTCGTAGATGAACTTGGCGATCCGAAGGGGTACTTGGCGGGTTGTCGAGGTACACGTTGTCGGGGTACTTGTCGCATCACCGGGTGTAGTCGTACACGTTCGGAGCTGAACTTGGCGTATCCATGGCGAAGAAATACAAAAGGGCCTCAGGTCTCGGTGGTCAACGAACAGGAGGCCGACCCGTGGACCTAGCATTTGACTGAATCGAGTCCACGGGGACAAGCGGGCGAGCTGCTGCTGCTGTTCGAGGCAAAGCAGGGGCGCAGTTCAGGCAAAACGGAGGCAGCAGTGGCGAGGCTTGGGGCTGGCGACGAAGATCCGGGCGAGGACGGGTCTCTCTGGCGAGGTGGCGATGGACTTGGCATGCTGCTGCTCGATGCAGCCAGGGGATGCAGAGGACGCCGGGAAGGCAGGGAGGGGAGCCCGGGTGCAGAGGTCGGGCGTGCCGGCGAGGACGGGCAGCGGGATGACACGAGGTCGCAGGGGAGGCGGGCGACGGAGCAAGGTGGTGGTGGTGGAGGACGCGGGCCGGCTCGATCCACGAGATGGACGGCGCGGGCTGCAGGATCTGGCCGAAGGCATGGCCATGGACGACGGCGAGGTAGGTTGAGGGCGGCGGCGGTCGCTTGGCGGAGGGTGGAGGCAGCGGCAGCAGGGCACAGCAGGGCGCGTGGACGGCTCGGGCACGGTGGTCGCGGGGGTGCTCGAGAAGGGGAGGCGCCATGGAGGAGGAGAGGAAGGAGGCCGACTGATGCGGGCGCCATGAGAGGCGCGCTCGAGAGGAGGGGATCGGGCGCAGGGAGCAGGAGGGAGAGATGGTGGCGGGGTCGCGCGCGAGGGGAGGAGCGGTCGAGCGAAGGGTTCTCGCGGCGCGCACGGGAACGAGAGGGAGAGATGGGATCGAGCCAAGCTCTCCCCTGCGCTAGGGTTAGAGGGGGCGCGGCTGGGCCTTGGGCCGGCTTAGGTAGTGGGCTGCGGCTGGGCTGTCTCCTCTCTCTCTCTCTCTAATCCCTCACTTCTCTTTTATTTACCAAAAGCGGTAAATAGCAAGGAAATAAAAGGGAGATAAAGAGAGGGTTGGAGAAATAATTTGAGCATGTGGATAATTTTCTCGGACTCGCAAAAATATGCTCGTTCCAAGAAAAATAGGAAGGCCATGATTGAAAGATTTAAATTCAAACTCATTTGAATTTAATTCAAATGGGTTTGAACTAGCACTTGATAAAAGGAAGGTCCAAAAATGTTCGGATTTTTGATGGAGCTCCGGAATATGATAAAAGAATTATTGGCAAGGTTAGAGAGTGAAAACTTGAAGAAGAAAAGGCCAAGGGATTTAATATGCAAGTGGGTTCATGGGTGATTCCAAAACAATGGAATATTTTATAATATCTCCCTAAATATTGGGAGGGTATGTTATAAAGAGAAGTCACCCTTCCCTCGATTTAAATGGATCGAAGATCCATACAATTTATTTAGAAGAGTTATAAAAATTAAATGGCATGATGAAACGATGCATTCCAAGAGATGACATGATGCAATGCAACAAGCAAATAAAACACATTGCGAAACTCGGAATAGCTAGAAGTCTTCTCGAGCGTCGGTCTCGGGGTGTTACACCACTACAAGAGGATCTCGTCCCGAGATCTAGGATGGCATCGGAGAGAAAACGGAAGAGGAAGAGAAGAGGTAAAACTAAGTTGCTTCTTCGACAAAAGAGTGAAACCAAAGAGCCTTGAGAGGTTGAAAAACTATAAATGACGAGTACAATGGACAAGAAGGAATTGAAATCACTCTGGTTGAAACGAGATAAACAAGGAACAAGGAAGATCAAAATCAGACAGCACTCCAGTTGAAAAGATATGCAAGACATGATACGATGAAAACGAACTTGAAGAGGTGACGCAACACTCCGGTTAAATGGATAAGCAAGAAAATAACATGATCTTGACAAAACGAGGAGATGGGTGAAGAGAGCAACATCACAATGTGTCTGGAACGAAAGAATAGAAGCTAGATTGTTGGGAAGAAAAGAACGGAGAAGAAAAATGCCAACTTCTACCACAAATGAGCTTGGAAAGCACCCTTCTCAGAAGGTTACAACGAGGTTGTTGGGAAAAACGAACAACAAAATGAATAAGCTTGTAGTGGGCTTATGGAAAACATCTCAAAACTATGAGGTGACAACCGACCACTAACAGAAACAATTGATTGCTTGAGATCAATGAAGAGATGAAAACTGCTTTTGCCGAGAGGATAGGAGAAATCTTGGATCATTGATAAGCACCACGATACAACATTCCTTAGGGAAGGCTTTAGGTGAAATCTATACCAAGATAACTCCAACGAAGAGATTGATGTATTTAAAATACCTCGTTCTTGACAACATATGAATCATGAAACAAGAATGGAAAATTGTAAGAGTGACATAACACCATCTCAAAAGATAAGGTAGGAAGAATTGCACTTTGAAATGCAAGAAGAAGAATACTTGAACTCCTCAAAACAAAACATGTGTTGAGCACCATGTTTAGTTTTGAGTATAGCTTAGCGGATCATAACCTCGAGAGAAATCTTGAAGAACAATTGAAGAATGAAAAGAATCCTTAACGGACCACCATGTAGAGCCTCCATGAAGAACTCTGGTAATAAAAGAATGATAGAAAGGAAGAGAAATTGAAAACACAAGGTGAAGCCTTGCAATGATTTAGATGGAGCTTCGCGATGATATAACCGAGAGAACTTGGAACTCCGGAAAGAAAAGATGAACACTAGAACCGAGAATTACTTCATCATGAACAATCTCTGGAAGAAAAGAATTGAATCACCTCAAGGAAAATAAGAATAAGATTTATTGTATGCTTATCCTTCATCAAATTAAATTGATGACAAGCAACGGATTTGCATACTACTTATTCTCATTGAAAATGATTAAAGATAGAGATATAGCACAAACTTGAGAAGTTATTGATAGAACCACCGGTGGGATTTGGAAACAATGAATGAATTGATACAATAACAACGGAAGAGGAATGTTGAAAGAACCACCGTAAGAAAAGAAAAGATAGCAAAACACCGGGAAGAGTTTGAAAACAAACGAAGATACTTGAGAAATTTAGATACATGAGAACGAAGGGATCATGAATTGATTAGAGAATATTTGAATGATTCACCGATAAGATTTGGAGAGCGAGAGCTGAAAACTGAGAATGAGTAATATTCAGAAATGATGGCCTTCGGATGATCGAGAACGGAAGCAACTCCTGAAATGCGTCAGATGGTTGAAAAGAATTCTCACAATCGAAAACAATTATGAGAGGATGGCATGAAGCTAGAACCATGAATCTTTGGAAGAACGGGTAAGGATTTAAGAGGAACTCTTCTTCGGTCCTCAAAATCCGAGAATGACGATGAGGAACACCACCATGAATTGTTGAGATACTCCGAGATGAAAATTAGAAAGGTTGAACCAACGATGAATTTTTTTTGAAAGATCTTGGAGAAGGACATATGACTGATGGGAATTCATTCTTACAACAAACATGGAAATGAATTTGAGAATCGCTCCTGATAATTAGAAGAGTCAGGTAAGATCCTGGGAAAAGATCTGTGGGTTAGGGCCCACTAAAAGATACACCATTGACGATTGATTGAAAAGGGGGGGGTTGCACCGGTTGACTTACATGACTTGAATGAGATAACAACCTCGAAATAGTTAGAATTGATGCAGAGTGGAAACACGAATCTTCAGAGATATCTTCAGCACTCCGGAACAAAAATAGAGAGAGGTGAACAATTATGAGAGGCACCGGCATGGGATAGCATTTGAACGAGGATAAGGATATGATCAACACCGAAAGCTTGAGGTAAATCCACCGGAGAAGAAAAGAGACGAAGAATAATAAACTTGAAGCTCCGTTAGTCACTTCTTGAGAATCACCAGATAAGAACATTGACGGAAAAGAATGGAGAGTCTTCCCATCAATAAAATGGATACCCGATTAAGAAATCTGAGTCCTTGAAGAAAATGGTGGGAGGGCGGAAAACAAAGGCAACTTGGGACGGATGGAAGAAACACCGTTGAGAAAACTTGGAAATGATCTTGCGGATGGGGAGAATGATGGGATCATCTCGAAGAGAAGCGCACCGGTTTGAAAAGAATTAACATGGCAACATCAATGATTAAGAAGGATTAGCATTCATATAGAAATATGAGAACACCATTTAGGAAAGGTATGGATTCAACATTTGACTTCGAAGCAACTCGAATACCACAAATAAAACAAAACAAAGGATTTGGCTTGCAGAATAAGCCGGAACAAACATATGATAGAGATTTCGTCCGAAGTTTTCGTGGTGGGGCCCACATGGGCTCGAGTGTACAGCACCATCATGTACAAGGCAGTGCACATGACATACGAAGTGTCCCCGAACCAGCAGAGCCAAGGGTTCTTTAAGACACAACGAGACCACTGTAAAAACGACCGTGGAAAGGCGGACCACTAGACGTCGAACCCCAATCTCATATCATGCATCTGTCGAAAAGATATTCTAGGAGCTACTTGAATTCCCACCTATAAAACTCCTGAAACTTTCTGGTTATGCAATCTGGTGTTTGGGATACAGGGGAAGCAATATATATCTCACCCAAAACTAACAATCCCTACATCCAAGCTATATCCATCTGTCAACACATAACCAAGAAACCTTCGGAAATCGTATACCTCAACCTTCGAAAAGCATCCGTTATACGAGTTATGGCAATACTGCCGAACTCCCGCCCCAGTACTGGGTGGCATCGAGGTTATCTCACCAACAACTTCATAAAAGAGATTTTCGATGTCGGCAGAACTCAGGTATTCCAGAACTGCAACGATAAAATTGTGACGACAACACCTCGGAGCTCAACTCCCCGGGTCAATGCCACATAATAGACAGGAGGCACCAAGAACAATGTTCTCGTCACAAAACCATCGGAACGATTCCAAGATACCCGCGTGATCCTAAAAAAATTAGTGAAATTTGAGGAGAGGAAAGTCAAAACATCTACGTCAGGAGACCTCACCAGAGCGATGAAGGGACTGAGGAGTAAAAAGAATCCTACTCTCCGATAAATATAATCCTAAGACTCAAAACATTTTTTTCTAGACTCAACAACGCCAGCAAACAATCAAGCAGGGGGCTCCTAAGTTGGGGATGGCTCTGATTACCAACTTGTAACACCCACGATGCGGCTATATCTCCCACGTGTCGAAGCACGACTTAGAGGCATAACCGCATTGTGGTTTTGTCGCAAGAAGCGTCATCTTCACACAATCCCATGTAATGAACAAGAATGGGATAAAGAGTTGGCTTACAATCGCCACTTCACACAATGAACATATAATAAATCATACATCATTCAGAGTACACACATATAGTCCGACTACGGACGAAGCCAAAAGAAAAGAAGATAACCCAACTGCTAGATCCCCGATCGTCCCAACTGGGCTCCACTACTGATCAACATGAAACGAAACATAGCAACAACTAAGATCTTCGTTGTGCTCCCATCTGAGCTCGGTTGCATCACCTGTACTGGTATCATCGGCACCTACAACTGTTGTGATAGTATCTGGTGAGTCACGAGGACTCAGCAATCTCAAAACCCGCGAGATCAAGACTATTTAAGCTTATGGGTAGGAAGGGGTAAAGTGGTGAGGTTGCAGCGGCGGCTAAGCATATATGGTAGCTAACATACGCAAATAAGAGCGAGAAGAGAGCAAATGGAACGGTCGTGAAGCTAGCAATGATCAAGAAGTGATCCTAAAATCCTACTTACGTCAAACATAACCCAAAACCGTGTTCACTTCCCGGACTCCGCCGAAAAGAGACTATCACGGCTACACACTCGGTTGATGCGTTTTAATTAAGTCAAGTGTCAAGTTATCTACAACAGGACATTAACAAATTCCCATCTGCCTATAACCGCAGGCACGGCTGTCGAAAGATTATACCCTGCAGGGGTGTCCCAACTTAGCCCATGATAAGCTCTCACGATCAACGAAGGATATACCTTCTCCCAGGAAGACCCGATCAGACTCGGAATCCCGGTTTACAAGACATTTCGACAATGGTAAAACAAGACCAGCAAAGCCGCCCGATGTGCCGACAAATCCCGATAGGAGTCGCACGTACCTCGTTCTCAGGGCACACCGGATAAGTCAAGCTACGAGTAAAACCA